>NW_026067994.1:5342333-5489992 GCF_014885135.2 Alexandromys fortis
GCAGACTCTTTCATGAATCAGGAACCCCGAAAGATCATCTCACCTTTAGGCAAGTTCAGCAGTCCTCTCTCTGCGGGTTCTTTGTGTCCAGTTTATGCAATAGTCCAGGCAAGAGCAGTTTCTTGCCCAAATGGCTATCAAACTCCATAAGGATCCTCTTTGATGCCCATCTTCTTCTTGAAGTAGATTGGTGCTGCCAGGAGCAGAGTGTCTCATTGGCATGAAAAGTCCTAAGTTATTAAAACATTTAAAATGCCATATTCTATAATCTTTGAAAAATATGAAGAATGCCTATCTAAAATATATCTATGCACATCTAGAAAACCTTAACTAACAAGACTACAAACTTAACTATTATTAATGATTATTCATTAACAACCTATATACATTACAAAATTAACCTTAAATTTATGTGGCCCAGAAGACATTTGAGGGGCAGCAAGGATCCTGCTCCCATGGCGGAACAAGAGGAACAAAAAAGGGAATGGAGGCTGGGTGAGAAGAGAGCCTTCTCTGAGGCCCCAGCCAGCCGGTGGAGAGTTAGCATTGAAGCCAGGGCTTGAGCGCTTCTTACAGACACAGGTTGCCCTGTTCTCAGGAAACGCTCCATTTTATAAGGGGACTGAAAGCATGAGAAACCGAGTCAGCGTTTAGGATATATAATCATCCAGCTGCAGGTGCCCATCTTTCTCAGCGTTCTGTCCTTCATTCTGGAGAAGTTCTGGGGTGCTGCGCCTACCTTCGCCTGCGCACTGGTCTCTGGGATAGTCCGCTCAACTAGCCTGCTCTCTGGGCATCCCTCAGAATGGCTTCCATAGGACTCAGAGAGGTAGATGAAACAAGGGGTGCCTTCCTTTTAGTCTCCCAAAGCCTGGTAGGACCTTTGCCTGACTCAGTTGCTGCCATCTTGGTGATCAGCCAGGTCCAAATGGGAGTCTGGGCCTGAGGGAAGGAATCCTACCTGCTTAGTGCCAATCTGTAGCACTTGCCCTGAGGAACGGCTGCTCCTGAAGTCTCTGTCGTGTCTAATCTCTCTGTGGCAACAGCTTTGACTTAAATCGTCTTCTCTGATTGAGCCATTGTCATTTTGTTGATGGTAATTTATACATCAAATAATTACAGTTAGTGTGGGATGCAGACACAGGTACCTTGAAACCATGGATACCTACTTATTGGAAGAACCATCTTGCTTCAACCTACACCAGGAGCCCTGAGACTGTCGTTTCCTTTTATTTGCTGTGCTAGGCATAGCTTCCTACTCCAGAGACATCCCTCCCCACAAACACTCTCCTCTCAAACAGCTTGGGGATTATAACAAAGGGTGGGAGGGTGGTCCTTGTGTGGAGGAGTTTCTAGTCAGAACAGAAGAGACTCCTGCGCAAGTAATTTGATCCCAGAACAGTGCAGGTCAGCCACAGATGCTCTGTGCTCTGAGACCAGGAGGCAAGCAGCACCTTCCACTCAGCTGCCTTCAATTCAATTCCACCATCTGTGCTGAGAAAGCACTGTGGAGAGATGGGGGGCTGGGTGCAAAGTCGCAAAACCTGCGAAGACTAACACAGGCTGGCCTTTCTTCCCTTTTGCCCTCCCCCTCCGGCTTCTGTAATCTTCCCTTCCCTGTCCCTTGCCCTTTCCTCTCTCTGTTCTTTTCCCTCTTCCCTCTCTCCCCTGTCTTTTTATTCTTACCATCAACTCTCTTGGCTGTCGCTCTTCTTTCTTTTTTTCTGTATTTTTTAGATTATAATTGCAGATTATAATTGAGATATAATTACCTTCTCTTTCCTCCCCCAAACCCTCCCATGTGTTCCCTTGCTCTCTTTCAAATTTATAGCCTATTTTTAAAATTGTTGACACACACACACACACACACACACACTGTATTATAGCTAATAGGATTAACTTCTGGCAAAGAAAGTAGATTTGTTTCAAAAAGTAGAGTACCAATAGGAAAAAGAAATGTAAATATGCTTTTAAAGATAACATCCTAAAAGGGTCCAGGAGATGTGGACAGATATTTGTGTAATCAAAAGGAGGAAGAGAAAGGTAATGACAAAATTTCAATGGTAAATGAAGTGGAGAGACGTGAGAACCGGAAGGCCTTCGGCTCATACATTGTTTACTGTTAATGAAGCCAGATTACAAGCCAGTGTGGTTCTAGTGTACTGAACACTGATTGGCTGGAAAAGAATAGTTTCTCCCGGCTTCTATCCAGCCTCTGTTCTCCCATTGATTCCTTTTGACCAGCTTACCATATTGTAGGAATGGAATCCTTGTGATGATTACCCCACCACGCTGCAGAGATGGACTCCTCAAGACTACCCTACTGCACTGCAGCAATGGACTCCTCAAGACTACCCTGCCACGCTGCAGCAATGGACTCCTCAAGACTACCCCGCCTCACTGCAGAGATGGACTCCTCAAGACTACCCCACAGCACTGCAGAGATGGACTATAACCCGGTCCTCCTCCCTGCAGGAATGGACTCCTCTAGACCAGCCCTCCTCACTTTAGGGATTTGCAAATTGATTAGAACGCTGCCTTAAGAAAATGGCTTCAATGCTACTGCCAATTTTCATCTTAATTGACTGAGGCCTCTGTCAAACAACTGTCAAAATGTTTGTGTTTGACTTCACCTTTAACAAGTGTCTTTTTCTGAATGTTTCTATGTGCCAAGCACTATCTTGAGCAGAAACTGAAACAGGTCTGAACTTCTGCAGCTTGAATTGGTTCTCAGCAATGACCAGCAGTGTGCCTTGTGAATCAGCAAGAAGAGACCACGAAGAGTCCAGTACAAAAATGGCTGTAGAGTTTGCACGAGCAATTTGCCTACACACGAGAGCATGCGTGCATATGTGCATGCGTACTGCATATACTTATAGGAGATATGGTTGTACAATAAACCTATTTGAAGATTTTCATTTTACATAACAAATAAAGAGCTTCAAGAAGTAATAATGAGATTCTTATGACCATATTACAAAAATGTTTAAAATGCAGGCAGAAATCTTTAATTTTAAATATGTTTATTCCTTGACTCAGCTAGCCTGCTTGCAGGTACACTCTGAGTAGGTTACTGCTTGGTAGAGGATATGCACTCAATGATGGCCAAAAGTAATGGTTTACACTCAAAAAAATGTGAATGACCAGACTGCCCCTCAATAGTGAGCTAGTATACAACATACAGTACAATCTTACAGCAAAATACCATACGCCTTTTTAAAAGGCACTTAAGGTACATAGACTTGAATTACATTTGCTATGGGGCAAGGTCATAAAATGGTTGGTATCATGTTCTAGACTATACATCTATAGTAGAGAGAGGTGGTGTGTTTTTATGTCTGTAGTGCACCATGCCCGTCTGTGCTCTATGCGCCACCATACAGTTCGTGAACTGGGCAAGGGGCTGGAGATTGAAACACACAAAGGCTCACAGACAGAGAGACACAATAGCCATCCTTGAAACAGGAATGCCCCACGAATTCCCCCTTTATTGTGTCCAGGGGCAGCTTATATAGGGATAGCCACACCCCAGCCAAACACACCAGAAACCATTCCCCTGCCATCAGGAACTCCTGAGGGTCTCGTGCTCAGAGCAGCTGTAGGCACTCAAATCAGGGGGAAAACAGGTTTTTTTTTCACAAGAAATTCATGATCTGGGGGCTCACAGCTCCCAACATATGTCAGGTTGACATAAGGTAGGGTCATGAGAAAGAAGGAACCCCAATCAAGAAAGTGCCTCCATGAGACTGGCTGGTAGGCAAGTCTTCAGGGCATTTTCTTGATTGACGATTATGTGGGAAGGCTCATCTCCTTATGGATGGTACCACCCCTGGGCAGTAAGAAAACACCTAGCAGACCAGGAAAAGCAAGCCAGTAAGCAGCACCTCCATGACCTCTGTGCCAGCTCCTGCCTCTAAGTTCCTGCCTTGCTTGAGTTCCTGCCATGACTACCTTCAATGATGAATTATGATGCGGTTCCTCCTCCAGTTGCTTGTGGTGTTTCGTCACAGCACTAGTGACCCTAGCCACAACAGATACATATGGGTGTGTGTAGACTTAAGACATCCAGAGAGGGGGATGTCAGAAAGCAAGTGGTGTTGTTCTGGGGGGTAGGGGAATCTATCACTTTTTTGTGTGTGTAAAAAGCCATATGGTTTGAATCGTGACACTGAAAAGTGTGATTTTCATAAAAAGAGTAACGATATTTAGTCTAAAATTAGACAATAAGAGTTTGGGTGCGGCTTCCTTTTGAGTTTTTGCAGAAGGTGTCAAGCAGGAGACTGAAAACTACAGGCTAGTATCTGCTACTAGTGATGAAATCAGTTTGGTAAAACCCACACAAATCCTCTTGTACAGTTTGTTTGTATGTGATTGTAACAGGTTCCTAGACCTCAGTAGACCCCCAGATCTTAGCACAACTGATGCCATGATAGAAATTTGTTCAGGCCTTGGAACCCAGCACACAGGCAGCAGCACCTGCTATAACAGAAACAGAGACCTAATTCACCTGCCAAAACAGGACCACAGGTTAAGTAGGCAGTCCAGGGATGTATCTGTGAGAGTCTTTAACTGTACTGACTTTGCTTTTTGACTCCTGTAGTTCTGCTTCTTGCTGACCGTTCTTGTTAACCAAAGTGTGCTTAAAAAGTCTAGAACAATAAGGCTTAGGGCTACATGATTGGGGGAGTTCTCTGTGCAATTGCCAGCCAGCTATGAAAACTATTTGGCTTTAAGAGTTCATGTGATTTCACTACCAGGGACCCTGCAAACAGACCAAGCTACCCAACTGTCACCCACATGTAGAAGCTCTAGGTCGGACACATGCAGGCTCCCTAGTTGTTGGTCCACAGTCTATGAAATCCCACTAGCTCAATTCAGCTATCTCTGTGGGCTCCCCAGTGATGATTTCGACCTCCCCCCTTGCTGGTACAATCCCTCCTTCTTCTCTGCAACTGTACTTCTGATGCATGAGCTGACTTTTGAAACCTATTCCTCATGCTGGGATGCCTTGCCTAGCCTTGTTGCCCAGCATTGATACAGGGAGAGAAGCTTGGTCCTGCCCCAACTTGATATGCCATGCTTTGTTGACTCCCATGGGAGATCTTTCCCTTTCTGAATGGAGGAGAGTGAATGTGGGGGTGGTAGATGGTAGGTGGGAGTGGGAAGAGAGGAGGGAGGGGAAACTGTGTTTGATATGTAAAATAAATGAAAAATTTAATAAACAGTAGAGTCCATACGTTTTCTCTGAGTCATCACACAACATTATAGCGCCCAATCCAATGCAAATGCGGCATGTGTTTATATTGCATTAAGAAGAATGGCAAGTGAAGCCTGTACGAGCTTCAGAGAGATGATAGATGCAGTTTGTCAGCACATTTGCCTCATCACTGGCTGATTTGGCAGATGCAAAAGCTGTGGGTATAGAGGACTGTATGTAGCTCCTAGCTCCTGGATAAAAGGTCTGTTTTGAAGTTCAACGGAGTTCCCCTGGAGAGTGCTAAAGAATGGTCTTGGGTGCTGGAGAGATGGTTTAGTAGTTAAGAGCACTGCTCTTGTGCAGGTCTTGGGTTCAGTTCCCAGTTCCCATGTCAAGCTGCTCACAACTGTCTGTAACTCTAGCTCTAGGGTATCTCATGTCTCTGGCCTCCATGGGTACCCTCTCCCGACACTTGTACATGCCCTTCCTGACACCAACACACACTGAAAATTAATAACAATAATTTTTAGAAATGGTGTGGTCTTAGACAGTCAGTTTCCAGGGGCTTACATAATGAGGACTCTTGCCCCCCACACAGGCAGAAGCTAAGAAAATGAAGGTCCCACAGAGATGCGGACTGGCTTTTCGTGTTTTGTGATGTGGACATCTGTGCAACAGCACTCATACTCACGTCTCTGTTCTCTAGTTCCCCTTCCTTTTATCCAGTGCACTCCGTGTTCCCAGCAGTTCCAGCTAATACAGAGAGCCCAGACGGAGGGCCAGACTGCCTGCCCAGCACAGCTTTGCACTGAACATCCTTGGAAGAGAAGATGAAAGGCTGCCTGACAAAGCTAACGTGGAGAATAAGTTAATGCTTCCTCTCGAGTGAATCAAACATTATCTTGATAATGACTCACAAGAAGGCTGTAGACAAAAAGAGCAATAATAAGACTCATAAAATATTTTATAACTCAAATGCAAAATAGCCATTGCAAAGAGTTACATTCATCCAGTTTTTTTTTTAATGTTTCATACTTTATGAGGCTTTAGTACTTTGGGGCCTGTGGAGATGGAGAAATTGCCCTCTTGGAATTAGCCAATTCTATTTGTTTGATTAATTTTTTTTAAATGGGTGTTTTGATTGCATGTATGTCTGTGTACCAAGAGTTACCTATGGCCCACAGAGGTCAGAAGAGGACATCTAACCCCCTGGAACTGGAGTTACAGGTGTTTATGAGCTGCCATATGGGTGCTATCAATCAAACTTGAGTCCTTGGGAAGAGCAGCAAATGCTCTTACCTGCTGAGCCATCTCTTCAGCCCCAAGATTAGCTAATTCTTGTAGAAATCAAACAACTTGCCTATTGGCCCATCTTTGCTATGCAGATTAACTGGTCTTGAGTCCACACATGTGTAGCCTCTCAGTCCTGACCACCTAGAGCTTCTTTCTGTGGCCCTGAGTAGTGTAATGGGTTATACCCCTCCTCACAAAGACCTGCTTATAACGAACTACTTTTAAATTGAACTTGTCTCTTGATTTTTGGCCTAACCGATGCCAACTGAAACAAATCCTAGGTACATTTTAACAGTCAATCAACTCCAAACAATACAGGTCCTCAAGAGTCTCAGAATGAACTCAGCTCAGTGGCACAGGTCTTGCCTAGCTGGGTGGAGGGCATAGCTCCCATCCCTAGGCCTTCAAAATTAGAACCAACAACAAAAACAAGCAAGACATCCTAGATTGGTCAGAAATACTAATAGTTTCAAGCTATCATGGATTTACATGATCATTTTGTGAATTAAGACCACATAGAATTTTGTCTAGGAGTAGGGGAGTCTCCTGGAAGACTGAAAAACATTTGAAATGTATTAGAAGGAAGTGTAAGGAATGGGCCTGGCTGACCCTAAGATTGCTGTGAGAACTAGCTAAAAAGGTCTGCGTCAAGAGGCTTTGGAGGACCACTCTGGTGGAAACCAGTTTTGCTATGTGTTGACAATTGAAGCAATGGTTTTCAGAATCTGCTCATAGGCCAGTCCAGCGAGTACACATCTATGTTGTACTGTGAATGAGTGGCCACTCCCTGGCTTTCACAGACAAGTTTGTCATCGCTTTCAAAAGCTTCAGCCCATTTACATCAGGGAGTCTCAGCTCTGATATTCACGCTGCTACAATAACTTGACAACAGGAAGTTGTCAGCTGATTTCTCAGACTCCAGGGAGCTTCTAACTGGGTGTCCAGAATCCATTCCTTTGCATTCAAGATACCAATTCACTTGCGAAGAGAAATGTTATATGTGAACAAGAGCCAAGTACTTGAATCTTCTATCAAGCAAGCAGTTTGAAAACACTCATGTATCTGGAATGGGATCCTACTGATTGTTGTTTTAACTTCAGCACAGTGGCTGTGCCCTAATCTATTGCTATCTCAGCCAGCAATTGCAATCTGCAGTTAGTCACCAGCCTAGCAATGGCCTGGACATTCAGGCCGCAGTCTGGCAAGAAGGCTGCTCCTATAGGTACCCACCCTGTTACTGTTGCTAAAGGTAGCTTTAACTAAATCTCTATCATTCTAATTAAGAATAAGACTTGAGATTCACAAGGCTGGTGCAAAAACTTGTGAGCTCAGAGAGAGTGAGTAGCAACCAGGTAACCCTCTATCCTTGCTGGGGTCCATGAAAGACCTGTGCTTCCATTTCACCAAACCACAAAAATGTCATGCCACTCCAAAGCCCACCCTACTACTTCCTATGACTTTCTATCTCTCCAAGATGCCCTCTGAGACTCTATGATTACTTTCTGTCAACTAGTTGCTAGTGCAGTCTCCTCTCCCAAGGTTAATTTTATTTAATTAATGCAAATGCAAACTCGGGCTTCGCAGTGTGGTTGAATATCCCCCAACAACTGATCCTTGGCAGGAGAATTTGGTGAAGACTGTTGTTGCCTCTGAATGCTTCTGTTTTCAAATGTCGCTGTCAGTCGTGACTTGTGGGAGCTGCTGGGGATACAAGGGTGGAGTTGGGGAGGAGCGGGAGAGAAGTTTCAGTGTAAGACATCCCATACGCATGTGCCTAGCCATATGCTCTCTATGGATCCAGCTTTTCTGGATTTGGAGATACAGAGCTGTATTTCAGTGATGTCCTGAGGAAAGTTGAAATAGGATGGTTGTAGGTAAAGAATGAGAATGAAGATCCTAGAACACTAGCACCCATGGGTCCTCTCTAACGGTGGATTCTGATTTCTCTGAGCTGTACCACTTGCTTGTGTGTAGATCTGAGTGCCTTTCACCCATCCCTCCCCTCTTTGGTCTTCACAATGGTGGCTGATTAGCACTTTTTCTCACAGATGTGGCACAGGGGTGTGAAGACTGTGTCTTGAGCCACAGGGGAGAAGGACAGAGTGTGATTGAAGCCTGGTGTTTACAGAACAGGAGTCCATGTGGTTAGTTCATACTCCACGACCACTGTCGTGCCTGCACCTGACCAAATTCTCCATATGCTTTTTTTTCCCCAAAGCTGAACAGGAGGTCAAGCCTTCTGGAAGCAATTTGGTTTCAAACATATTTCCCTCTCCCTTGGGGCACTGTGACTGGTCACCTCATGCCTTCCTGCAGGAGGCTCACGTGGTCTTGGAATTCCCATCTTCAGCTGTTTTCAGGACAATCAAGCAACTACTGACCTCTGAGCCCAGTAAATCTGTGGGAATAGCCTGAATCACCGTTTGTGAACCAAACACTTCATCTTAATTAGAGATGGGGTCTGTGCTATCACAGGAAGTGCTGTGGCTTCTGATCCTTTGCGGGGGAAGGAAGGCTGAATACTGTCTTCCATTCCCCATCCCTCTGCCCCCACTGGTACCCCTCCACACCTAATAGCCTCTTTTCGTGTTACATGCTTGCTGCTGTCCCCCAACTTCACTAACACTGATTTTTACTTCTGATGGTCCCTTCTTTTTAGTTCCATAACTTACGACCCATATTCATACAAATATAAAAACATTAAATCTATGAGATAAAACATTCAAAATTTGTGCTTTTGCATATGTGTATGTGCATGTATGCATGCCCATGTTCTTGTTGTGTGCGTGTCCATGCCTGTGCGCATGCGTGCATGTGTATATGTATATATGTGTGTGTGCATCCACAGATGCATATGCCAATGTCTGAGTGGGTTTGTGGTTCAAAGTCGATTGACTTCAGTTTCCTTCACGGATCACTCTCACTTTGTTTTATGAGGTAGGGTCTTCTGATACCAGATTTCACTGAGTCTGGCCAGTCTAGCTAATAACTCACCTAAGGATCTCTGTATCTGCCTCTTGAGTACTGGGATTGCGAGTGGCTGCCGTGGCTGCTATGGCTGCCTGCCTTTCACGTGGGTTCTAGGGCTTTGAGCTCTTGTCTTCACACTAATCCTACAATCACTTCCTCCACGTAACTCCCTTCCCAGTCTTACAGTATTTGTCTGTCTGAGTCCAGGTTACCTTGCTTAATATAATAGTTTTATCCACCAATTTCTGTAATTTTTTCTTTACAACTGATTAAAATTCATATATACTTCCAGTTTCTATTTATCTGTTGATGGGCAGATTAGATAGTCGGGCTCTATTTCCCTGCTGTTGTAACTAGTGTCGCAATAAATATTAATGAGTCCTTTGGATATTTGCCCAGGAATAGAATAGCTGGGTCACAGGGTGGTTCTGTTTTTAATTTCCCCCAAAACCCTTCATACTGATTTTCATAATAACTGAACTAGTTTTCTCCTTAGTCCCTAATCATGAAGGCACATGCTCTTTTGACTGTGTGGTATTACCTTACCCCAGATGTCAGAATGAAACAGAATGGGAGCTTTGAGAGAAGGAGGGAAGAGGGGGCACCTTGGCATATGAAACAACATGAAGCTGGGTCTGATAATACATCTTGAGACTTTACTTCCTTCCCTGAGGTTCAGTCTCCTCATCAATAGAGAGGGACCATCCCAGCTTCCTGAGACTCAGTGTCCTCATCACTAGGGAGAAACTATTCAAATGATTGTTCTAGATATGAAGAGACTGAGTACCGAGTGTGGAAACCCTCCACCCTCTGAGCTGTGCTTGTTCTCAATGTTGCTACTTATTCCATATTTCCCCCACTCACCTCTCTTTTCTTCTATTCTCTATTCCCATTTTCCCTATCCCACTTACTGTGAACCACATGCTGCCTTGTGGGTTAACACAGCAGGAAAAAGGGACACCCCTTAGGCTGTGGAAAGTATCTTGGATGGCTTGTTAGCAGTCTTCTGCTCACCCAAGGAGAGCCAGAATACCCTCATTTCTTCCTGTCTAGTGCTAGACAGGGGGGAGTGAGGGGGTGCCTGCCATTTTCTCTGTTGACCCTGACCTTTTCTTAGTCACAAAAGAAGAAACCCTGGAAGAAGACAATGCATCCCAAATCCCCCAAAATAAAACCACATTTTAAAAAGTGACCCTGCTGCAATGGAACAGTAGGGGACACCCCTCAGCATTGTGAGGTTATTGAGCTTCCCCCTCGTGTTTGAAACCAGCAGTCATTTCAAGAATTAATTTTCTATTATGGGCAAAATTAATGACTTTAGCCAATTTCTTGTGCTCATAAAGCTATGCTTTTCATTGCCAAGGTTAACAGCCTGCTGGTGATGTGGTCTCCTGGCAGAGTGCCCACAGGGAACTGGGATTGGGTAGGGAGAAGAGCAGGGGAGGAATTCATGGTTGGATTGGACACCCCTTGCACACAAGCTTGCTTCATATTGCTAGCATCCTAACTCCCAGTTTAAACTTAGCTGTTCTAGGAGCTGACTTTGACTGACCTTGATCACATTCTTAGCGCCTACTGGACCCTCTTCCTGTTCAGGGGCACTGGGAGTGTGCTGAAAGGTGTGGTGTAGTGGTGTGGTGTAAGCTGGGAGTGCAGGTGAACCAGCATTAGTGCTGAGTTGTGTAAGGATGGGGGAGGGTGTGTTCCACATTGGCTATGCATAGGATGAGCATGGCTTGCTCAAGAGCCCCAGGAAGAACACAGTAGGGAGGTGCTGAGGGTCAAGCAAAAGCTGAGCAAGGGTTTCTTCATGCTTGCCTGAGACCTGGGAATAGACTACTATTGAACTTGGCACCCTCCAGAACTTTACCTCTAGGCCAGAAGTCAGTGAACCATAGATCCTGGCCCAAGTCAGCCTATTGGCTATTTCTCTAAATCAAGATTCACGGGCACATAGCTGTTCTAATTCCTCTCCATAGGTCCTATGGCTGCTTTGTACTAAAAGGGCAATGTGATAGCTGATAGAAATTCTCTGGACTGTAAAGCCAACATATTTACCCAGTGGCTTTTACATCACAAGTCAAAGATCCCCGCTCTTGGCTCTTTTAGCTGTTTGCAGGGACCATTCCTTATGCATGGCCTTAAGTATTCCTGCTGCCCGCTCTGATGGGTTGACTCTATAGTAGCAGCCATGTGTTGAGCTTTGTAAGCAAAGGACACAAAGTCAGGGACAATGTTTGCATTTTGGCTCGAACTAGTCACTGGGTGTATAATAATGACAGTAGTGGTAACTGTGGTAATGGAGAAACAATTTTATTTGCTTGGAAAGGTTTCTATGACAGGTTTTGTGGGGTTTTTAAATCACACTAGTTCATTTAGATTCTCACAAGGCACGTTTGGATATAGGTGCTTTTAAAACTCATTTTGCAGACACCGACAAGAAGACTCAGAGTAAGTGGTGAACTTGAGCCCCTTAAGAAGTATATTCTGCTGTCGGCGAAAGAGAAGGGTGTGTGAAATCAATATCTCAAATGAAATAATATCTTTCTCTTTTCTCAGAACGAGCAGACCCAGTGGGTGACATGGCAGATTCACAGACACTTAAGAGCTGTATTCTTAGCACACTATTTTTTGTTGTTGTTGTTTTTTTCAGATCTCCACATACCCAAGAGTGGCTTGAACCTTGTCTATTGCATTTACATTCCTGACAGGAGAGGTGTGGGAAAATGAAAAACGGCAAAAGATATGTTTTTTCTTCTTTTTTCTACAAAGGCTACCTAAAGCCTCTCGCTCATCTTATTGGTCAGAATTTAGTCATGTGGCCATAACCACTTGCAAGGGAAGCTGGGAAATGTTCTGTGGCAGTGCCTATTGGTACTTTGCACAAAAGAAGGATATGTTTCTAACAAGAAAGAACACCAGAATGGTCGCTGCTAATGTTTGTGCTTCTCTGGCAGGCTGACCCTTAACTGCCACGATCTCTTCCACACGGAGAATGTAGCTTGGATTTCTGAGGCATGGATGCTCCTGATAGCACCATCCTAACTAGTTACTGCAAGCTATAATCTAGGATCTGGTCCTTCCTCGAGTCCCAGATAGGGTTTCTTACAGCCTGGTGACTTATAAATTAAAGGACAGGTCTGTATTTTGCTCCTAATCTGTCAAATTTATCATTGTGAAGGAAAAAGAAAATAACCACAATTTAAAAATATCAATCATTCTTTCAGGAAAGGATGAGAGAAAAGCACAGCAATCAGGGGCCTATGACAATAGTTAAACTGTGTTCTTCAGGAAGGGTAAACTTGCTGCTGGTCAGCGAGCTGGGATCCATGGCCGACCCATGTGGATCAGCCTCCTCTGCTGACCTCGGAGTTCAGCTCCTTGAGCAATGGCGTCTATAGTTCTGACTTGGTCTCTGGAAATGTCCTTCCTGTCAGTCACCCTCTGCTACCTTTCTGCTGTGGGTAGAGAAGAGTAGATCTGTCCTGGAGCATGCCAGGTTTGGACACGCTGGATGTGGCACAGGACTAGGGAACAGAGTTTGTTAGGATGTTTGTAGTTTTGACTCATTGCAAATTGGGGTTAAGGGTTCCTTAGAATTGCAGTTCTTAGCCGGGCGGTGGTGGCGCATGCCTTTAATCCCAGCACTCAGGAGGCAGAGGCAGGCGGATCTCTGTGAGTTCGAGGCCAGCCTGGTCTACAAGAGCTAGCTCCGGGACCAGCACTAAAGCTACAGAGAAACCCTGTCTCAAAAAACCAAAAAAAGAATTGCAGTTCTTTCACAATGCAGATTGGCTTCTAGAATTTTTTTTTTTTTGTTTTGTTTTTCAAGATAGGGTTTCTCTGTGTAGCTTTAATATTTGCCCTTCCACTCCCTAGCCTTTAGCTCTTAAAATAATAGTAACTATGATAACACTTTAAATCTGATCTTTGCTGGTATGTGGACTCTCCTTGTTTCTAGAGAACTCCCAATATTACACGCCTGAATAAAATCTCATGGTTTCTACCTTTGCACCCCCATCTATTAGCGCTTCAGTTAAGATACAGCTGTACTGGGTTTTGTTTTAGATTAAAAAAACTTCAACTCATGCAAAATGAAGGCTAGAAATGTTTCTTTTCCCATCTGCTTGTGTGCCCCTACTTCTAGCTGAAGCCCATCTCTCTTTTGTAAGATTTACGGAGAGTCGTAGAATGATTTGAACCACATCCGCATTCTTTTATTCATTTCTTTTTTATGCCATCGGGAATGGTACAGCCCCAGAGGCATGGGATTTGACAGCTTTGCTAACACCCTTGGGGACTGAGGACTTCCCAGCATGAAGCGTTCTCTTCCCTCAGTGCTGCATGATGTCCTTCATTGCACAACTGACTTGGCCATGCAGCTCCCATGCCTAACAGGAAATACTGTGTTAGTAGTCTCTCTGTTAACAGAGATCCTACATCAGTTTCCTGAAACACTCAGTGGCCCAGCTGAAAGCCAGTACTTACCATGTCACTAAAGACCATCACGAGCAGTGCGGATCCTGTACCATAAGCCACCCCCACTACCATTCAGTGGCTTTGTCTGGAGAGAGGCGGGATTCTTCTTTGGCCTCTTAGGGATGCTTTAAGATGAAGTATAAAATGCTATGTGAATATTCGATGTTATTATGAATGTGTTTGTCCATCTGAGAAACATATTTGCATTTTAAGCAGAATTTTCCATGTCTAGACTTAAAGAACTAATAATGTAGGTTAACATCTCAGGTACCACATAGAAACGGTCATTAAAATAAAACACAGGCAACAATTTTAAATCAGTCCTCAACCTTGCTCTATGAATTCCTCCTTCCTATGCTTCTTCCATTCTTTTGAAACTCAGCAAGCAGGTAGCCAACGTGGTATTGCTGGGACATTTCATATGGAGCCAGAAGGTTGGAAAAAAATCTAAATTTCTCAGGTCCCAAAGGAATATGAACCTTTCCTCATGGGAGTCGTCACATAGAAGATGGGGTACACTGTGTGGGAGAAACAGATGGCAAATCCCTGAGGCATAGTGCCCATCCCTGCACACCTCACAGATCTCCTCTTAGAGGTGACAGAATAGGCTATACATGGTGCTGGGGGGAAATTCATCCTCTCTGGCAGAACTCTGGCTAGCTTGGCATGTGCAAAAAAGAGCCCAGACATGCCATATGGGAGGACATTTTGTGGAAGTCATTAGCAGGCTTGGAATGCTGTAATTTGGATAGTTAAGAGAGAAGGAAGCCGGAAGTCCTGTGGATTGGGAGCAAGGCCACAGAACTAGCTAGCTAAGAGGAGGAGGAGGAGGAGGAGGAGGAGGAGGAGGAGGAGGAGGAGGAGGAGGAGGACTCCGACCTGTCCTTTGTAGTGGTGTTGTTTTCATGAGGGAGGGAGATGGGGCTGTCATGATAGGAAGCCATGCCTAGAAAACATTTATCAAGCACAGACAAACCAAGTTAAGCCACAAGCCCTATTTAATATGGTCCCTTCTTTCATAATATCATTTTCTACAAGAATTTTTTATTTTTTCAAATTATTTTAAAATAAAGCACCAAAATTACAAAGAGGAAATTCAAACCACCACTAAGAGCTGATCCTTGCTATTCATATGCTCTGTGACCTTCTGACTGCCCTCTGGGGATGCAGACACTGAAGTATAGTCTTACAGGGTTTCCTGTTTTATACTGCTTCCTTCTTTCTCAGCATTTTGGGCTTGTCTCTCTGATTTGGTGCCATAGGTCTCAGCTCTGAGATCTTCTCCTTTCATAAACAGAGAGAAGTAGAGATGCTAGGCCTGTGGTTCTCAACCTGTGGAGTAGAGACCTCTTTGGGGGGGGGTCTCATATCAGATATCTTGCATATCAAGTTACATTACAATTCATAACAGCAGCAAAAATTACAGTTAGAAGTAGCAACCAAATAATTTTATACTTGAGATCATTGCAACACTGGAAACTATATTGAGGGGTTTCAACATTAAGAAGGTTGAGAACCACTTTGCTAGATCACTGTGAGAAGCCCTGGGTTTGCCTACATGGGCAAGCTCCCACAAGGCCCCCTTGTGTCCAATTGTGGGCACCATGAGCACTCCAGATTCAGGGTGGCCCAGAACTAGTCTCATCTGTGATCCTGGCTGGCATGTTCTCTGGGAGAGAGCTCAGGTTTAGTTCTACCTAGGACAGAGGAACAGAGTTGCATGCAGTTGCCTGCCCAAGCCCAGAACTCTTCATGGAGCAAGTGCTTACCAAACACCCATGGAGTTCAAGCTACCTTGAGATGGGTTCTTCGGGGCTCAATCTGTGCCGCTTGGTGGGTATGGTGGCTAGCACACTACCCACATGTCAAGGGGCCAAAGCCTTGGGCTGGCAGATGAGCTTTTGAATTTCTTTTCCCCTAGCATTCGCTGCCTCCATGCATCTTGCCGTTAAGCTTAGCTTCCATAGTCAATCAACAATGCACCTCCCTTCTTTTGTCAAATGCTGCTCAGCTAGGATTCAGACCTGGAGTCTGTCACGTCTCTGCTTACATGCTTCAGTAGCTCCTTATTGTCTACGGATTTCTTTTTCTCAAAGCAAAACAAAAAACTCCCTTGCAAGGTCATTGTGGCTGCTCGTGACCTTCTGAAGTCGGATTACCTATTGACAACATGCCTCCTTCCTTCCCTCATTCCTCTCCCTGTCAACACGAAGACCTCCTGCATCCCAGGAAATAAGCGTTTTATTCACCTCTGTTGTTGCCTATGGCTATCCTGTAAAACTGCACACTGTGGATCTGTGGCATCCCAAGTCTCTTCACCCTGTCTATGGGCCTACAGTGTGCAGTTTATAGAGCTGGGACCAGTCTGTCTATTGTGGCTGAGTGAGGGGTAGAGGCTTTATTTCACTAACTTTTACTTTGAAGCTTGTGTTATGTGTTCATGGAAGAGAGCTCAAGGACTGCAGATGTCTGTAGTCACACAGGGAACATATGGCCTAGATACACTTTTTTTTTCCTTTTACTACTAGTTATCTGGTAGCTTGTACCAGTTCAGTGGCCCTGGAGCTCAGCTGGGCTCCAGGCAGGGTGAGTTCACCGCTTCAAGGCCTCCTCTGCAGTCTAGATGCAATTCTAGCTTTGGCTTGCAGCCAGTGCATATGACATTGGACAAATCACTGCATCTTTCTTGGCCTTGGGTTCCTCTCTTGTAAAATGAGCATGGAGGCCCTTATGTTCCTTTCACATTTTCCTGTGTGCCATGCCAGGCTGCTGTGAACTTGTTCTGCTCTGAGAATGAGTCGTATGAGAAGGAGAGGCTTGGGAAGAGGAGAAAGGAGGGAAACCAAGAGTGTTGAATTCTACCACATCATCCATCCTGGGGAGGTGGTCATAAAGGTGGACAACCCTTCCAGTTTCTAAGAAGAGTCACAGGTAATGACAATTTCACAAAGCAAAGATAAAAACCCCTCTCTGTGCCTGTAAATGAGTCTTGGTCTCTTCCTGTCCCCATCCTGGACAGTCAGGCTCAGCACTTCAGAGTCACATGCTACCTCTTTCTTCCCTGTGGCACTAGCACGGGTGTCCCAGAGGATCATGTCTTAGATAAAGAGGTGAAACCTCCCAGGAAGCTCTCAGCCATAGTTCTAGGTCCCTCAAGATCTTTTATACCAGTAGGAATTCCAGAGTGCCCTGCTGATGTTTTAGAGCAAACTGCATTGCCCCCACTTTCAGGCAGCAGAGGCTGGCTTAGATGCCAGCTTTCATCTGGGTTTGAATTACGGCCTTGGAAGGTAGGTATCTCATACCTAATAGGCAACTCTTGCTGGTGACCTACATCCTTTGACTTGTTTGAAAAGTGGGAGAGGAAGGAGTAAATTATATCCTGTGAATAATTCTTTTCATCATAAAGTGAAAATAATAAAAGAGATCCTTAGGAGAAGGGTCTAGAAGCAGCAAGTAGCTCTTCATTTGATAAGCAAAGACCTGGAATAGGTAGAAGGGTGCTGTGGTTTAAGTGGGTTGCCTGTAGTTCACCTATTGAAAACGTAACTCTGAAAGTCATAGATTAATGGCATTTACATTGGTGAACAATGGTGGAGTTTGGGGGAAGTAATTGAGAATGGATGAGCTGATAAGAATAGCATTCCCATAACAGTACAGTAGCTTGGTAAGATTCAGACTAGTTTACTTACTCTTTGCCATGTTATGAGGCAGCACAAGGCCAAAGAAAGTCTTCCTCTTTGAGGGCTGATGAACTGTCCTAATACCTTCTGAGATGACTTTTCTGGAGAACACACTACATACTAGGGTCTTCCATTCTGTTGACTTCCCAGGATCCCTACAGTGTGGATTTTAAGCTGGGTATTACAGCAACGTGGTGCTAAGTCCCCTAAAAATAAGAAGAAACATTTATGAAGCAAGAGAGTATCCAGAGTAGCGTAGGGGTCTACTTGGAGCCCAGCCACGTTCTGTCCATTTGCCAAATACACCCTCTCTGCTAGGCATGTGCAGAGGGTGGTGATGGGAGAGACAAGGATGCTTTGCATGGCAGAAATTATGTTCAGGATTAAACAAAGTGTCAGAAAAGCTTTTGGATGTATGAAAAAGTAAAGGCAACGCAACTTTTATTTGCAGGGTAGACATTATTGTTGGTGTTTTGGGAGGAGTTAACATTGATCATTAACAGAACAAACGAATCAGGAGCATGAGAATTAATCTCAGTGAACAGATAATCAGGGCTGACATCCAGGTCAAGGGTGTAGACTGGTGGAGAAACAGAAATCCAGGCCTAAAACAAGTCAAAAGAAAGATGAGGTGTGGTGATCTCCTGGTCAGGGTGTCTATCTGCGTGTGTAGGGCTTCTGTGGGCAGAAGCTGGTCATGAAGTCTGAAGGCAGCCACCTGCAGGGCCCTGATGGCTAGCTAAGACTGCTCCAGCCCTTTAGTGGGACATGGAGTTGCTGCAGACCTTCACTCAGCTCTGTTCCAGCTCCGTGTACTGCCGAGGAGGGGAGAAGGGACCAGAAGAGAGGATAGACGGTTCACTCCCAAGTGTTTGGCATTTAAGTTTTTTCTTTGACTACCCACACAAAACAGCAGATCTCCAAGAATTCATGTGTATGTGACTGGGTGCCCCTTTCTCAGCTTCAGACGGAGAGGCATCTCTGGGTAAGGAAAGTTGGCACAAGAGTGTGCTGGAGTGCCAGTAACTTGCCCTCAGTTTGTTCCATTGGCTTGGGTTAGGCAAGTTGGCCTGCAGAGTGCTCCTTAGGGGCCAGTTTGCAGGGCTCTGCAGAAGTCTGGAGCCAGGTAGGAAATAGCCATAGTCCTGGAGCAGCTCATCTGAAAGGCAGGAGGAAGAATGCTTGTCAAATGCCTTCTGGGAGCCAGAGTGAACATTCTGAAACAAGCCATTTCATCCTGATAAAAATCTCATGACAAATTTTGGGAGTATCTCCTATTTTAAAGTTGTGCACTGTAGGCTCAGAAAGGTTATAGGCTTTTTATTAAATCACAGAGTTAGGCAGTGTGTGAACCAGGATTTGAACCTAGGTCCTTGTCTTTAGGTTTAATTGCCCTTGAAAGACTTGAGAGAAGCTGAGCTTTGAGGGGTGTCTTAGGTATGGCAGTTCACTTTTATGGCTTCTAATCTTTGCAAAGATAAGGGGAAGGAATCTGGGGGAAGGCCAAGACTGAAGGAGGAGGAGTTTGGGGGGAGGAGGGAAGAGAGGAGAAGAAGGAAAAGGAAAAGGGAAAGAAGCCTTAAAAACAAGTCAGTGGTAGACCATGTGCCTCTCTGGTGCTTTTTCCAGCTGTATGCTGGGAATTCAGTCTGGAAGGAAAGAGCTGAATATAAGGGGAGGAAGAGGCACTAAATGAGGAGGAGAAGGAAAGAGGTTAAAGTGTGAGTCCCAAACACATTTTTTGGAACTTTGACTTCTGCTCTCAGAAGATCTCCATGTCACAGCTGGATCTAGGATTCAGAGACGGAGTCACCAGATTGTATTCAGTTTTCCCTGCCACCTCTCACCATCAATTCTCCCTTCATGGTTCAGAACCAAAGATCAAGGTTGTCTGGGAGGAATTTTAACCTGCTATATTAGTCAGAGTTCTCCAGAGGAGAAGAACTTACAGAAAAATCTCTCTCTCTCTCTCTCTCTCTCTCTCTCTCTCTCTCTCTCTCTCTCTCTCTCTCTCTCTTTCTATCCATGGGATTTATTAGAATGGTGTGTCCAATCATCTGGATTGCTGGATTGTAGTTAATTCCAGATGCAGTCAAGTTGACAACCAAGAACAGCCACCACACCTGCTTTTGGGTTAGTTGCCTCCATAGGTATTTTCTCTTTGGGGGACCAGAGTGTAGGCATCACAGTATCTCCATTCTAGAACCAAAGGAAATCATTTTTTGCCTGCTTTATAGGACTGGGACTCCTCTTAGATCCTTCCCTTCTGTGGGGCATCCTTGGCTCTCGACTATTGCAGGAAGCCGTTGCCTGACTGCTGTACCAGCTTAACTATTTCATTTCTTCAATTTATTTTTTTAGGGTTGACTTGCTTTCTTGCATCTCATCACATTTAGCTGGATGTGTGCCTGACCTCTCCACACACCATGACAGTGACCTCCCTGGAACGTTTGCTTGTTTAAGAGGCTATGATCTGGCTGTAATGAGATCTTGTTAATACTCTCACCAGCCAGACACACTATTTCTGTGCTGATATTCTCCCTTACATGTGATCACTTCATTCCCTTCCCAGTTAGAGATGGAGAGGACAGCTGGCTGGGAGACAGGGCTTTGGGGTAGCTAAGGCAAAGAATCCTTTTAGTTGTGATATCTACTGGAATTGTTACTTTTTTATTGATCATTTAAATTTTGCTTTCCTGTTTTAGTATCATATAACAGTTGAAGCCACCTCTCTCTCTCGCTGACCTTCAGGAATAGCTGTCTACTATGGTGATATGGTCAGTTTATATCCCATAAGAAAACCTCAAGTTACAAGAATTGCTAGCTGTAGGTGATATTTTTAAAACTGGGGAAAGTGGTTCCAAATATTTCAAGTGGAGGTCAGGTTGAAGGTAGGGGTGACCTGGCCTGACTTCCTCTTGAAATACTGACATATGAAGTTCTTTATCTCTGATTGAGAGCCAGGTACCTCACCTCTCTCCGTGCTGTCCTGAACAACATGGCCATTTTCTCTTTCTTAAAAGATAATGGATACATCCATTATGAAAAACAATTGATTTAATTTGAATCTGCATGCAATTAAAAACTAAATTAAGCAGGCCCAGAAAAACCTCCTGGTTTAACAATCCTGCTTGTAGAAACAGTCACTCAGATCCCCACCGAGGTTGGTAGGGAGAGGTAGGGAGTGCACAGCTGTAAGGAGGGCACAGAGAGGAAGGTCTGCATCCTCATCACCTCCATCCAATAAGATTCCCAGTAAGATCAGTAGGAACAGACTCTGGGCTGCTATGGGGATCTCCTGTCATAGGTGTCTACAGACTCTCTCGATAATGCAATTTCTGAGACCTGTGTTGGTGGATAGGAAATCACTGAGCCATAGCTCCAGTAAATCTTAGTCTCCCTCACTAGACATAGATATAATTCCACATGATGCGTTAAGGATGTATGCAGGCACTTACATCATGTTAGATACTGTTCTTCTTTCTTTTCTCCATGTATCTAGAAGAAAAGTTTAACAGCAAAACCTTAGGTTGACTTCTCAAGGAGTTGAATGGGATGGAGTAGCAGGAATAGTTATCTGTGTGTACCCACATAGGATTGGTTCTATTCTTTTCCCACCCCAGGTGTCAAAATCTGTGCACACACAAGTACTTTATGTAAAACCACACTTTTGAGTATAACCCAGGCACATCTTCCTTGAAACTTTACATTGTCTTTAGCTTAATCATAAGCCCTCATACAAAGTAAATGTTATGCAAGTATCTCTTAGACTGTATGGCTCAGAGAATAATAACAAGGAGAAATGTCTGTATATGTTAAGTACAAGTACAGATTCTTTTTGGGCTATTTAAAATCCAAGGTTGGCTAGATCCATGGATAGAGAACTCGTGGATATATAATATATACTTACCCCATTCCAGCTGAGGTGCTTGAGAGAATGAAACCTAAAGGAAGAAAACTCACCCTTGAAGGAAGCTGTTTCATGCTTGCATATGGCCAGGCTAACCTAAAATGCGTAGAAAATATAGGAGGCAGGCAATATGGTAAGTTTCTTTAATTAGGACAAATGAAAATCAGACAGTGGAAGTTGTTTAAAAAAATCTGGCTGAGTTAGGAGATGGCATCACAGTAAGACATGCCAGAGGAGATGTGAGCCAATAAATAGTCAAAAGAGATTACAGAAGAGGACCCTGTGAGGGTCTATAAATGGGAACTCAGCTACTTTATAGTAAAGGGCCGAGGTTGGCATTCAGTGATTTGTATCCAGAGTCACACCCAAAGGTACTTACATGCTATAGTCTGCCAAATACATCTTTAAATGGTGTGCCTTATATACCTGGTGATTTTGTATTTGTATTAGTTAATTGCTTTGATTTGGCTCAGGAAAGAACTAACTCTTGGTGATACACTCTGCTCTTCCTTTTTCTACTCATGTAGCTATGTTCTGCCCAAATTATTTTTAAAGAATTTGCTTAGTCTTAAGCAAACACAAAGGCGTACTGGGATGCTTGGGCCATGTTGCCATATTTACTGGAAAACTAGCACTTTACAGTGTGAGGTTACAGTGATGACACAGAATCGGAAAAGAGCCAGCATGAGGTCACCTACAGTCTGACACCCTGTAGACGAGTGGTTCTCAACCTGTCACTGACCCTCTCACAGGGTTACCCAAGATCACACGAAACCACAGACATTTACATTACAACTCATAACAGTAGCAAAATTGCAGTTATGAAGTGGCAAGGACAATAATTTTATGGTTGGGGGGTCACCACAACAGGAGGAACTGCATTAAAGGGTCACAGCGCTAGGAATGTTGAGAACCACTGCTGTGGACTGCTGCTCACCTACCAAGTCTGTTACTTCGTTCCTGCTTCCATCAGGAGTATGCCAGCCATCCTCTGTGCAATCATGTGCTTCAGGGAAGCCAAGCTCATCAATCATGGGCACATTTACCTTGTCAATCATTGGCTATGCTATATAAGGCAAGTAGCAGTCTGGGACCCAATCTTGGACAATGGAATGATAGAAACGAACGGAGAGAGTTCTGAGAGTTTCCTTTAAAGGTTACAGAAGAGATCGTCTTTTCTGAATACTGCACAGGAGGAATTGAACACAGAGCAGGGCACAGCCTGTCATGATCATCGAGATCTGAGTTTGAGGGCAAGTCAATAGCCAGAAAGATAGACACCAGTGTCTTCCTGACACTCTTGGGTCATTCAATCACAAAACCGTGAATCCTTTCCCTGAAGCAGCTTGTTTTCTGAGTAATCTTGCCTCATTGGAATCGCTGCTATTTGGAATATTTTACAGTTCTGTGAATCCATGTATTGATTCTGTAAGTCAGTGACATTGTGTAGTAGGAACCTCATTGTCAATCTCATGTCTTCTCAGAGCTAGAGTAGATTCCAGAGGTGAACTCAAATCACTAGAGCCGCTGCATCTGTCCATCACACTATCCAGTAAAGCTGTCTGGGGCCACAAACCTGGAGGTTAGCCAGAAAGAAGCATGCGCTGCTAGGGTAGCCAAGAAATGAGCCATGACAATGGCTGGTTCAGATTACAGCAGCAGCCAGGCCCTGTCCTTCCTGGCTGCTCCTTCTCCTCATAGTGAGGCCGCAGTGACAGCATCTTTTATTGCAAAGGGTGAAAACTGATATTTCTCATTTCATCAGGCTATCTACCAGCAGCCAGGCAGCTCACCAAATCAAATCAATAGTGACTCAATCTCCAGCAGAGATGCTCCTGATAACATCAACCATCTCTAGATGCATCCACAAATTCCCCGAGGGCTATCCTGCTCTTTTGGTGTTAGTGTAGGGGAGGGGTGGGCTCCTCTTGAATGCATCACATGGTCACAGTGGTCACTGGCACACAGACCCAGTAGTAATCAGGACCCAGATGGTTAAGAATGTTCTGTCCACTGGTGTGTCCATCCTGCAGTCAGGAAGACCACAATGTAGAGAGTGCTGAGATGTCCAGAGAGTCTCGGAGACTTTTGGAGTCAGGAATAGAACCGAGAAGAGAAGGATCATAGCAAAGATGGGAACATGGACCAAGTTGAAGAAGGAGATATCTTAAGATTCTAGCTTAAGAATAAGTAGGGTTGGGCTGGAGAGATGGCTCAGTGGTTAAGAGCATTGCGTGCTCTTCCAAAGGACCCGAGTTTGATTCCCAGCAACCACATGGTGGTTCACAACCATCTGTAATGAGGTCTGGTGTCCTCTTCTAGCCTGCAGGCATATATGCAAACAGAATGTTGTATCCATAATAAATAAACATTTTTTAAAAAAGAATAAGTAGGGCAGTTTGTTACATGTGTGTTTTCAGAGAGCTGAAACCTCCCCAAACCCCAAAGACATGCCTTTAGTCAGTGTAACCATGTTCCTGTGATAGAGAACAATGGTAACAGATTCTGTAAAATCCTTGTTCAGTGACAACACCTAACTATTTTATGTAGATGACCTTATGCTCCTCAGGACAGCCTGTGAAGGAGATGCTATTTTTATTGTTAGTGAGGAAACAGATTAAAAGTGGTTAAGTGAGTTTTGCAAGGTCACCTGTTTAGATCCTGGGATAGAACTCAGGTCTTCTGTCTCTAAGCCATGGGCTCCCACCTGGTCTAGAGTCTCATAGCTGAGCTGTGAGCTGGGCATTGGGATAGCTTGCCTACACATAACAGAGAGCTGTGGGGATGGAGTTACACCTCTCACCAGCAGCCGGAGAGAAGAGGGCCCTTCTGGAATTCGCTTGTGGAGCTGTTTATTACCTCGTGGGCATTTTGCTGAAGGTGCAATTTGCAGAGCTGCTAATGGCAATGAAGTTCCCGCGGGTGTCAGGAGACACGGGGAAAGCGGAGAATGGAGCAGAGGCTGCAGCTATTTCAGCTGCCCTTTGCGAGGACTAACGAAGCCCGTGCACTCCCCTCATCTTGACAGCTCCAGGAAATGTCAGGTGCCACCTAGAAGACCTTGGGAGCTTGTCAGCCTCCCTTTGTGTGCCAACATCCATCACGGGAGGAGAAATTGCCATCACCTGACGCTGTCCTTCTCCTCCCAGGCTCCTCAGGGTTCTGCAGGATGTTCAGAAACAACTTTGGATTCAATTGCGGGACCTCTAACACTATGCGCTAATGGTGTTGCTTTGTACAATGAATGTTGGGAATAGCTGGGCTCTATAATGAAGAATAACTCGATTCTAGTAATTTAATCTCCATTAAAGTCGTCACAGCTATTTATTGATGTTTTTAAGAAGAGCGATGGGAAAGAACACGCACCTCCCATCACACAGCTTCACGGAGCAGGTTTTGAGCAGAGATGGAGCTCAGGGACGTGGCCTTCCGTCTTGTCTAGGCACAGTTTAATTCCAGCGAGTAGAGAAGCTGAAAGGAGCAAGGTCCAAGAGTGGCACGGATGACCCTGGTTTCTAATGGAGGTATAGGGTGCAGTGTGCTCTGTCCTTTTGGCAGTCTCCTCCCATGCGCAGCTGATCCTCACACAGGCGGAAGTACTGTGTGAGGTGAGGCTGGACATCAGCTCTGCCTGGAAGGATGGGGGGGGCATGTGGGTAGGTCACTCAGGGAAGAAGAGGGACAACAGTTGGGACAGCAGCATGGACAGCAGAGAAGGGATCAGGGGGAGTCCTTTTAGACCTCCTGAAGGAGTGGACGCAGGAAGAGGAGAATGGTTCTCCAGTGAAGTGCCAAGGGGCAGCAGGGAGATTGGTTTTATGGCTTAGATCTCTGAAAGGTACTAGTTGTGGGGCCTTGGGCAGGCAATGAGCTGATTGAAGCCTCAATTTTCTCAACAATGAAATAAAGATAATGATGCTCATTTTACATAATGTGTGATAGAACATGTTTCAGAAACCAGATATGTGAGAAAAACTCCCAGAATGTGGGCTGTTCCTCTGTATTCTGGATGGTGATTGGCTGAGAAGAACTAGTATGGTTGAAATATGTCTGAACGGCACTTCTGTCTGGGTGAGCTTCTATGTGAAGCAAGGAATTTAACATGGGGTACACTATTCCCCAATCCTCTTTCTTAAATACTTTTTCATGTTAATATTTGTGTGAAATGCTGATTATTGACGGATGTGTATTGGGGGCTTTTTGCATTAAAATTGCATGAGAAAAAAATACTAATATCTAGAAATGTCCAGATGGAGAAACAAGCCCTTGGAAGCAAACACTAAATTTAGCACACAGTGCAGTGGAGAACATCAGGAGCTCTGTCTCTGAGGTGACACACGCTGGCTCAGGCACTTGGTGAATTTGTGAATCAGACAAAAGCTTAAGACCAGTGTTTCCCCCAAAACAGATGTACTCCGATGAACCTACGTTCGCAGGAGCATGACTGGGTGATTCCGAAGCAGAGGGCTTCTTCACTTAAGGCTAGCCCTGCTGCAACCAGAGTTTCCCTTACTAGGTCAAGGACTGGAAACAAACATATAGAGATGAAGTATTCTCAAGGGGTTCAGCCTAGAACCAACAGAAAACATGCTAATGTTTTGCCATGAAGCTTTTACAGCTGGTCCAGCTTGAAAACTATCTCTGGGTGTTACTGGAAAGGCTATCTTCTTCTGGGTAACAAATGTGTGTACCAGAGAGGCCAGCTCTTCCCCAGGTCAATCTGAGGGGTGTAGGCAGCCACACATGAAATAATCTCAGGGATCCTGCTTCATGGTGTCTTTTTTTATGGCCTGGGCCCGGACTCCTCCTGAACCCTAGCTTCTAAGCAGATGTGTTATGCTAAAGGGAGTCAATGCACTCCTAGGTTGGACCCTGAGAGGCAGCAAAAACCAGGATAGGACATGGAAGGAGGGACATATGACTTCAGTCTAAACCAAGAAGAAATTTGTCTAGGTGAGCATGGAAGTCACATTACCTGATGGATTTTACTTATTTTCGTACTCTAAAATTATTTCTGTTCTCCTCTCAACACTCTCTGAACTGTAATCGTGAGCCAGGATGAAATACACATCAGTCAGAAAGGTGGATGGATGTGGTCAAAGTCCAAGAGGGGGCAATGACCTCTGCAGGTCCACTGTCACCAAGTTAAAGATTCTGCCTGAAGGGGAGACCCATGGACCTCAAATGCTAGTCTTGGGAGGGGCCTGACGTTCAAGATGAGTCATAAGGGCTTCTTGGCTGAAAGTTAGGATTTGAAAAGCAGCTCTAGCCTAAGACTGGAGGGGACCAGTTGATGCAGGGAACAGTGTGAGGCTTATAAGTGTCCAGATAGAGTGGAGCCTGCATTCATTAGTGGTATTTGGAATAGGAGGGCTCCCAGCAAGTACTTGCTGAGTGCCAACTGTATGCAGTTCAGCTGGTATTATTGCAGTGACCTTGATCCTGCTGTCAATCAAACAGCATGCCAAAATGCTACTGAACACACGGGGGGGGGGGGACACAAGCGCTTCTGCTTTTTACTTTCAGGAGGAAATAGAGATGGAGAAAAAGCCATGTCTTTCCTCAGCTCACCGGTGGAAACATGTGGACCTTGGATTCCAGCCTGTGTCTTGTTGGTGTGAAATAACTGGATAATATCTGGTAACATGTCATGATGGTGACTATGGGGCTGGGGGCGATAGCAAGTGGATTATCAAGAGATGGGGTTATTAGGCTATTCATCAGCTTCTCTGCTAAGCCCCAGGACCACTGCTCTTCCTGGCCTTTGTGACCACCGGAATGAAGGCTCACTCTGCCACCTGGGTGGCTTTTGTGAATTTCCAGCTGGTGCTTGGTATCTGGAGTTTCTCCCAAGGCCCTCTCCAGCAAGACTTCGTAGCAAGGCTTTCTGTCCTGAGGATGAGGGTCTGCTCAGGCTTCCCTCCCTCTACAGCAAAGCTGACAGTGAGTGGGCTCTTCTTTGCTTTCTCTGTCTCCCAGGCAGCCAATAGGATTGTCAGGACTCTATTTTCCTGTCGTTTTAGCAGGGTGACACAGAGGACTGGTACCTTTTGGAGTGGGGGAAGTTCCTGGGACGCAGAGAAGAATGACCTTCCTTCTTCCGGAGGGCCAGCTCTCTAGCTATCCCTGCTGCATCTGCTCCAGACAGTCACAATGCTGTGTCAGCTGAGACCCAGCGATCACAAGCCACTCTGGCTTTGTCCTCTCTCCCCAGCCTTGCTCTCAGCTGGGCTGGGCTCTCTTCTCTCTCCAGCTTGTCTTGCTGTTCTTCACAGGCTGTTCTCACAGCTCTAGAAACCAGGAATGTAATTCTGCCAGCTGCTTGGGCCAGGCGGGAGCTGCTCCTGGCACCTCCCACACTCTTGCTCTCCCCCCTCCCCTCCTGTGCTACCACTTTTCCCCCATGCTTCTGGAGTCAATCCTCATCCCGCATACTCTCACCCGATCCTAAACTACTTGCCCTATCACCCATGAGCCTCCCAACTGCATTCTCCTTCCCAGGTAAGTCCTCCACCATGCTTTCCATAGCCAGAGAACCGTTTGAAAACTTTCCAGGCTAAAATTAGAACAATACCAAATTACCAATGCTGGCAAAGTGCAGAGAAAGAACACTTAAATAGTTCCTATGGGAATATAATCTGGTTCAGCCACCAGAGAATTTAGTGTAGAGGCTTCTCGGAAACTAAAAACAGAGCTACAATATGATCCATGTTCAGCCATACTCCTTCTAATTATACAGTCCTAGGGCCAGAGCTAGCATGGTGCGGCCACCACAGCTAAAATAATGGAAGCAGCCTAGGTGCCCATCAAAGGATGGATGGATTAAAAAAAACATGGCATATATGCACACTGGAGTATTTGCACACTGGAGTATTAGTCAGCCATAAAAAAACCAAAAAGTTATCCATTTGATAGAAAATGAATGGAAGTGAAATCATTTTAAATAAAATAAGCTGTATTCAGAAAGACAAATAACAAATGTCTCTATGTATAGAATCTGGGAAAAGAGGAACTCTTAAAGAAAAGGAATGTGGGTGGAGAGGACAAAGCAAGGTAATGAAGGTATGTGGATGTGATTAAAATATGTGCATGTATAAAAATGTATTGTGGAAACTCATTATTGTGTATAATTAATATCCATGAATAATATGTTTTAAAATGCCTCAGATGAGCTTTCTGTGTTCACACCTCTCTGGCAATTTCCCTGCAACTTTCAGCTGAAATCCCACAGCCTCAGATCTCCTGACCCTGGTTACTTCACTACTCTAATCTACCACATGGCTCTTATTCTTTGTGCACGTGTTTGCCATGTCCCCGCCCCAGGGCCTTAGTACTTGCTGCTCTTTCTGGCTGGAGCCCACTTCCTCTGCATGGTTGATGCCTCACCTCCCTTAGCTCTGTAGCAGTCAGGACAAGCTGAGATAGCACACTGTCGAGACAACCCCACACCTCCTGTACAGGACGGGACATTCTCAGGTCAAATAGTCTATCTGATCAAGGAAACTCACACCCTAAAGCCAGCCCAGAGGAGCCACCATTTCCAATAAAGGCTGTCTGTGAATGAGGGTGTCCGTTTCATTCACACTTAACTGACCAATATCACCCCTTTCTGCCTCTGACCTCACCTGGGCACGAGCCTAGCCACTACCACTAGCCAAGAAGGAGGCTGAGCTGGCACCCCCCCCCCCCAAGTCCTTGCTGGGTTTTCCCTTTCTTCTGCATTGTGTGATAGTTCAGGGAGCAAAGTGACCCTCTCTGACAACCCCTCAGAGCAAAGCGACTCCCCAGTACTTTGTTGCTCAGGATCCTCTCCTTATTTGACAGAACAAGCTGTTTCCACAACCCCTCAACCCCATTAATAATAATTCCACAGAGCAAAGTAGTTCCTTCTGATACCTCATAGTAAGTTTAGCAACATGTCCTCCAAAGATCTTCCTCCTGATGACCCTAGGAGTACAGCGCTACCTCTCCTGACAATGGCAGATCATACAGCTGCCCTCCCCATGGCCTATGCCATGGACATGCCCCTCCCCTTCTTCTAGCTCCTGTCTTTCCCCCTTTTCCCTCTTGAGCCAGTCTCCAGCTGCTTCACAGCTCTCTGGAATACCTTACATTGACTTATCCATTATCTTCCTCTGTTTGGGCTGCTGCAGCAGCACACAACTGACTGGATGTTTGGAAAAACAAACCTCAGCCTCTCTTTGTCCTGGAGGTTGGAAGGCCGTGGTCAGGGGATGGCAGACTCTATGTCTGGCAAAAACCACTTTCTACTCTGCAGACAGCTCTTGTCACCATTCCTAGGAGGAATGATGTGTCCCCTTCTTTCATTGTATGGGCTCTATCCTCTTACTCAGAAAAATTTCCAAGTTTTCATTCCCAGCTCCCCAACAATGGCCTCGGAGTTGCGCAGGAGACTGGTGGAGCCTTCATCTGCTCTCTTTCTCCTGTTACATTCCTCCTAGGTCAAGATTTCTCCTCCTTTAAAAAAATATTCATTTATTTTTTTGTTTTATGCATATGTGTTTATACCTGCATGTATGTATGTATGTGCACCACATGTGTGCTGGTACCCACAGAGGCCGGAAGAGGGCATTAGATTCCTGGAACTGGAATTACAGACAGTTTTGAGCTGCCCAGTGTGGGTGCTGGTAACTGAACTCAAGTCCTCTGTAAGAGTAGCAAGTGCTCTTAACCACTGAGTCATTTCTCCCTTCATTGTCAGAACATGTTATTTATAAAAACTAAAATGTTTAATTATGGCATTGTCAATGTACACAATGCATTTTGATCATATCAACCCTATATATCTTCTCTTGCCCCTGACACTGGTCCCTTTGAGGTGTGTGTGTGTGTGTGTGTGTGTGTGTGTGTGTGCGTGCGTGTGTGTGTGTGTGTGTGTGTGTGTGTGTACTAGGGCAGGCACATGTCTGTCAGTACAGGATGAACTTCTGTTGGGCAGAGAGTTTACCCTTATTTCTGTTATCATTCTTTGCCTCATTTTTCAGGAGTTACACAAATAGTGCATTCATTCATCCTCTGCATTTGATTGGAAAAGTACTCAGTTATCTGGGAGATGGGTCCTAGGCCTAAGCAAATGGGATCTCTATGTCCACTTCCAGGGCAGAGAGGATCTATAGCTGATTAGGCCTGTGGATGGGAAAATTAAATTGTGCAGGGAATGATTTTTGAGAAGCACAATTCAGCCTGGGGAGACTCCCCAGGAGCTTCATTTCATTTTCTAATGAAGAAGGGAACAACTCACCTGCAGGGAAGGCCCACATCTGTCTCACAGTGCCTTTTTGTCCAGCTTGTGCACATCTCTGTGTGCCCTGAATAGTGTGTATGCTGTGTACACTCTCAGGTACATGTTTCTCTCTCTGTGTACAGTGCATGTGCCAGGCATCTTCCCACTTCAGCCACATTTACAGAAGACCTGCTTTCTGCACCCAGTTGTGCATGTGCAGCATATCTTCCCAACCCAGACTTCAAGAACAGGCTTTTTTTGCAAGACCCAACAAGATCGTTGGGGAAAACCAATGCATTTTCCTGGTCTTACTGTCTTTTCAGTCTAGGAGGAAAAATGACAGTAGGTAACTGCAGACTGTGTGCAAAGTGGTGGTGTAAGGTTTTCCACTGTGCTTTTGTGTATATGTGGGTGTGTACTTCAAGGTAGCATTTGCACATGGAGGGCCTTGCTCCTCCTATGTCGATGCCATTATGTGTGACTGAGTATGTCTTGTAATTAAAGAGGGTAAGAGAATAAGGCTGGACATGAAACATGACTGGATAGGAGGTATAAGGAGAAGGAGGGCTGGGAGAGGCACAATAAAATGACCTAGCCAGGTGACTCAAAGATGGGTTGACATCCTTATTTTGTCTCTTATGAGTGGGATGACCTCAGGCCTTTGTCTTGTTTATACAATCAATATCCTAGGATAATCAACCTTAAAATTCCATTAAGCCTTGCCTTTTAATGTGTCTCCATTTGAGCTCTGGCTTTATGGAGTAGAACAAATGACTGAGAATAAAAGACACAGAGAACATACAAGCACACACTAGTGCACATGTGTACAACATGTTAATGTAAGTCTGGCTCAGAGTAGTTCAAATATATTATCCACCAGAGAAGGCCTTGAGAAGGCACCAGAGAAAAACAGGAATAATTAATTCTGGTGAAAACGGTAGAGAAGTGGCCAGCGTGTGGGTGGGGAAGGAGTAGGTCACGTGGTGGGGATTTCAACACTAGGCACTGGGCCTGCAGGCTCAGCGGGAGCCCGGCTTGTGCTTTTAGAGCACACAGAGACAATTGAAGAATGTGACTTTGTCGTAACAAAATAGGCAGCTTATCTAACAAGTGGACTCTTTTGTTCTGATCCTACTGCACCTAATGGTTTTGTGGGAGCCTAGGCAGTTTGGATGCTCACCTTACTAGACCTGGATGGAGGTGGGTGGTCCTTGGACTTCCCACAGGGCAGGGAACCCTGAATGCTCTTTAGACTGAAGAGGGAGGGGGACTTGATTGGGGGAGGGGGAGGGAAAGGGGAGGCGGCGGTGGGGAAGAGACAGAAATCTTTAATTAATTAATAAAGAAATAAATAAATTAAAAAAAGGAAGTCTAAGATGAAGAACCGGTAGAGTTACCTTCCCCAGACGCCTCCTCCATGGCTTGCACATTGCATCTTCCCCGTCTTTACAAGGTCTCTCCGTGTGGCTGTGTCCTAATGTCCTCTTGTCGAAGGATGTCAATTATGGTGGATAAGGGCAAATGCATCTACTGACTTCTGTTTACCTTAATTGCCTCCTATCTTTAAACACAGTCACATTTGGAAGCACTTGGCGTCAGGAGTTTCGTATATAAACCTTAGGGGACACAATTAACTTCTTAACAAGAGAATGTGGATGCTTCTTCTGCTAAGATGAGATGCAGTAAGGACACCAGTCACTAGGAACAAAGATGCCTCGGTATGCGGATCATAGCAGGGAGGCCTATGTGATTCAGATTTGCAGAGACCGAGTGGAAGGCCTTGATCAAGGACAAGTCACTACGTCTCCGAGTCTATGTGAGTGAGGCTGTGCACACTGCTCTGGAGGGGAATGGTGCAAGGGGCAGATACAGCTGAGAGGGTTTGGTAAGATGAACGTGACAAGGCACACCAGTAGCGGGCTGAGTACCAGTCATGTGTTAAGAGCTGTGTGGTTTTCATAAGGTGGCCTTGGGATTCCTCTTTTTGCAACCAAGGCTTGAATGTAAGGGGGAACCTGCTGCAGGCTGAGACAGAGATCAATACAATTAAATTTTTTAGAATATATTTTTGTTATTATTTGAGAGTTTCATACATGTATAGGAGAAATTTGATCAAATCTTTTTATACTTCCTCCCCTATAACTCCCTACTTTTTAATTCTAAGTTTTGAAAATTTCATACACAAGCACCATATTTCTGCCATTTGTACCGTTCCTCCTCCTTCCTCTAACTCCTCATGACTCAGGGTGGTGTCCACTCTGGACTTCCAGATGTCCCTGCCTCTACCGACTCCCCCTTTCATCCCGTTGCCCTCTCAAATCCATGACCTCTTTTTTTTAAAATTGTTATTGTTACATATAAAGCCAACCAAATCCCATTAGCATTAATCGCATGTTTAGTATTGATACACATGGTTAGGGCTGACCCCTGGGGATTGGATCATCTATCAGGGAGCTCATCCCTGAAGAAAATAGATTGCTCCTCTTAGTTGCTGTTGTCTGCTTACAGTTCTTCAGTTAGGGGTGAGACCTGGTGAGGTTCTCCCCATTCACGTGAACTCATCAGCTGGTGTTCTCATTACGGAGGTCTTGTTGGGTTTCCTGGGTAATTTTGCCATCCTGTTTAGATGACACTATCTTGCAGCAAGTGTTCTGGTTCCCCGGCTCTCGTAATCTCTCTGTCGTCACTTCTGTGATTTTTTCCTCCCGCATTCAATGCTAGAGATTGCATTGAGATGGGTCTGTTAGGGTGGGAACCTCATGGTCACTTGTTCCCTGTGTTTTGACCAACGAGAGATTAGAGCTACACTTATCTGTGGCTATTAGAATAAGTATTTAGAATAGAGTTGGATATTAAATTGGTTAAGGAACATACCGGTCAGTCAGCCATGAATAGTTGGCTAGGTTTACAGTACCAAGCATGAATTCTCTTCTATTGACCAGGCCTTAAATCCAATTAGACAGTTGTTGGTTAACCCCCACCCCCAACTAAAGCCACTATTGCTCCATTGCAGATGATGTTTCAAACTAGGACAAATGACCAAGGTGGCTGTTTAACATATCAAAGCGAACATGCCCGCCCCCCCCCACCCGGTTCTCTCGCATCCCTCAGTGCCTACCTGTTACAAGGTATTGTTGGCATACCCTGCCAACTTTCTAACCCAGGGGCTGGGATACCCTACCCCCAGAAGTTTTTTTTTTCCTATATAATCCAGATATTTTGGTTGCCCACCTCTTTTGTACTTTTGGTTTCCTGGCTTTGGTACCTGGTTCTCTCTCCCCCTTTCCCTTCCCCTCTCTTCTCCCTCTCCCCCAAGACTCAGGGTCATGTCTATTCTGGACGTTTCCAGATGCCCCGGTCTCTACCCATGCTTTCCCTTTCATCGACTGTAAACTTTCTCCTTCACCACACCTAGGAGCAGCCATGTGTTTTCCTTTCCTTCTCATTTCTTTTCCATCATGCAGATATCAATGTAGGCCAGACCAGCACTCTTACTAGGATGCTATGGATGCCCTAAGGAAGGCTGAGGTCTTTACAGTTGGCCGGATAGTCTCTCAGCATCACAGGCTTGAACCGTTTGTCTGTATTTCATGTGGGCTACACTTGGCATTTGTTTTAGAGGTTCTTAGAAGATTCGGTTATCTTCTAGTTGTTAGATGGGCAGATGGAAGTGGATACAGGAAAGGATACAGAAGGTACAGAGAGAGCTGTGCAGCTGTTAGGACAGAATACAGCCGTGGTGATTTTTTTTGGTACCAGCGTTTGTCCATAATGAACACCTAATGATGAAGTTCTGGACTTCTGGGGAGAAATTTAAGGACATATCGCGAGGGGAGTTTCTTGGTATCCTGGAATTACCTTATTTGTGGGGCTCCACTTTTCCAGAAGCGACCCACCATCCATATCGCATGTGAGCCTAGGGGTGTTTTTCTGTCTGGAGTGTAAAAGCCATGATCCCCCACCCAGGCTGGGACAACTGTGTTTTGTATGAACTGAGAAACCCTGCTCTTCTTCAGCCTAACCAGCTTCCATCTAACCCTTCCAGCAAATAGGGCAGCTGCTTTTCCGCTTTTAAACAGGGAGGGTGAGGCCTCGCAGCTGAGCTGTTTTAAGCTCCCCTCACAGCATGCTTGAACAGCTTCATGGGGGAAATTGCTCAGTAGAGTGGCTTCCGCGGCAGACTGAGGCTTTGCCAGCTGAACTAATCCCTCCCCCTCTTCACAGTCATCTCCTACCACCAATCCCAGGAGCGCCCTGCACCTGTCAGTCTTGCGAGGTACCCAGAGCCTTAGTTTTTTGGCAGAGCTGGAGGGCGAGTGGGTGGCTCTGGGGTAGTGGTTGTCCAATGACAGAGAAATTAGGTTTAGGGCACTCTAAGAAAGAAACTGGATTGGAGGAGTGGCTGTGGCTTCTTCAGACCCTGTCATGGGCAGGCTTAGATGACAGACTGAGAGCTGGGCATGGGAACCACACAACAGGCAGAGCCAGTGCTGGTTAGGGCCGTTCCTCCGAGCAGCTTTGCATGTGATGAGCTCGCAGGCCATAGTCCCCGCTGTGGCATGCTGCTCACGTTCTGTCCCCTTAGACAGCTGCCTCTTTTTTGTTGCTGTAAAGGGGTGACCTTAGTGTTACAGTGTTGTCAGAGGGAGTCTGTGTCATGATGGATGTACAGGGCCGGATGTCAGTGATGGTTACTGATTTACTGTGTTTCTTCGAGAGCGTGTACTTGACCCTCAAAACGTATGCGTGGACTCCCTCCAGACCCTGAGGCTGAGAGTGGAGAGTCAGCCTCTGCTTCCTCAGTCCCTCTGACCTCTTGGTCCTTCTTTCCCTTTTATCCATGGCTCATTTTCCATCCCCTTTAGTTCTGTGTCTTCCAAAGGCATCATCTCCTGATATTTCTGTGGTCCCCTCCAGAAGGACTGGGTGTGTTAAAGCTCTGTATACCGGAAACTCAAAATGCTCCGCAGCCTTCAGCGACCCCACCCACCTGCTCCACTGGCACTCCTTAAAGGCAACCACCTTAGGAGAAAGGGAGGCTGGTTTAATAAAATGGTGGGGTCACAGTAGGGCCTTATTAAAATACAGAGAGATTAACATGGCCTCTTTTCCCTCAATTATTAACAATGTACTTGTTCTTTGGAAAGTACCCATGAAAATTTAAAACAGATGAAAATGGTTGTTCACTTAAAACGGCCCCGTTAATCTGTGAGTAATGTTTTATTCAGTGCATTAAATGAACACTGAGGTTGGACACCTGCTGATCCATCTCCCCAGGGTACCACAGGCGCAGGGATGGAGAGAGATGGGGAAGCACAGACCAAGGGACAGCTGAGGGCCAAATCAGGAGTCCTCTACCTAATTTACCATCCAGTGGCAAATTAGGAGGAGTGCGGGAGATGCTCAGGAGGAGGAGGTACAAATATGATGGCAGAGAAGCTGGCTGCAAGGGGGGGGGTAGTACCACTGGCTGGTTTCCTCAGTGATCATTGCTTCATTTCCTTGTATTGCCTGTCTCCCCATTTCTGTGTCTAGTAATCTCAATGATGTAAGAGGGAATTGAAAGGTTTCCACATCTAGGCTGGAATGGCACAGAGAGAGGCAGAAGGGACCAGCTGCTTTTGACCAATCTGGAAGTCAGGGCAAAATGGGCTAGCCTAACAGAGGAGGCATGGTGTGTGCAGATGGAGACAAGGAAGGCGGGCTCCTTGGGGTAATGCGCAGCCAGTGCTTCCTGTGGAACTGTGGAGGCTGCACCGGGAGTTTTATTTTTGATGCCTGATGCTTAGCACTCTTTTTATATCGCCATGCATGAAACTGGTCACCATAGATAGTGTACCAATGTTTGTCAAGTAAATTAATAAGTGGAAAAGTCAATGAGCACTTGAAGAAGGGTAGAAACTCAGGGACTCCCACAAGCCCCAGCCTATTTTTTTTTTGCAGGGCATTGGTGTATAATGCTTCAAATTTTGGGGTACCATCCAAAATTTGGGGTAGTTGTGCTTCAGTTCTCTACTCCTTAGAGGACCAAGGCGCTCTGGTGAGCCTTAAGACGTTGTCATTGACCAAGTGCCATGCAGTGAACTCTACTACCTGTTAACCAAAGCTGTTCCTCCAAAGCACAGCTGAGAGCACAGCCCTGGTGCTGGAACTGAAGGGTGAGCTCTGACTTCTTTGTACAGTAAATTTCTTTTTAGATTATGTTCTTTCCCTCCAGACACCCTTGATAATTAAAAGTAGATGTGAAGACCAGTAGGCAAGGTTTGAGGAGCAAGGAATGAGTGTATAGAGAGAGGTGCAGGCCACAGGGGAACCAAGTATCTACAGCTCAGCTGTCTGTGTGCTTAGGATATGGACTGTGAGTGGGGAAGGATCCAGGACCATCTCATTGAGTGATCATTCATGACTCAGTAAAAGGAGGACATGGGTGAGGAACATGAGGGGTTTCTTGTGGGTGTTTCCCTAGGGAAGGGAAAGCAGATGAGCCTGTGAAGTGTCAACCCAGAAGTCTAGCATTTTAGATTTGGGAGACGCAATGATGTCTGTAAGGCAAAGCCATCATTCATGCAGTCAGTGATGCCAGGCACAGATGAGCTTGTCAATGGCAGCGAAGAGAGACAATGATGAGTGGAGAGAAATAAATATTAGCAAGTGATGAATTTAACCAAAAGCTCAAATAAAGTGTAGCTGCTGAGCTGTCTTGGCCTGGTAGAGATGCAGAGATGATAATTGTATTGAGAACTAAAAACTAAGAAGACAGTCACATTTATGTGCATGGATAAGGATAGATATGATGAGGGATGCCAAGAGAGGCATAGAAGCTTGAGGTCTGTAGCCACAAGGGCTAGATGTGGGACACTGGGTACAGATGACCAGCCTCTCATGAGAGCTAGGACGGCTTGGACTGGACACAGATGTGTAGAATTCCTGGTGATATGACCCATGAGGAACGTAGCACACAAGCTCTGCACAGGAATAGGCCACAGCAGTTCACAGCAGAAAACAAGGAAAGTAATGGAGCAGTATCAGGGATGGGGTGATGATGCCTTGATAGTGTTACAGCAAAGTCAACAACCACTTTGAAATGGTTAGGTTGTGGCTGAGGATGTTTCCCAGCGGTAGAGCAGGTATGCAGGATGCAGAAGGCCTTGGGCTTCATCACGGGCAAGAAGCTGACCACAATGGAAACAATCAGGTTAGGATGGGAAGAGCCTCATCTCATCATGGATGAGAAGGAGACAAAAATTAGAAGGGAATAGAAGAAGAGCAGTGGGAGGTGTTGCCTAGGATGTCATTTTCCAATAGGAGCTCCATGAATGAAGGCACCCTTGAATGAAATCATGGACGTCATTTTGAGTCCTCTGCCTCGGAAGGAAGGATAAGTGTGCAGTCCAGAAAGCAGATGGAGACTAAATGTTTCAACTTGCACTTAAAAATATACTTTATGTAGGAAATGTCACCTTTCTGGGTGTGCACACCTATGAGTTTTGCCAAATATACATTCTTCGACTTTCTGGTCATTTCCCCTACCCCTCTCAGAGCTACTGGAAACTGATGCTCTACTTTATGCTCCTAGAGCTTGCCTTTTCCAGACTGTTCCATAAATAGAATCATACAGTTACACTCACTGAGTAGATCTTGTCTGCAGAGCCTGGCTTCTTTCATTTAGCATGATACATTCAGATCAATCCATATTGCAGGAGCTCCTTTATATTGCTGAATTTATTTTATGACTCAACCAGTATATGCTTATCAATTTGCCTTTGGGACTTTTGGAATTTCCTCCTCACAGATTGTGTGTGTGTGTGTGTGTGTGTGTGTGTGTGTCATTCATGAATAAAGTTATTTTAAGAACTCACATGCAAATTTTATGCGGACACATATCTTTCTGCTGAGTTAGTAGTCAGATTTCTGGGCACAGGGTTAAGTGTGTGTTTTATTGTAACTGACAAGCTGTTCCCGAAGTGTTTGCATCATTTTGCATTCTTATCCCAGTTTGGGAGAGCTGCAGTTGCTCGGCAGCCTTGCTTGCACGCGGTGTGCTGGATTAAAAGGACTAAGCGATTCCAAGCTGTGTAGAGCTAGGCACTTAAATTTGAGGGGTGTTGGTAGGTATCTTTCTGTAAGTTTCCTTCACATGCACACACATTCATGGGACTGTTTGTACTCCATGGAGAGCTGGATTATCTTTTGCATTACTGTAGTAAAATTATTTAAGACACCAAAAATGTAAAGAGAAAACATTTATCTTATTAGAAGTTTGGCAGTTTGAGGACATGACATGTACATCAGCTCAGTTCTGGTGATGAAGGCAGCAGATGGTGCTGTATCATGTCAGGAGTTTGCAAGGAACAAAATAATAACATGTTGAACTAGAGCAATGAGAGACAGAGCTATACACAGAGAGATATTAGGTAGACAGAGAAATAGGTAAGTGATAGAGAATGAGAAAGGAGGAGGAAAAGGAGAAAGAGGAGGAGGAAAAGGAGAAGCGATAGAGAGAGAGAGAGAGAGAGAGAGAGAGAGAGAGAGAGAGAGAGAGAGAGATGAGACTGAAAAAGAGATTTCCATAACTCCTTGAAGAGCACACCCCAACTATCTTCCACTAGGCATTGGGTCCCTCCCTCTTCTAAACTTTCTACCCCTTCTTAATGGTGCCATCCTAAGATCAAGCCTTTAATGTGTGGGCCTTTGGGAGACATACAAAATCCAAACTGCAGCAGGGTTGATTAACTAGAACATCCAGAGAATGTGTCGAGAATAGGGTGGGCAGCTGGTCAGGTCAAAGGAAGCCAGAGCAATTGTCCTAGATCCACGCCACAGAAGGCTCTGCAACAGAGGTCAGTCTAGTGGCCACATGTTGCTGAGGGGCTCTAATGGAGCAGCGACATCTAAATCTGACTGGTCAATTTGGGAAGGTCATAGTGGCTAGCTGTTTCAGGGATGTGGTGCTGATGAGACATAGGTGAGAGAGTGCCAAGGAAGGCATGGACCTGGGCAGCAGGAGAGGACTCTCATTTTCTGAGTCATAGAGCAGAGTCTTTAGCTTGCTTCTCCAGCTTTCTCTTCTGTCCTCAGTAAGAACAATATAACTTTAGAGTGTTGTACCCAGCTGGAAAGCTTGTATTTTCTAGCTCTCTGGGAGACTGCACTTTGGATATGCTAGTGACACTTGGTAAGTGGACTTCCAAGAAATCTCCTTCAAAGGGGAGGAGCAAGTGGTTGGCATGGGGCCACTTTGCCTTTTACTGTCTTCCTTACTGGAATAGGGACATCAGGAGTTTAGCTCTGTTACCATGTTACACATTTTGCAGGATGAGAGCCAGCTCCAAGGATGACAGTGGAGAAAGACAGAAACCATTTAGACTCGTATGGTTCTACTGTGCTGCCAGCTAGCCCAGCCTGCTGCTCGTCAGACCTCCTTGTAGAAAAACCCAGGCAAGCAAGCATCACCATTGGATATATTTCCTAACGACTACTGATGTAAACCTTATTCTGAAGATGTAACGTCTGCCTTGTTGACCTGCTTGATCCCAAATGGATTAACAAAATGGTGTGTTTGGGGATTTCATTTGAAAAATGGCCTGAAATTCATGTAGAAAAACAAACCCAGAGGAAATCTGAAAGCAGATGTGTGCTGGTCGGGGGATGAGGGCTACACTTAGATTTTAAGGCTGTAAAAAATACCAGGTGTGATACTGGTACATGGGTAGGAAATCTAATCAATGGCGCAGGATGTAGAATCCCAAAATAGCTCCAGATTCATGGGAGAAATTGAGAAAAACATGAAAGAAGTCTCTTCATTGTTCTTAGATTAGTGAGGAAAGGATGGTTTATTGAGTAAGTGGTGCGGGCATAATAATGGAACTGACAAGAAATTGCTGTTGAATCTATAACTAGAATGTTAAGAGACATCTCAATGCGTATTCCAAACAGATTTGAAGGTTAAACTCTGAAACCATATAATTATCAGGAATTAAAACATGGATATTTATCTTTAGTCTCAGAATGAGCAGGACTTTCTAAGAATAGTAGTAAACAAACAAAGCTAAAAATCATTACACAAGAAGTTATGAAAGTTCTGCAAAGTAAATCCTATTGTAAATAAAAACAAAGAACAAAACCTGGGAAGATACCTAGAATTCTGATAGCTGATAAAGGCCAAAGTCTCCCAAAGAATGCCCATAAACAAGAAAAAAAAAAACTCCAAAGAAAAATGACCACGAAGATGAAGAGATAACTCTCAAGAAGTGAAGTAGAATCAGCTCCAAACTGTGACTAGATGTCAGCCTTTACAGTCAGAAATGAAGACTCTATTTTCTTTTAATAGTTTTTGAGACAAGATCTCTTTCTGTAGTTCTGGCTGTCCTGGAACTCCCTATGTAGACAAGCCTCTAACTCACAGAGATCCTCCTGTCTCTGCCTCCCAATTGCTGGGCTTTGCAACACTGTGCCAAGCCTCTTTCAATATTGGAACATACCTCCCACCCAAGCTGTCCACAATCTAGACTGGATACGTGTTTTTGATGAGGATTTGGACAAGTAAGTCTTGGTGAAGGTTGTGCAAGCAGACCTTGTCTCTCACTTTGCTGAGGAGTTGTTCAACAAGCGGAAGCTGAGCACTCTGTAGGATCCTCCTGGACATCAGAGCCTTTAGCATGCTGACCATGCATGACTGCCAGTATTAGACCTTACCTTTTTCTAATAGGGTCTATAGTTTTTGGTCCATGTGAGTAACCTGAAAAAAATGGAGAAATTGAAGCCAGTTAGTAGGTCCCATGGAGAGACCTCTCATACTCGCGGACTGGTGTAGTTAATAGTATGAAAATGAGCGTTCTATAAAAATCAATTTGCAGGTTCAATGCTATTCCAATAAATATCCGCCACAACATTCTTTACAGATGTACAAAAACCCATGTTGAAATTTATATGGAACCACAAAAGACCTGATAGTAAAAGAATTCCTGAGCAAAAATAATAATGCAGAAATGATTCCCATTTCAGATTTCAAGATAATTACAGAGCTGTAGTAATAAGGACAGTATGGCACAGAAATAAAAACAGTGAAATGAAATAGAAGAGTCCAGTGTGAGTCCATGTAACTATGGTCATCTAATATTTGACAAAGGTGACAGGATATATAGCAGAGAAGAGACAGCATCTTCAACAAATGGTGCTGGAGAACTGGATGGTCACATGAGAAGAATGAACGTAGACCCATACCTTTCATCCTGCCCAAGATTTAACTCCGAATGGAAAAAGTGCCTCAATGTGAAACCTGAAACTTAGACAGCACCCCACAAATGTGTAGAAAAGGGCGTTCTCACTAGGACTCAACTTGCCTAGGAATTAAGCCCAACAGCTAATAAGAAGGACCTAAAAAAAAAAATAAAATCTTTGGTGTATCTGTGCATACAAGGAAACAAGTAATGAAGCAATGAAGAATCCAACATAGAGAGAAGCTTTGCCAGCTATACATCTGATAGAGGATTAATATCCCAAATATATAAAGAATTCTAAAAACATCGTTGAGAAAAATAAATGACCCAGTTTAAAGAAAGTGAGCCAGGGCTCTAAGCAAAGAGCTCTCAGAATAAGAAATAGAAAAGGTTAAGAACCATCTCTAAAAGCGTCCTTAGCAATTGAGGATATGCAAATTAAAACAGCTTAAAAATGTCATTTTACTCTGTTTTCTTAACCACCTATGTCTCTCCCTTTCCCTCAGCCTGTTTTCCTCAAGCCCTCTTTGTCTCCTCCCTCCAGCCCTGCCCTTCTTCATTCTACAAGCAAGTACCCAGAGCCAGAAGTGCAAGGCACCTGTCCTCATCCCTGCCCTCTGGCTTCTGATTGGCGGCCTACAGATGGGAAAGCCACAGGAACCAGTTCCGTCTGGCCAGAAGAGCACGAAGAGTCTGGGGCTGCTTGGGGTGCTGTTCTCCTGCACATCTCTGAGTATTAGCCTGCTTTCCTAATTGTCTAAGAAAATCTGGGTTGAGAAGTAAACTCGTTAGCGTGTGGCATTCATAATACCCTGGAAATCAGGCAGCTGCCATGCACAGGTGAGTCCAGCCACTGCATGTTAGGGAGACCCAGGCCATGATGATGCTTGACTTTGTTGTAGTGGAGATGCTACACCTTTTCTTCCTTGTTCTGGGGGCAGAGTTCACTCATAAGGGAGTAAGGCTGTGTCCCCTGGGGTGTAAATGTAGATCTTGAGTCTCATCAGAAGCAGATCCTGGAAGGCAAAGGACAAGAGGAAGATCCAGAACCTCCCCATGGCCTCCCAATGAGAAGAGGTAGGGACAAGGGATAGGGCAGCAAAGTGAGAGGAATGCATGGTCCCGTGGGCATGTGGTCCAGTTATAACTGCCCCACTCTCCAATTCCTTCCCTTCCATCTTGTCCCTCCTTGCTTCCTTCCCGGCTCCTCTTTTCTCTTTCCTGAGTACCTTTCCTTTCCTTACCCTTCCACGTACTGTTTGTACAGGATGCGGCAAAAGGTTTTCACCAGATGCAGCCCAAGAACCACAAGAAACATAAGAAATAAGTGACTGTTCTTTATAATCTACCCAGGCCCAGGTATTCTGTTATAGCACACAAAATAGCTGAAAATACATGTGGAGAAGATAATTACAGAAGGTAATGAGCCTCACAATGCCAGAGTGCTCCCATCCTGAAGGGTACTAAGGACATCTGTGTCACTGCCATCCTTTCTGTGAGGGAGGCCACCAAGTTATATCTCTTTCTGGTCTAAGAACAACACTTTCTAGAGATGCCCCTTCTCTCCCCATCTGGAAGCCCCCACCAAGCCAGTCACTCTGTCATGTGGAGGCCCCAAGACTTCAGCTCATACAGCTACCAGACCAGTGTTCTTTGGCTAACCACTCCGAGTGCCTACTTTCCTGCTTTAATTGCTGGTCTTTCTTACTGCCTCTTGACCGTGTGTAGCCCACAGATGACTCTGTTTCTCTTAGATTGATTATTGGGATGCCTCTTGCCTACCCCCCACTTGTCTATGGCCCCAGCATGGTGTCCTTAGCTGGTGTGTTGTATCTTATGTACTGGTCACACTGAGAGAGCACTGCTGCTGGCCTCTGATCATTTGTGAGTTTGTCATATCGCCTGGCTTCAGTGTGTGCTCTTTGAGCCCAGGGTTTTCATGAGGCATTACCAGGCTATATATTGGTTCTTTCTAGTGGCTTTCCTTGCTAACTAGTGGGCCACAGATGAGGAGTGGGACAAGCTCACCTGAGCCAAGTCCTAGGGACTGGAGTCGGAAGTTCACTTTCAGCATGGAGAGACTTCCACTCATGGTGAGCAGGTTTTTTCCAGTGTAAGCATCCTGTTTTACCCATATCTCCCTGGCTGACAATTTGCATCTTGGCTTAAACTTTTGAGTGGCAAATTTCTCACTACTTCAGTGTGTGATCGTGACTTCTTTTTACTACCTTCCATAGTCTATATAACCAATTGACTGCTGTCTTGTCTTCTGGAATCTCATGGAAAACATTGAGTCCTGCTTACACAGTCTTCACACACCTGGTGAGAGATGGAACGCCACTCTAGGGCATGACTACCATTCCCACAATCTGTTTGCTGTCTATTCTCACAACATCCTGCCTAGATGCCTTTTTCTGTTATGCACAAGTGGGGGTCACATCAATCACCTTCTTTTTTTTTTTTTTTTTATAACCTGCCTGCTCTCCTGGAGGTAGCCAGCTTCAGGAGAAGTAACGTTTGCTAGTAGCTGGGAAGACTGATTCTCTGGAGCTGGTGAGCAACTACAGGGAAGTTTTGGCTTGCTTTCCTCTCTGAGTGATGAATGGATATGGACCTCATTCTTCAAGGCCCCTAAAGAGACAGGCAGACACACATTCTCAAGAAAGCAGCTTGTTGGAAAAGAAGCGAGCTGAAGCGCCTGCACCAAGCATATGGTGCCTCCTCCATTCCTTCTGGCAATAGGCTCTTTGGGTGGCTGGAAGGAGATTGACACTCAGTTTTGTCGTTTACAGCTCACCCACCTCTGCCTTAAAATGATCACAATGCCCACAGGTTGAGAAAAACACCCAAAGTCTCAAGGGCATCCCTAAGGATGATGGGCAGCTCCTCTCTCCCTTCCCCTTTCATCTTACCTCTCCTCGCTCGAGGCTCTGAAAGTAGGAAGGAAGCATATGGGCTGGCAGGGAGCGCTAAGACAGCACAATTCTGCCAGGAGTTGCTGTCTTCTTCCCACATACCCTAACTGTTCCTCTGAGCTGCCAACCAATGCCCTTCCTGAGTTCATTTTCGTTTTCACCCCCACATCCCACTCTCCAGAAAGGGGATGGTGGTCTGGGGCTGACTGGGTGTTCCTGTTGCAGAAAATGCCATAGCAACCCAGAGGCAACAGTCAGAGATTCCTCTGAGAAGCTTCATCCCTCTGGAAGTGTTCACAGGTCTTGGAGACAGACCTATGGGCAGTCAGGTCCCTGAGATCTGTTCTATGGGGCATCCTACTTTGGCCCATCTGAAGGCAGTGACCAACAGGGAATCATGACTTGTGGTTTGGGATCTCCTTAAATGAGGCTTAGATTGTGCGTCCTTGGAACATGTCATCGGTTCCCAGAGTTCACGGAAAAGTAGATTTCCTAAATTTGTTTTAGTGTCTACAGGCAGGGTGAGTCGCAGAGACCTCATTTCCCACAGTACCAGAGGCTAAGAGTCTAAGATCACAGTGTCAACATCTGGTGAGGGCCTTTTGCTGCTTCATCACATCGTGGAGAACTTCACATCAAGAGACAGAGAAAGCATGGTAGCACAAGTCACTCCTTCTTTTATGATGAATCCATCATGGCGATCTTGCTGTCATATCCCCACCCAGCTCTACTTACCCACCAAAGGCCACAGCTCCAAATGCCATGAACATATCAATCTGGAGACTAGGTTTTCATCACATGGACTTGGGGGGATGGGGCATTCAAACCATGGCAGGTGGTATAATTTAAGTGCAGAACTAACAGTATGCTTTGTACATCCATGAACGGACTGAGACCGTTAGGTGATCAGAGGTTGGAGTGGATGAAAACATCCTAGAAGTCTAGAAGCCTGATGATGCCAAAACTCACAGGCAGTGTGGGAACTAGTTTACGAATCTGAGTTTATACCCAATACTGTGACTTCCATATGGTATTGATGATCCCTTCTAGACCACCAGTGAAATGAATGGTGGCATCTCCTATTTTAGAGGTTGGATAGGAGACAGGCTCTGGGGATTGAAACATGGCTACATAATGGTGGTGCAGCTTGGGGTAAAAGGACTCCCTGTGTTTGCCATCCTTTCCTTTAAAAGGAAAAATAAAAGAAATGTAAGAATGGGGCCTATTTCATGGGGGCAGTTAGGATTAGATAACACAGGGACAGAGCTAGAGCAGAAGGGTACAAGGTCACGATACGTATGGGATTGCTCTTAATCAATACCTTGAAGGGCTGTGTGGTGGTCGGGGGAGACATACCTGTGCTTCTGACCGTACAATAATCACTCCCTGGGAGGAGTGTTGAGAATAGTAGTATCTCTGAAGATGCTCAGCCTGGATGGAATGGACTTCAAATCCCTGTCTGTAAAGTAGGAATAGTGCCTTCTACTCCTCTCTTGAACATCAATCTGATTTACATGAAGACTTTTTGGGAACATGATCTCAGCAATAAGATATTCCTGTACATATACTCCTTGCCCTCCCACACCTTTAAAAATAAGACAGAACCATCACTCTGCCTCCACCAGAGAAGCAAAAGGGACAGGAGAGCAAGACACATTGCCATCTGGAAGGAGGGAATCTTACTTAAGAACGAGAAAGGGAGGGCAACAGAGAGGACCCAGCCAGGTTCACACGGAGGGAGCCTGTAAGGGGCTCCTGCACTTGGAGAGCACTGGGACACAGAGCCCTGTTTTTCCACCAGATGGCAGTGGGGGCTCCTGGGAGATGGGACTAACCATCTGGCAATGCCCTAAAACTTTCTGTGGAAACTTCACTGATTTGCTGTGGGTGTCTGAGTTCTCTAGTATGGGATGTAGCATTTACAGTGTGACTCTCGGAACAGGGTTCCTGGACCAACAGCAACAGCACCACCTGGTATTTTTTTTTTAAAGTATGTCTTTGGATCTAAGCCAAACTATATTCCAGCAGACTATATTAGGTGGGCTAGTACTCTGTGTCTTACAGCCTCCAGGAGATCATGGAGCATGGGGTGTTTGAAAAGTGTTGGTCAGAGCAAAAACTGGTTACGGACATCTTCCAAGTTGTCAGGTGGAGCAGCACGAACATCTGTCTTTCTGCATCTCAGTGTGCAAAGAGGTTGAGCGTGGGTGCTAGACAAACCTAAATTTAAATCCAACTTAGCTCTTTGATGCTTGAATAGTTTAGGGAAGCTTTGCTCCTGTTTTCTCATTTCTAAATCTAGGTAATAACTGCAGCCCTCGGGGTCATCACAAAGTCAGGAGTAACATCTACAGCTTCCTATCATCAAATAAGAAAGCAAATGAGGAAGCCTGCTATCATCCCTACCTCCCCCCCCCATAAATTCTCATAATGTTTTGCCTATAATAGGTGATTGTATATAAATAAATTAATCTGAAGCATCCTCAGTGCATGGCATCTGCAGCGGATTCTGAAGGGATCATTCATTGTCTTTCTTATGTTTCCCAACCCACACTGAGCACATCGAGGAGCTGCAGTGGGTGTGGAGAACATGCTTGAGCAAACAGAAGTGAATAACCTGTAGGGATTCACAGCTTTTCTGCCCCTTTTTGCCTTTTTATAAACTAGTGCAGATTTTCCAAGCAATATCCAACCCAGAGTGGTGAGATGGTTCAGTGGATTAAAAACAGGGACTTGCTGTACAAGCCTGATGACCTGAGCTATATCTACTGAAAGTGTAGAAAAAGAGACTCACTACTGAAAGCTGTCTGATCTCCACAGGCAGGCATGGCATGACACACACACACACACACACACACACACACACACACACACAGAGAGAGAGAGAGAGAGAGAGAGACAGACAGACAGACAGAGATACACAGAAAGAGAGAGACACACAGAGGAATAAATAAATACAGAGACAGAGAGAGTGAGAGATTGACACATACACAAAGACAGACAGATAGACAATCAGAAATACATACACACAGAGAGACACAGAGACACAGAGATGCACAGAAAGAGAGAGACACACAGAGAAACACACACAGAGACAGATAGACAGAGATGCACAGAAAGAGAGAGATACACAGAGAAACACACACAGAGACAGATAGACAGAGATGCACAGAAAGAGAGAGATACACAGAGAAACACACACAGAGACAGATAGACAGATATACACAGAGACAGGAATGCGGAGACACAGAGACACACACAGAGGGAGATAGACACACAGAAAGAGGAAGATAGAGAAAGAGAGAGTGGGAGACAGACACACACACAGAGACAAACAGACATACAAATAGATACACACACATACACACACAATCAATAACAATTTCTCTTTCTACACAAAATTGTGATGATAAAATTATTCCCACTGTGAGCAGTTCCCTTTACTGCTCTCTACTTCTTGATAGTGTCATCAGAATGTGTAGAACCATCTTCAAACCAAACGCAGATCTTCTCTTCCTCAGATCACAGGATACATCCATGAGGCCATAGGTGCATACTTGGAGCAGAAGTCATTATAGAGGAAGCAGGAGCCATAGGAGGCATTTGGGCAACTCTTTCATGTAACCTGCTTGGACACAATCGTGTATTCTGTTTATAATGTATCTCTTCTGTGCACATCATACTTAATGGCTTGATGGGTTAGATAGTACTCAACTGATGATGGGAAGCAGGAAGGAGAGCACCAACTACTGACACTCATAGGCATGTGTAGTTTTTTTTTTAATTCTTTGCCCTTGAGATGGGGGTTGCAATCAAGTTCCTAAATAAATACACAGAGACTTAGTCTTACTTATGAATGCTCAGCCTTAGCTTGGCTTATTTCTAGCCGGATTTTCTGATTTAAATTAACCTATTTATCTTCTACATTTTGCCTCTGGGCTTTTACCTTTTTCTAATCTATATTTCTTTCCTTTGTTCTTATTCTGAAGCTGGGAGGCTGACCCTTGTCATCTTTTTCTCACCTTTTTTTCCACTCCTCCTTTCTTGTCTTTTTTTTTTTATTCTTTCTGCCTGGCAGCCCCACCTATCCCTTTCTTCCCAAGCTATTGGCTGTTCAGCTCTTTATCAGACCAATTGGGTGTTCTAGGCACTGTAACATGAGGGCCTGCTAGTTGGGGTTTCTTTCCTGGCCAGTTCCCACAATCATTAGGTCCCAAAGAAAATCACACAGAGGGTCTATATTAATTATAAACTGATTGGCCCATTAGCTCAGGCTTCATATTATCTGTTATAACTTATATTAACCCATTATTCTAGTATATGATAGCCACATGGCTTGGTACCTTTTTCGGCAGGGTAGGTCACTACTTGCTTCTTCCGTGGTCTGGGCAGGACTGTGGGAAGAGCTTCCGTCTTCCCAGAATACTCCTGTTCTCATTGCCCAACCTCTACTTCCTGTCTGATTTTCCTGCCTGGCTACCAGCCAATCAGAATTTATTTATAACATAATTGACAGAATACAATTTTCCCACACCATAGGCATGCTAAGTAACACAGCTTTACAGAGTTAAACAAACACAACATAAAAGAATGTAACACATCTTTGCATCATTAAACAAATATTTCACGGCACAAACGAATGTAACACATCTTAAACTAATATTCCACAACACACATGCTATGGCATATACATATCACTGACACATAAACACAAGGAAGTGGGGAGGCAAGGAGGAAGGGGGAGAGAGAAAGGATGGGAAGCCCACCCCAAGTGTGGATGGCAGTTTCTGGTGGCAGCACAGATAAAAGGGCATGTAAGACGGAAACTTTGCTTTTTGTTTATTTATCTTTACTCTCACTTATGAATTTATCTACTTTGTTGCTGTGGCATTCATTTGATGATATTAGCACCATCTTTTTCAGGCTTCTAGAACAGATTGAAAACACCAGCCATTCAGGGGTTCTCCAGTTTTTTAGCAGCAGAGAGCGATGCTGTTTGGAGCATCAGGCAAGCCTCTATTGGTGAATGATAGTAGTGGCTTTTGGAATTCTGGAGCAAGACTCTATCATCACCTGAAGGCAAACTACTATTCTTTTGAAAGATAATGCTTTTCTTTCTTTGTGGCCTTCACATTGAACTCTTGATAATGGGCCAAAATATTATTATATGACTGAGCTGGTCACCATCAGCTGGATGCTATCTATCCCACCAAGCCATCGAGTATAATGGACACAGCAGCAGTCACCCAATGCAAGTGGTATACACACGATTGGGCCCAAGCAGGTCAGAAGGACACAAGCAAGTTTTATGAAGAAGATGACCAAGTACCTATGGTTCCTACTTGTGTTACAATGACTTATGCTTCCAAATATGCATCTATGACCTCATGGAATGTACCCAATGATCAGTTGGCTGAGGTATAGAAAACTAGGACTTGACTTTCAAGTTTGTTCTGCACACAGGCAGGCACCACCCAGAAGCAGACAGATATATCATTATAACACCTTTCTGTGACAACCCTGAAGGACACGGATGAAGGGATTTCTTTTCTTCACAGTGAAAATAACTTTGAGCGGCACACACAGTCATACATTTTTCTTGGAGGGAGAAGTTGCCAGATGTGATTATGCACTGATTCACGGGCTATATACAATTGTTTGGTTGGACGGTCAGGGACTTGAAAAGTATATGACCAGAAAACTGGTCGGAGAGATATTTGGGTAAGACAGATGTGGCTAGATCTCTCCAAATGGAAATACTCATGAAAAATGTGACTACATCACAGAAGGAGTTCAATAATCAAGTAGGTAGAATGAGCCATTCAGTGGGCAGTCAGTGTTATTCTCTGGCCATCCCTGTCATTTCCTAATGGGCTCAGGAACAAAGTAGCCATGGCGGCAGAGACGGAAATTATGCGTGGGCTTCACAACATGGACTTTCATTCACCAAGGCTGGCCTGGCTATAGCTGCTACTGAGTGCCAGATCTCCAAACAGCAGAGACCAACACCAAGAAACCATTATGGCACCATCTACTAGCTATCGATTTAGTGGTAGATTTATTATATTTGACTACTTCCATCATGGATATCTCCATGTTTTATAACTACTAGAATAGATAACTATTCAGTTTCTGAATTAACTTTTCCTGCATGTAATGGTTCTGTCAAAACTACCATTCATGGGCTTACAGACTGTCCAACCCCACTATCATGGTACATTACACAGCTTGCTTCTGGCCAAGGAACTCACTTCATAATTACAGCAATGGGCCCATGCTCATAGAACTCACTGGTCTTGTCATATTCCCCATCATTCCGAGCATCTGACTTAATGCAATAGCGAAATGACTTTTTAAATACAGAGTTAAAATGTCAATTAGGTGACAGTAGCCTGGGGAGCTGCAGCGGGCTCTTCAGAAGGCAGTGGGTGCTTTGAATTATTGTCTAATATATGTGATGGTCTCTCCTAAAACCAGGACACAGTGATCCAGGAATCAAAGGTGGAATGATTCCACTCACAATCAGCCCTAATGGCATAAGTTGGAAAAATTTTTATTTCTGTTTTTTGACTGTATTTTCTGCTGGCCTAGGCATTCTAGTTCCACAGTGAGTGTGGAGTACAATTGATTCAGACCACTACAAGGACATTTGACTTCTTTACAGTAGAGGTAAGAAGATTATGTCCGAAGTGCAGGAAATCCTTTAGGATGCCATTGTTCTACTGCTGTGAAGAGACACCATGATCATGGTAACTCTCATATAAGAAATCATTTAATTATTTAATTGGGTTCTTGCTTACAGTTTCAGAAGTCTTTTTTTCGAGACAGTGTTTTACTATAGCGTTGGAGCTGTCCTGAAACTAGTTCTTGTAGACCAGGCTGACCTCAAACTATCAGAGATCTGCCTGCCTCTGCCTCCCGAGTGCTGGGATTAATGTTGTGCAACACCACTGCCTGGCTTCAGTTTCAGAAGTTTTGTCCACCTATTCATCCTGGCAGGGAGCATGATGGCATGGATGGCACTGGGACAGTAGCTGAGAGCTACATCCTGATCCATGGAGAAAGAGAGAGAGAGAGAGAGAGAGAGAGAGAGAGAGAGAGAGAGAGAGAGAAAGAGAGAGAAAGGCAAGGTTTATGAAAAAAAAAAGACCATCCATAGAAAAACAATTAATCCTTGTAATCTTTTCAAATAGTGCCACTTCCTGATAACTAAGAATTTTAATATACAAACCTATGAAAATCATTCCTTTTATTTTTATATTACTTATATGTTGTTTTTACGTATGAGTGCTTTGCATAGGTATCTGCATGCCAAAAGAGGTCATCAGCTCTCTTCACATGTGAGCCACCATGTGGTTGCTGGGAATTGAACTCAGGACCTCTGGAAGAACAGCCAATGTTCTTAACCACTGAACTACCTTTCCAGCCCAAGGAAGCCATTCTTATTCAAATAACCAAATTCTTCTACCTGGACACTATGGGCTTAGAGCCATATTATAATTCAAAAATGCATTCAGTCCAACTTCAAAAGTCCCTATAGTCTATCACAGTCTCAATACTGTCTAAAAGTCCAAAGTTCAAAGTCTCTCTAAAACTTGTGGCAATTTTTTTCAGTGAAAAATCCAAAATAAAAAAAAACAGATCAAATTTTTCCAATATATCATGGCACAGAATATACATTATTATTCTAAAGGGAAGGAAAGGGAGCTTAGTGAGGAAATAATGGACTAAGCACAACCTAAAACCAACCAGGCAATTCCAGACTCTGCATCTTTATGTCTGATGTCAAAGTGCTCTTCAGATCTCCAACTCCTTTCAGCTTTGATGACTGCAACACACTGCTCTTTTTGGTTCCACACCTGGTGTGCAGGTTTACTTGGCAGGTCGTCCACAGCTCTTGAAATCTCTAACATCTTAGAATCTCCCACACAATCCAGGCTTCACCTTCATGGGTTCACATAGTAGCCTTTCTGAGTTTCCACACAGGACATCCCTGATACACCCCTGTCCTCTGTGGCTTTCCTTAACCATGAAGGGAAATTATGTCACCCCTTTGTACCCTTGACTCCAGAACTGCATGGCCAAAGCTACCAAGTTCTTCTGTTTGCTGGAGCTGGATCTTGGTCCCCTCCTTCAATTACATTTTCACCAGACTTCTGTTGTTGATGGCTTTTGTCACTATGTAAGCTTTTCTTTAATTCTTTCCATAAATTGGAAGTTTAGCTGGGTGATGTTTTGCCCTCAGGTCACCATTCCCTTTATTTTATTGAGCATCAGGATTATGTTTAAACTTTTTATTTCCTTGAACACAGGACTTGGCTTTCCTGGTGATCCTTTATTCCTTAAATTTTACATTTTGTACTCCTCTTTGCCCAGCATGCTCCCTTTTACTATAAATTTATGTAACAGCGATTATTAATAGCCACATGAAAGAGGCTGTCTTAAGCTGTCTTGAAATCTTCTTTGCCAACACCACTAATCCAAAACTCTTCAATTTAGTTCCAGGCAGATTAAGACAAGGGCAACAGTCACATTCTTTTCAAAATATCACAATAACGGTGTACTGACTGGTTTTGTGTGTCAACTTGACACAAGCTAGAATCATCAGAGAAGAAGGACCCTCAGTTGAGGAAATGCCTTCATGAGATCCAACTGTTCTCAATTAGTGATCAATGGGTGGGAGTTCAGCCCTTGGTGAATGGTGCCATTTCTGGGCTGTTAGTCCTGGGTTCTATAAGAAAGAAAGAAGGCTGAGCAAACCAGGGGAAGCAAGCCAATACGCAGCTTCCCCTCTATGGCCTTTATATCAGCTCTTGGCTCCAGGATCCCGCCCTGTTTAAGTTCCTATTCTGACTTCCTTCAGTGAAGAAAAGCAATGTGGAAGTGTAAGCCAAATAAATCCTTAACTCCCCAACTTGCTTTTTGGTCATAGTGATTTCTTGCAGCAATAGAAACCTTAATTTAGACAAGTGCTTTCCAGGCTACTTACTAATATCTTCCCCTCGGAACCCTCTTGAATGAGGCCATTATAACTTACATCACTCTCAGCACTATGGTCTTCCATGATCCTCCTAGAATGGCCCATTAAACCCCGATTAAAGCATTCAACTGTTTTTCTAGTTCAAAAGTCCCAAAGGCCTCCGTATTCCTCCAAACAAAAGCTTGATTATCCCTTTCATTGCTCTGAAAAGGCACCATGACCAGGGCAACTCTTATAAAATGAAATAAAATAATTGGTGCCTTGCTTACATTGATTGAGATGGGATTAGTGGTGAAGCTTTCTAAATTTGTATTACCATGTTTAAGTTCTAAGACCCCGAAGGGGCAATTACTCATTAATGAACTTGGACGCATCCTAAGGGTGGGCAGCACCTTCTGGTGGCAGCACAGGTAAAAGGACATGGAAGAAGGAAACTTTGTTTCGTGACTGCTTCCTTCACTTTTCCTGGAAAGTTCCTCTATCCTGTTACTGTTATTAGAACCAGCTTCTTCAGGCTTCCCACACTGAAGACTGAAGACCAGAAGCTCTCCAGGAGTCTCCCAGGCCTTTCACTTCTGATTTAGACTGCAATATATAGCCTCATGGGCTAAGCAACTACTGGTTTCGCAAATGCCCCATTGTGAGACAGCATTTTTGAGCTACCATGACTGTATTGTGTAAGTCAATCTAATAAATCTCCATTTAATACATAGATTCATTCTATCAGTTCTGTTCCTTTAGGGAATCCTGAGTAATATATCAACTCAAATTTTATTAGTCCCAATTAAACATGCACACACACACACACACTCACACACACCTCTCAGGGGAGAGAAAGTCAGAGATAGACAGACACAAAGATATAGAGACAGATACACAGAGAGACAGCACACACACACCAACCTACTGAAGAAGGTGCTGTTCTCTCTTGGCTCTGTGTGGGTCAGTGGTCCCACAGACAGAATCTGCAGGGTATGGGTTGTAGGAGTCAAGAAGGATGCCCTTGAGGAACTTCCTTCTCCATTCTCAGGAGGAGTGAGTTTCCTCTGTGCTCCAGAACAGGAGGCAAGTATTGATGGGGTACACTTAACTCCCACACCCTGCTCTGAGCAGGAGCTAAGGACCGTTTACTAGAAGACCCAGGGGAGTTTTTATTTCTAATTTCAGATCCACATTGGGTGCAAAATGCCAAGTGGACAAAAGACCATCAATATCTGCCAAGCTGAGTGGGAGTGTGCAGCTCACTTAGCTGCCTTGACATCGATTTCCACCTGCTATTGTTGATGAAGCTGCATTCGTAAGTAGTGATAAATCCATTAGACAAACATGGTACTCCATTATTCACAGTGTCTACCGTAGATGGGCACAATATGGGATGTTGTGCTTAGGGCTGGAGAAGCTGGCACAGCTGGGGGCAGAGGAATGGACACAGCCTTTCTGAGACTGGCTCAGCAGCAAGAAGAGAGGGGCCCAGAGCATCTAATAAGTCGCAGGTCATTGCATGTTGTGGCCAGGTGGGTCTCCCAACATTTATGAGTGCCCTGTCTTACTGGGGCTAAGGGCTAAGAGATAATGCCTAGGGAGGGATCTGGGCAGAGAGGACTTTCTTTGTGTCTCCTTCAAGCTACCCTGCAAAGGAGGCTGGCTGGAGCCCTGTCCCATTTAAGACATAGAAAGCTAACTTCAGAGATGGGAAGTGTTTTACCCTGGGGCTTCACAAAACTAGCAGAATCAGGACTAGGATCCAGGAACTCCATATTTCATTCTGCTCCACGCCTGCCTTGAAAAGCACATGACCTTTGTGCTCCTTATGCTGCTGGCCCAGTGACCCTATTGATTTCTTGGAATAAGGGTCTAGCTGAGAATCATGTAAGCCCCAGGTGTGGATTTGTGGCTTTCTGACCTAGGGTAACTGAAGATGCTTGGGTGCATAGGGACAGCGACCACATGAGCACAAGTCTCTAGTGAAGTGGGTTTGGGCTTCCACTGAGGAAGGTACCCCAATAGTTTTACATCAGCAGGTCTGACCCTGGATGGGACAGATGGACATCAGATAATAGCTTCCATTGAGGTTGCTGAGATGAACATCTGCCTTTATAATCCTGAGAACTTTACATCTATCTGAAAAAGAACCCAAGTCTCAGGCATGTCACAAATGGGTGAGTCTACACAGTGATCCATGACTGAACTTGGACTTAAATCCCTGTCTACACTGTCTTTTCGTGGAGGGAACTAGAAGAGAGGGCATCACAGTGAGGGATGATGATTTGATTCTTCCCCAGGAATATTCACTGAAGGGTCTAGAGGGTTGGGCAGACTGATGTATATGCAGAAGGAAAAGCAGAATCAGCTTACAGCAAGTAAGCATCAGGGGCTTGCAACTTACTCTGCAGGCTGTTGTCTGGAGGAAGCACCTCGCTGGTTGACTCCATAGTCTATGGCTGTTGCATTAGACTGACTCAAACCTTCTGTGATGCCTCTCCTCAGCAGGAAAGCCAGCCCTTGCCTGCAGAGATGAAGGAGCTCTGAGCTCCCTCGACCCCACTTCTCACTCACACCTCTGTCCACAGGAGATTCTGCTAAAATGCTGGCAGCTGATTTCTCACCTCATTGGCACTTCTACTTGGCAGTTTAAAAGTTGGTTTTATTCAGGAACTGCAAACGAACTCGTAATAAAGAAGAAGGCAGTGGCAGGTAACAATACAGGCTGTGTCCTCCTGGTTTATGCGAGTTCTTGATGCTGACAATGGGTACCTGGGATGCTTCTCTAAGGTCCCTCAGGTCCATCTTCAGGGTTATGTGGTATGCACCAGGCACAGCTCCTCCGTTGTTCAGGAATCTGGGCCTACAGAGTTCCTGGATAGAGGGGACTCCTTGAATGCTGATGTTCAGCCTGTATTCTTGGTGTTAGGGTCAAGAAGGCCTGCTGATGCCCTTTTCTCATGGGCCAAGTAACTAGGCTGTGATTCCCTTGGCCAGGTCCAATTTCCACACAATAATTATGCCCTATGAAGCCAGTCTGCTAATTGCTTTTGCTATTTCTGGACTTTGCCTCTCCTGCTCTGTCCTCCTGCTGGAGACAGAAATAACCTGGCACTTGGTGTGTAATTATTACACAGCGTTTTCAGCGTCAGCAGACATTGAGCATCCATACAGGTCCCTGACTCAGCATGTAGGTTTCGGCCAGGATGGCTGGCAGTGCCAGACCACTTGGGCCGTGTACTTTAGTTCTAGCACTTGCCCCTCAAGTGGAGGGTTCTTCTCCTTTACGGAATTCATTGTGCTAGAGACTCTTCCCTCTTGTTTATGTTGACCTCATTTGTTCTCGGTTCCCCTTCTTTACTATGTGCCTCATTCTTGGAACAGAGACAGGATAATGAGGAAAACCCATAGTTAAATATTACGTGTGACTCAGCAGTTAAGAGCACTGGTTGTTTTTCTAGAGCATTTGGTTCTGATTTCCAGCATCCCACATGGTGGCTCACAACCATCTATAAGTCCAGTTCTAGAGGATCTGATTTACTCTTCTGGCCTCTGTGAACACCAGGCCCTCATATAATGCACAGATACGAATGTGAGCAAAACACCCATATACATATAACAATAGTATTTTTGTTTCTAATAAGAAGACCAACTTTGAAGATGAAGTAGTAGACCAAATACTATGGTTAATATTTGCAAGCTCTCCTTTACTTTTAGGGCAGATGATTGACTGTATGGCATCTGTAATGTAAGCTTTGGGCTTTCAGAGAAAGGCGAGTGTCCTCTGTGTGGCCCCATGAGCTTTGTGAAGTAGGGGAGGCCTGAGGAGACAAGAACATCGCTTCAGTGGTACAGAGAGGCTAGATAGGAAAAGCTGGGGACCTCAGGCCTGTGAGCTTCTGAATCACAAAGCCCTTGACAGGCACAGTACTGTCCCCTTCACTGAGGAGGGTTCTTTCTTTTCCCTCAGTCCTGGAGCCCCGACTTCACAAGTGAGACATGCCACAAGAGAAGAAAGGTTTGCCCTTGCTCAGATTGAGGGCTCAGATTTGTAACCCTTCCTCCCCAGGCTAGTTCCTGATGCCACTTCTGAGCTGGGAGCACACTTCCAGTCCAGCAAGTAGGAACTCTGAGTGAGCCATTCTTGAGAACATCAGGCACTCAGTGCATGGTTCAACAGCACTAGGATTTGCATTTGGGCCTTGTTACCTTGATTAGTGGCAGGCATGTGACACCTGCTGCCTGGGCTTCATAGAGTCTCAACCAGCAGCTTCTCCTTGCCTGTATCAGCTAGCACAGTGCAATATGTGGCTTCTACACTAGGTGCTGTGTTTTATGTGACCTTGTTTGGTCATGATCACCTACTGAGGACTGACAGCATGCTTGTCATTGCACTGTGAGATGAAGGGAAGACTTGAAGGAAGTAGTCTTGTTCAAGGAGAGTTCAGAGGAAAGAGAGAGAAGGAGACAGAAAGAGAGGTAGAGATAGGCAGAGAGATACATAGAGAAAGACAGACACAGAAAGAAGACAGGATGAGATCTCCACATACAGAGGAAAAGATGCTCAAGTGAGCTGAGGGAGGCTGTATGCTTAGTTTCTACCCATTAGACAGGCAAAAAACTGAGGATAGAGAGGACTAATAAGATACTGTTCCAGGCCATGTTTGATCACCAATGAGACATGATTTATAGCTGTGTAGGCAGAGTTTTTTTCCCTTTTTATTTATTTATTTATTTATTAAAGATTTCTGTCTCTTCCCCACCACCGCCTCCCCTTTCCCTCCCCCTCCCCCAATCAAGTCCCCCTCCCACGTCAGCCCAAAGAGCAATCAGGGTTCCCTGCCCTGTGGGAAGTCCAAGGACCACCCTCCTCCATCCAGGTCTAGTAAGGTGAGCATCCACGAAACTGCCTAGGCTCCCACGAAACCAATAGGTACAGTAGGATCAAAAACCCATTGCCATTGTTCTTGAGGCAGAGTTTTTTTTGTCCCAACCACCAGCACTAAAATAAATGCATAGAGCTTTAATATTAATATAAATACTTGGTCAATAGCTCAGGCTTGTTACTAACTAACTCCTACAATTTAAATTAACCCATATTTCTTATTTATGTTCTGCCATATGGCAGTAATTTTATTAGCATGCCACATTCATCTGCTCCTCTGTCTGCTGCTGACTCCCCTGACTGTGCTCTTCCAAAGCTTATCATTCTCAGTTTGATTCTCCCACTTAACTTTATCCTGTTCAGCTATTGGCCAGTCAGCTTGTCTGCTAAACCAATCACAGTGATTTATAGTTACGCAGCATAAAGGGGACTATTCCACAGCATAACTATGGTCGTGACTTCAAGACCAGGACCATATTGACCCCCCTTATATAGTGAGTCACTCAGTGGGGCAGACTTGTGAAGGTTCATAAAAGCTCTGATGATCTCAGCTTTCTGCTAAGGTGAGGCAGGGAGGGGCACCACAGTTCTGGGGGCCTGGAAGACTGGGTGAAGAGTTTGCAAATCAAGCTGGACATGTGGGCAAAGTAGTGCAGAGGCTAGGTGCTTACCCAACTCTGCTCCCTGCAACATTCTCACAGACTTAGCTCAGGTACAGACCATGCCAAAAAAGCCCATGTGTAGCCTCTCAGCAGGGACCCCTCCCGATCTTTATTTGAAGTCTTCTGTCAAATCTATTCCCACACACATGAAGCAAAGGTCTGAGGCTAGATAAAAATACAGTGTATACAACTTTATCTGTTAGACATTCTAGATCTGTCATCATCAAGAAATGCTGCTGGGGAAGGGAGGGACAGGAAGAGAGAGAGGGAGAGACAAGAAGAGAAAGAGAGGGAGAGACAGGAAGAGAGAGAGGGATGGGGGAGGGAGGAGGAGAGAGACACACACATACAGAGAGAGAGAGAGAGAGAGAGAGAGAGAGAGAGAGAGAGAGAGAGAGAGAGAGAGAGAAATTTGTTATGTGCTTTGCTAGCCAGGAACTCACCACACTCTTGCCACAGTCTGGAACTCTGGGATTACTGGCACACACCATCATGTCTGAAGAAAAGTGTCTCATTTTACCCCCATTCCCAACACTGCTCCTTAGCCTTCATTCAAATTTGAGGCTCAGTAGGCAGGATGCCAGCTAGCTAGTCTTCATCACTGCGGCAGGAAAAGCCAACCTGTCCTTCAGGCCCAGGGTCCTTCTCCTAGGGTGGGCTTATTTTCCTCTTTGAAACTGGCAGGCCTATGTAAATCCGGCCAGAGACTGGGGGGCCACAACTGGGAGAGGATGGGATGTTTTTCTTTTTTGGAAGACAGTAATTGCAAATTTGTCTCCAGCAGTGACATGGTGCTGAGCAATTAATTCTGGGGGACTGCCTGCCTGCCACTCCATGTGGCTGAAGCCATGGCAGTCCTCCTCATTTAGGAGCCTCCTATTTCCCACTCCCAGTAGACAATCTGTTTCAGAGCCAGATCCCTGGAGACAAAAGAGGCCCTCACAGCTATGGATCTAGTTTTGGGGACGTTACCTTGCCAGGCAAGAAGAGATGCAGAAAGTGTTAACAATAGTTTACCCTTGTACACTATGCGCTGCATCTAGCTTGCTGCCGATGTGTATAGTGTACCCTAAATGAAAGCACAAAGGGTAAACTCACAGCCCAAAGTGGCAGATCAGGATTCAAATCCAGCCAGCCTCATCCTGGAACAAATAGCCCTCACCATAGCTCTGCACAGCCTTCATTTTGGAGCCCTACAGCACCGAATGGGTCAACTGGTCCAAAGCCATCTTTGCCTCTCTAGTGTCTGTATCCTCGGACAAATTTACTTATTGTTTTTCTTAAGCCTTGTTTCTGGACTTGTGAAACAGGGACACCAGTACCTATTTCCTGTGCTGTTCACGCAGGCAAAGTGACAAGATGTGTGCTGCATCCACACTCCTCATCATGGTCTGCTGCACCAGTATCTCTACCTGCCTTTCTCCTCTGCAGCATGGTAGCATCACCAGAGCTCCACTCAGTCACTACTGAGTCCTCAACTACATAATAGTGAAGCTGATTTCCATATGCACAGCCAGGAGACAAGAGTAAAGACAGGCATGCTGCTTACAGCAAATAGGAAGAAACCTGGAGTAATTCCCAAGCAGACATGTGAGAGTCCAGAGCATCTTACTGGGAAGAGTCTTGACCACCAGCAGGAGGCAGGGGCACATTCCTGAGAATGCTCAGGTAGAAGTCATGCTTCTTCAAATAGCACATGTTCCAAAACGTTAGACAGGAACACCCCTGTGGGAAATTTAGCGTATGTAATTTAGCAGTAGAATTGCTGTTATAATGAATTATAATGAGAATAGTATACTCCAGGTCACACGGCAATGTGACTCCAATCTTATGGTTCCTTGTGGTTTTCCGTGGAGGGCCTCTTCTGTCACCAAAACAAGCAAGCTGAAGAGATGTTAGCAGCAATTAAAGGGCAGTGGCTCCTTCCTTCGAAGCACAGGTGTATTGCCTGGCCAGAGGAAGACAAATGTAGACTCTCATGCTCCTCACTTTGGCCTTCAGGCTATTAAAACAATGGATGCCAAGACAGTGGATTGCCCCCAAAAATCCAATGCTGGAAGAAGTGAAAGCTTAAACCTGGGCTAGCTAGAAGAAAACTTTTCTTCAGGGAACATATTCACAGCTTGTCAGACCACTCTAAAGCAGAGATAATGATGGGCTACTTTGGGGGACGATGACCACATCTTCACAAGGGCTTCTCAGCTCTGCAAAAACTCTGGCTTTACTGGAACCTTAACCTTATGTCAGAATCCTGAAGATGGACATGGGGAGTGGAGGTCCCTCCATCTCTTTGTTACTCTTCCCAATATGACCCAGAAAACAATCTTCTTTTTCCTACTTTTCACTATTAATTTGCTATTTTAATGGGATTTTCTAGGACAAGTGGCCAAACCTGGTGTATTGGGATGCAGGTTATGACATAGGTGTAACATAGGTGTGTGCCCTCAGAGTGTCCAACTCGTGGCTAACCAAATGACAAAACCCAGAACTGAGCATCTGAGTGGTGTTCAAGCTTGAGCCAAACTTATTCCTCCCCAACAGCCGTGAAGAAGAGTGAGTCTTCCACGGGATCCTGGAGGCCTAAGTATTCAGCTCAGATGCCCCTTCCTTGGGGACTGCCCTAGGGAAGCCATGCAGTCCAGATCCACAGCCAGGTTCAGCTAGACCCAGCAACACAGGGAGACGGTGGGAAATGCTTCATGTATTGGGTTTGAGGAAGTTTTACTTATCTATTGATAATATTTTAAAGTTCACATTAAAGTAAGTTAAGGGGCCTTGTACCAATAGCCCAGGGATGAACGGTGAAGACATGAGACAGGGGAGAGACAATTTAGCAGAATATGACCCAGTTCTTGTTGGGGTATGGCCCTGGGGAAAGTGGGCAATGGGTCACGTTTTTTTTTTCCCCCAGTGTACATGGTTTGATAAGTTTATCTTTGATGACTTGTTACACTCCTCCCAGACTCAGTTTCTCCACTTTCACACTCAGAATGCTGATCGCTAATGCTAAGGTTTTAGCTTCCTTCTAGATCTTAGCTTCTCTGACTTTACATACCTACCAGAGGATTAACAGTAAGTGCACACCAGTGGGCAGCAGAAAACAGAAGTACCATGAACATGGACTAGGGCATCTCTAAGACTTGAACCCAGGAGGCCATAAAGCTGTTCTCGTCTTCCCCAGCCGGCCACTGACAGCACTGTCCAGACAGAGCACTGGTGTTATATTTTGAGGCTTCTACCACTCTGGCTGCCTTCAGGGGGCCCAGGTGAGAACACACTGCTTTGCCCAGTTGTCTGATGCCCAGATTTCCTTGTCTGTTTCCATGGCTTTGCCTGAAATCAGCATCTATGTAGCCAAAGCAAACCTCACTGAGAGGTAGGGGAGATTCTCTTTGAAGCCGACAGAGAATTTGGAGATGCACCATGCTGATCAGATGCTGGTGGGAGCCTCTAGGAATTGTCCGTCTCATCTGGCCTTGCAGAAGAACTCAAGAGTTCGGCTTGTTCCGGAGTCTCTCTGCAGAGGCACAGGACTGGAAGGTGTCTGTGGAGTTTGGGCACTAATTGGGATTCAGGTCAGTATGGCTTCTGTTCATCTGTCATTTTCTATCACTTGTCCATCTCCACTTGTCTGTCTCCTTGTCCCAGGGAGATGGGACAGCAAAATGGAGATGCCCCCGACTTCTCACTCTCCTGCTCCTGGACTCAGACCACATCTCTTCTCATAGACCAAGTGAAAATGGGATGCTGGGAGCACCCCATTATAGGCTAGTGAAGATGAATGAGATATGTGTACCTGGCATGCCCACTGGAGTCTTCCATCAGCCTCTTTCTCACCTGGACCTGCTGCCTGTCTCCTGTAAACCACCTCCAGTTGTCTATTCCCATCATATTTTTTTAAAAAATCTCCCTTAAACTGCCCATTTCACTTTTCCATTTATTTCTTAAATTAACATTGATTTTATTACTTTTAATTTACCTGTTTTCTTGATTAATGCCCCCAAATTAATTCTTAATTCAACACTTATCTACTCATGAACTCTAAATTTGTTATCTACCATTGATCATGTATTATATATTTCTCATTAATTTGTATCTATGAATCAGCCATCTATAAATTATGTTTGTTATATGTCTTTCTCATGTATTCTTAGCATTTCTCATCTATCTATCTATCTATCTATCTATCTATCTATCTATCTATCTATCTATCTGCTTGCCTGCCTTCTACCAATCTATATAGTGTTGATTAACTGTGCTCATTTATAGAAGAACACATATATCAGAGGTCAACTCATTATTTCTGTCTGAGTTCAGATCAAATGTCGTTTTCAAAAACACATTCCAACAGGGCTACCATGTGAACATTAGCTATCCAGAGAGGGCCAGCAGAAGCAGCTGCTTGGGAGTATGGTTACTGAGTCAGAACGAAACAGCAAAACTCCAGAGTCAGTCTGCGAGACAGGCAGGCTTCTGGCTTCCTGGAAACTGAAGGTTAATATATTTAAGGCTGGGGCAGATGGAAAGGGTCCTCACTCTCCAGGCAGGGCACACTGTCTCTCCCTTAGGTGGAAATACCATCTGTTCTCCCATCCCTGGAACTGAAATGATGCTGTGGACGCTAGAGTCCTATGCAGGACTGCATGCTGCTGCACTGTGGGTAGGGTCACCTACTGCCTCTCTGCAGAACAGCATGCTGCTGCACTGTGGGTGGGGTCATCTACTTCCTCTCTGGGGTCAGCACCACTCCCCTGCTGCAATTGTAACTGAGTCATCCTTGTTTCATGATTGTGTCTTTTTCTTTTTATTCATGTTTTCTTTGGGTTTTATGAACATCCGTAATGATCTTTCTTTTGTAATCTTTGTTTGGAAGCTCTTCCATGTTGTCTCTATTGGGTGCCCTGATGGGATTTAGAGACTGGTGAGGCAGACATGTCTTAAGCAGTCTCTCTGGTGTCTCTGCCTCTCTTCTTTTCAGAGTCTTCTCTCTCTCTCTCTCTCTCTCTCTCTCTCCCTGGAAGTCCCACCTATTCTCTCCTGCCTAGATATTCACCATTCAGTTTTTCATTAAACCAATCAGAAGGTTCCTTAGGCAGAGACCTATCTTTGCAGTGTACAAAAAGATTATCCCACATCATTTTATTCCATATCGTTTCTGATTGTGCTGGGGCTTGCACATCTGTTGTTAGGTTGTTGGTTGAGTCTTCCTTTTAAATTTCAAGCCTCTCTTTTTCTTTCAGTGGTGGCGTTTGCCATGTTCAAGAAAGGACGAAGTTGTCATAGGGCTGAAGTGCCAATTGGTATTTAGAGTCAAGGCTCTGTTTCAAATCTTCCTTTGAGGATCAGGGTTGGCTCTTGCGCTACAGTGTTCTTTGTGGGTTGTGGGCTCCACACATCTATGGGGCTTACCAGTTACTGTCAGACCTAGTCTCTACTCTGGGTCTCAGCTTCCACTGCAGCTGCTAAAAGATGAGGAACGCTGCGAGCACTGGAAGGCCTTACACAGTTCAGCATTTCTCTTCAACCTGGCCTTACAGCTTGTACCAGAGTCACTGGGAAATCAAGAGCCTGATAAGAACTTCCACTCCACAGTGACTCCCCTGGCCTGCTCTACCTCCCAGCGCTATGCTTGAGTAGTGATTGATAGATGAGGCTGGATACCTCCCAGATCTGAACTCCTCAATAGTTTCTTCTGGGTGCTGGTGCAGGCTCAGGCTTTTTTTGGGGGGTACTAGAAACACAAGTCCTTAGAGGTAATACCTCACAGATGTGTGCGTGGTGACTTGTAGGGTTGTGGATGGCGGGGCCACGTCCTAGGCCACTGTGCTGGCTGAACACTGCCCAGCAGATTGTGGATGTCAGCTTACATATAGGATATACCACGTAATGCTGTCAACTTTATCTTGTGATGTAGTATCAAAAAGCTACGTGTTACCCACAGTCCACCATGTTTCCAAATGTTCTGGGAATCTTATAGCTGAGTCCAATTCTGGGATAAATATCATAAGACAAGTGCTTTGTTGGAATCGGCAATACATCTAAAAGGCATTTTACCCATCTCTCTCTGGGAAGCTCAGCTCTTCTGAGACCCCAGCTTAAAAGATTCCACTGCAGCCTACCTTTTATCTAGAAAAATAACACCAATGGCTTGTTTATCATTATCCAAGTATTCCATGGAGACCAACTATTTCAACTAGTGTACAAAAGCAAGACCAGGTAAGACTACCCTTCCTAAAGCCTGTAGATCCCCTGGGGACGGCAGAGTCCCTTCCTATGGCAGGAGGGGCCCCCATACCAGTTTTCACGCTGGGACTGCACAACTTTGCCGAGGCTTCACTCTACATGCACTGACTGGTCCATCTGGGTCTTCTGCTGTAAACAATATGAGTGTTTTTAAGGGGGAACCTCAGGAAAAAGCTGCAACCCTGTACTCCTGGGGAGGGCCTGAATACTGTGGGTGATGGTATCCAGAGAAGGATTTTTTGTGTAATCTAATATAAAGTGTCTCCCCAATGTCACAGGTTACTTTGAGACACGATTGGATCAGGAGTTCTCTAACCCCGTCAATGGATCGATCCAGTGGTGAGTTAAAAATCTGATGGACTTTTGGAAGGTGACAAGAAACTTAAGAGGTTAAGACCTAGCTGAAGAAGAGTCCCTGGGGGTGAATATTTGGGGTTATGTCTCAGGTGCCTCCCTTTCTCTCTGTGCCTTGAGCCATGTACAACAGGAAGTGAGCTGCTTCCCTCTCCTGTGTTTGTTGCTTGTGATGCTCAGCCTCAGTTGGATCCAGAAACAACGAAACTAGCTGAGCACGGACAGAATCTTCTAAAAACTATTAAACAAACTGTGCTTTTTCTCCTTTGTTATTTTCAAGCTTATTTGTCACGGTGATGGGCAGCTGACCGACACACTCTGGAGGAGGACTGGGAAGAGTCCTTAGTGATGAAGCAGGTTCAGGTCTGCAGAGGGTGAAGTGAGGACGCATGGGGGTATCACAGACCCCAGGGCCTCTGCCTGGGAGCATGTGTGGGAGAGGCTGTGGGCTTGGGGATGAAAGGACTTGCTTTAGAGTCCCCGAGCCTCTGGAGCCTGCTCCGCCAGTTGTTCCTGATTGATCAGCACAATCACGCAGCAGGGGAATAGATATGGGCCTGGGAATTAGAAAAATCTGGATTCACATCTCAGTCCCGGCTTTCCTGGGCTGAAGACCTTGAAGGTCTCTGTGTCCTTCTCTGCATCTTGAAAGCAGTAAGACTTTTTCCATAGAAGCTTGGTGAGGGAAAAAGGGTAAAAACACTCGGCACAGATCTGAACGCGTTTACCAGGACAGCCCAGCTCTGTCAATGTAACCTGACTGCGCTTGTCTCCTCCCACCTCCTCCAGCTATTCCGGCACAGCCTTGAAGGTGAAGGGAGATTTCTCATCTCCTTTATCGCACGGTCTGTCTCTGTCCTTTCCTCCTGTCATGGCGCAATCCTCCAGCTGACAGCTCCAACTACTCCATTTATTGGGGAAGAGCATTTCCATAGCAACCAGTCCCTGGCTCTACCCTTCCTTCTTGCCCCAGGCTAGGACCTCAGGCCCCTCCATACCTGGCCTGCTGCTGTTTCCAGGGTACAGGCCAGTCCTGTGTGATGATAGCCAGCAGAGCGACAGGCTTGTGTAACTCAGGTGGTGCAATCAAAGTAACTGGGGTAACCTGAATTTCTCCCCAGCATGCTACCAGAAACGAGTTTGCTGTGCTCTTTGTGAACTCGGAGGGGTGAATGAATGGCTGCGGCTTTGGGAGGCTGGGAGGAGGGGAAGTGGCACTGTTGGTGGGTGGCTGTGCAGGAGCTGGTGACAGAGAAGGTGCAGACTAATCCTCTGCTGGCTACCCTTGTCTCTTCTAAGGAAACAGGAAGTGCTGCAGGGGGAAAACAGAGTTAGCTATCAACAAGACATGCAGCTCTCGATTTGGGCCAAATTTAAGGCTGTTATGAATAATTCAATCAGCTCTGGAGGCGCTAAATTCCTTGGGGGAATTAATAACGGACATGCGTTTTTTTTTTTTTCTCCTTGAACCCCTCCCCCTTCTCACCCCAGTCAGTACTGTATTGGTATCACACCTTTGGCAAAGGAGCAAGTAGGTGGGGGAAGGAACAAAAAAGGAGAAAGAACGGGGTGGATGGGCCTCTCCTCTCTTCCCAGAACAAATCGCAGCCATGGATTCTGCTGCACACAAATGTTCATCTCTGGTAGAGGTGCAAGCTAGCAGGTGCCTGTGGCCAGGCTGCTCTGAGGTACAGGGGGGGATCTAGGAGGTCAGTCCTAGGCAGTTCCAGGGCTGGCCCAAGCTAGTTCAGAGACTTTCTCCCACATTGTCCCAAACATCTGATGTGGCAGATGACATTGGGCTCAGTTTTTCTCGTCAGGGTGGAGGAGGCAACCTTCCTCTTGGCAAGACTGGGCTGCCCTCAGGCCAATTGGATTAACTTTAGTACAGGGACAAGATGGCTTTAGGGTGTGTCCCAGTTTTGTGGACAGGTAGGGGCTACAATGAGGACAGCCTTACAGAGGACGTTACAGCGTTTCACACGCTGTTCAGCTCCCCGGGATGCCCAGGGCTTGTGCCGGCTTCTGCTGGTGATAGAGCATCGCCACTCTGCTGCTCTGTGATACGAGACCAGGGTCAGCCCAAGCTGACTGCCAGATAATTTCACAGTACTTCAGCCACACTATCGCCAGCTTCAAGGGCTCAGCAATGGGATGGCAAGTAGAGTCAGCCAATCAGTTCTAGACTGGCTCCTGAGTCTGAGGTCAGGTCAGAGAAGAATCTGAGGGGTGATGGGAGCCCCCCTTGAAAGTCCATGTTCTAGTGTCCTCAGTTTCCCAGGTATAGCTGGGGCATCCACCATGCTCCTTGGCTTGTAGCATAAACTTTAATTGCTGATCATCAACCCAAGATGCCAGGCCTGATGCATGGATCCCAGACTGGGACTTTAGTGAATGTCAGGGAAAGTCTCTGGACCACTCTTGAGTGGAAGATGCACTGAGGTGATCCTATGTATCCTGTTCTCACCTTCTTCTAACATGGAAGTAGTTCTGGGGTCAAGTGCCTTCCTGTATACATCAGATGCAGAAAAAGGTGTGGGGACTCCAGGGAGCAATTGCCTTGCTTTGTGACCTTCTGAGAGAGGAACCAGTCTTATCATATCCATAGGTGCTATACTATGACAGTAATGATAAGAGCTGGGTTTTTTTTTCCCATACACACTGTCAGGTTTGTTGAGAAGTAAAGAAAACATGCGTGTTTTAAATGTATGTTTTAAGATACAAAAAAGAGACTGAACTTCTAGGCTGCTGGTTGCAGGTAGGCACTCGAAGCCAGCACTATAGTAATGAGGGAGAGCAATGGCATGCGTGTGTTTATGTGTGCACATGGATCAGTGTGCTCTTGTACACATGTGCATGTGTTAGTGTGCATTTGGACACATGTGCTTGCACAGGTATAGACTTGGGAAAAAAACTACCTGGATAAAACCAGACCCTCAAAGGATAGAGTGATACCCAGGGAGCAGGGAAGAAAGCAGATAAGCCTGAGCTGAAAATTCTGAGTGAAAATTCTCTCCTCTGAGGCTAGGTGTCCTGAGCCTCTGCCATGCCTTTGTTTGAAGTTGAAACTGATTTTTCCTCCATGGAGCTGGGAGTTCCAAGCTGAAAATGAACATAAACTCAATGCAAGATGCTCTATCATGCCAGGAAGAAGCAGACAAAAAGTTTGAGACTCATAGGAAAAAATACCTGTTGGTTTCCAGTTCATAGAAGCAACAGCAGACATGTTCTAGCAACTATATTTATTAGCACAAGACACTATACTTTTGGAGCTTTGAAGTTGGTGTCTCAGTGCTGGAATGTTAGTGGTGACTATTCAGGAGCTAGAAATCACAGAGGCCAAAGGAATGACAGGACAGTGTGATACAGGGAAGAGGAGGCTTGAAGTAGTGGACTTTAAAGTGAATGTGGATAGTGCTATATTAGAATATTAATGGGAAGCTTACACCACTGGCTAAAGGCAGTGAGTAGGGTTTTCTCCCTCTCACAGGAGTAAGAGAGAGAAGGTGTACACCATAGGAGTTAGAAGACACCCAGGAAGCCTTAAAGAGTCTCTCAGCCAGTAGGACATGGGAAAGAGAGTAGGGAGAGGTGGTTTTGAATGATGCAATTGCTTCAGAATTATAATTTGTGAGGATGTGGACACTCCAATGGAGGTCAAGCAAGTACAACCATCAAAGAAATGCTGCATCCCAAGCTGGGGCCATTGGTCGTGTGGAGCAAATGCATTGGAACAGTTCTTCGGTCCTAGGTTTCTTCAGTATATAGTGGCCCTCCTTTCTCTGGGTTTACTTTCTGTAGTTACCCAGGGCCAACTTTGCTTCAAAACATTAAATAGAAATTTCCAAAAGTGATTGGGTAGTTTTAAAAAACATTCACAGACGTGTTTTGCTACCATCTTTATATTTTATTCTTAGTTTTTGCTATTAAACTCTTACTGTGCTTAATATTAAAAATACAGGTTCAGAACTATCCTTGGTTTGTGGTGGCAAGAAGCTGGGTGTGGGGTAGGATGTCACTATGGGTAATGATGTCTGCTATCCTGATCATATTTAGTCAGTGCACAGATGTTGGAAATAGGTCTAGCAATGAGCAAAAAGTCGAAAGACTTGACTGTGGTCTTATGGTGGTGATTGCAAGGCAGGCTGGAGAGAGGTAGGAGTTCTTTGTGCTTCCCTGTTCCTGCCCCACAGTCTCTTGTTTCTCTGGGATCTAATCCCTGGTTCTGACAAGGTTCTGGTATTGGGCTAGAGACTGGCCCATATTCCAACAAACTCAGAGTAGAAGGGTTGTCATCTCTTGGCTCTACATGACCAAGCCTTCCCTTGCCTGTTTTTCGAAGGCCTCCAATATTTTGGTAACATGGGAAGACCTACTTAGAAATATCGTCCTGTATTCCAAATTCTAAGTAGAGCAGTGTTTGTATAGAGAAGGTTATTGGGAGATTCAGGTCTCCCAGTTAAAGATATGTCATTGGTAACATCATAGCCATTTTTAAAATTAGTACAAGGATCATCTTAACCTTGCCAGGCACACTGATCTTGGCTATGTGTCTGAACAGGATGGAATCCAGCTAGCTCTGGCTCAATTCTCAGCATGTGGAATTGTGGGCAAAGGTTCTGCTAACACAGGACAGAGAGGTGGAGGCTGATGAGGAACCCTGCTCAGTCACAACTTTCCCAAGTGTCTCTTGCCCTTATTTCTCACTCTGCCTCTGTGTGCCTACAGATGCCTTCAGAGATGCTTATGTTCTCACAGGGAGATTTGGGATGTGCCAGGTTGCTGACTTGAGCTCTGAGCTAGAGCTCTTTGCCTTTCTGCCAGGGCCTCACTGCCTGAATGGAGCCTTTTTCGGCTGAAGAAGCAAATGTTTGTACTGAAGCTTCCTCCTAGTCTCGCCTCACCAGTCTGTGCCTCCTCATAGGGAGGCATCAGAGGGCAAGCTCCTGCAACAGTTTCTCTTTGGAAGAGGAAATTCCATCCATTAGTTTCAGTGGTGGCTCTGGGTGGAGAGGACACAGCTCCCACATGGACCACTTGCTCATTTGTCAAGGAGAGGAAGAGGGGTCTTTTGCTGGAGTGAGATAAAGGAACACTTTCCTTTATCACTGTGTGGCCAGGACAGGAGAGCACCTGTCACAGAAGTCCCCAGCATCCTGGAAAGGTGGCATTTTCTTTGCAAGGGCCTTAGTTTTCCAGGTAGCTTTGAGTTCAGGCCCAAGACAGGCCTGGGCAAAGTGAGAGGAGGAAAAAACCCAGAGCTCTATGGAATCAGAGAATGCCTAAAAGAGGCACAGCATCTTGGAGAGAGGCAACAGGGGCTTGATCCTGAGGGCCAAGAAGGCAGGATGCAAACATGATTTTGTATTTAAGTGTTCCTATGAGCACTCACTGGGATTCACAGGCCAATGATGTCTTGACCATTATCACATATCAACTTTTGAAATAATCTTACTAGAAAGACAGAAAGGCACCACTTGAAGTGCAGTGTGACTGATAATTAGGTTGGGACATGAGATGCCCCTCATGATCAATCCATGGATACTGAGTATTCTCACTCAGGAAAAATGGGCTCGGAGACATTGATTCATTTTGCATGAATGCTCATTTCAATGACAGATTTAGTCCTTGCAATGCTATTAAGATTTTATGTGTCCTCAGGTCCCTCACAATCTGGACCCACAACTCCATCAAACAAGCTAGAAGAGCATCATCCCCCACTCACCTGAGGAAGGGCAGGGACTTTCCTCTCCTATAGAGAAACCTTGTAGACCTGAGCAGCTACAGAGAGCTGGAGCCAGGTTCCATATGTTAATTCCCCTGTCCCCTACTGGTTAGTCTCACCCACCTTCTGGGACCAGTCTAACCAGTGAGGAGATTGTGTTCCCTCCCTGATATGGGTTTCAAGGCTTGCTGTCTCTTTAGGACCCTCTTAAACAGCCCAGATCCCCTTCAGAATTCAGATCTATGAGGCTGTACAGCATTCTCTGGCCTGGTCTTTGGAGGTCAATCTGTGACTAGTCTGTCTTTCCCCAGCATGTGGCATTCTTTCTATTCCCTGAAATACTGCTCTTTAACCAAAAGGGTAGAAAGGGTTTCCCATCCTGTGACTCCCACCCCAACCCACACAGATGGGTATGCACCTTTGTGTATATATATGTGCGCATATACATTCATTTCTTACTTGTTTCACTGTAGACAGATGAATGGTACCATTTCTGCTTTTCCACATCTCTTATTCTGCACAGATTCATTGAAAATCCTGACATAGGTCTATGTTTCAGAGATATATTTGATGAGAAATTTTAGAAAGAACATAATTCAGACCAGATATTTCATTGGTTGGCAAAGGAAATTTTTAAGTATAGTATAGTCATATGATACTTTTGTCCATGCTGGACCACAGGTATAAAGGTGTCCTCATAAGACCATGATGGAGCTGAGAAATTCCTGCCACCCAGTGATGTGAAAGGTCACAGCTCAATGAATTTCTCACATGTCTGAGATACTACTGCCATAGACAAATCAACTTTGCCGCCAGTTGCATAAAAACACAGCACATACCTGCATACAGTATAGAATACTTTGTAATAGCCACAGTGTTGCTGGTTGATAATATTTACTATGCTATATGTTTATCGTTACTTCATAGCATACCTCTTATACTTGCATAAACACCATTAGCATGAAGCTGCCTCCATCAGACTTCTCTGAAGGGGGCTGGAAGAGACTCTGCTGCCATAGGTTACTCCAGTTGTGTGCATGCCACTGCTTCAAAGAACCTTTAGTGGGACAAGAAAGGGCAGAAGAATGGAATGATGGCATTTTCCTGACCCACAGCACAGACTGATGTGGGGTTGGGTCTTATTTTTTTAGCTCCTTGTTATCTGGGAGGGACAAGAAGAGTGCCTGGTACCTGGGCCAGGGACATCTCTACCTTTACCGCTACTCTATGCAAAGATCTTGGGCAGAACAACCAGGTGCAGTTCCAGTCAGTGAGCTCAGATGCTGACCTCTTCAGGGCTTTTCTGGAAGAGGACCATCTAATCAGGATGCCCCTATAGGTGTCCTAGGATGGAAATAGCCTGTCCATTGGTGGAAACTTGGTGAGAGTTCATTGATTGAGTATGCCTTATATTGTAAGAAGTGGTTTTTTTTTTTTTTGAAAAAAAAATCTGATTTAAATTTTCACAACTACTTTAAGATCACTGTGTTTTACCATTTTTATAAGGAAAGTTGAGGTTTAAGGAGTAGGTGTATGTTGCAGGTGGCATAGTTATTACTAGAAGCTCTGTATACTGGGAGTGTGACCTCTTACCTTCGTAACTGCAGAGACCAGTAGGAAGGTTGAAAGGCACAGAACCTTCTTGTCCACAGAGAGAAGGCCTGGTGGCTTTCTTCCATCTCTGCTGGTTCGTCTTCCTGGGATCTTGGGAGATCAAGCTGTAGGAGAGCACATTTCACACTGAATTATGGAATTATGCCTCTAAGCAAACAGCTCTCAGTACAGTTGGATGCAATGAAATGGAGTTTGTGTTGGAATCTATTATGGTCCCAACATAAATTAATTATAGCACTTCTGCTGCAGGGAAACTTCATGCATAATTAACATTACTGAAGGAGGATGGGGCAAAGAAGAGGAAGGGAGCTGCCATCTTTTTATACCATGAGCAAGCTTAGGAGAGACTGGAAGGATCTTCTGTTGGGGCTCAGAGATACCCCAGTGGCCAACCCCCATGTGAGTGTTAGTAATAGTATCCAATAATGCACCATTCTGGGCACACTATACATAGTTTAGCCTTCAGAACAGCCTTGCAGTATCGCAAGGGCAAATTAAAGATGAAGAAACTGAGGTTAATGTACTTGCTTAAATTAACACAGTGAGACTAACATGTTTGCCTCCCACCCCCAACGTCACAGCCTGTAGACTGCAAGCTACAGTTGGACTTTCCCTGCTAAAGTTAGCCAACTCTAATATCCTTCCATCATTATAGGCTCATTGTAGTAACCATAACTTCATTTAAGAGGGAATGTCAGGGATGGGCAGTGTAGTTTAGGGATGTGTGGGTCAGAACTGACTGCCCACCATGACTGGACAGGATCTTCAGAGTATTGGCATCATCTGGCTTTGGGGAGTTAGCCAGTACCCCTGGGCTGAGTGCCTGGGGATGTGTAACAATAACCATGGGAGCCAACACATAGCCAGCACTTTCCCAGTGTCCAGAGTTTCTCTACATGTTTTGAGTGTGACATTTTTTCCAAGTCTCATAAGTGTCTTGGATTTGGAGATGACAAGAACGTGCTCCCTTTATAGATGAGGAACAGGAACACAGAAGTGATGAGCCGGAAGCTTTGGGTGTGCATGCTACCCAACGGCTCCTAAACTGGGATCTTGGTCCCCATATTGTAGTGGAACCTTGAAAGGTTGGGTCTTGAGGAAGATAATTGGCTCATGGAGCCCTCCTCCTTAAAAAGGATTAGTGCAGATCTGTGGCACTGGGGTGTTATTTTCAGGATGTTGTGAAGGAGCCCAGCGACTCCTCTGAGTCCCTCCTCTGCACCATCTCTGCACTGTGACGTAGTCTACCAGGATGTTCTTGGAGCTCAGAAGATGCTAGTTCTGTGCTCTTAACACATCTTAACAGAGACGTCCTGCAATAAACCTCTCCACTTGTCATTCTGTGTTGCGGCTTTGGGTCTGGAATGTTCCTTGGGGGCTCATGTATTTAAGTCTGATTGTCTGATGGTGGCACTGACAGAAGCATTAGGAGTGGGGGCCAAGTTGGAAGAAGTAAGCCAATGAGGTCACGTCTTTGGATGCTATCTCTTGTCTCCTACCCCACCTTACTCCTTCTTGGTGTTTTCTGGCCTTTGTGAACCGAGTAGATTTGCCCCCGCCCCAGCATGATGTTCTCCATCATGACGGTCTGCCTCTGCAGGAGCAAAGGAACAACACATCCATTGACCTTGCATTAACCACTGCAACTATGAGCTGGAGTGCTTTTCCTCCTTTAAGCTGAATTTCTTCAGTGTTTTATCACACCGACACAACACTGACCAGCATACCCAGCCTCAGGGTTTTCTGTACAGCAACATAAAACCGACTTATAGAAGGAACTAGTTTGAAACACTCAGCAAGTACATGATGGACTATAGATTTGGCTTCAGGCTTCCCCAGCCTGAGGGTTTTATAACCTGGCATTAAATTATAACCCTACACCTATATGGATACCAATCTAGGCTCCTGACCAGACCATTGTGTTGTTCACTTTGTTACACGTGAACTAACTATGGTGCTGTAACATTGTAAACAACACAGTGGAAGGTGGTCTTTTCTTCCGGATAGGGTCTCTCTACTCTGCCTCTTCTAATCTAGAAAAAAAAAAAAAACATGTGCTTTTAATAGATATTTCTTCTTACTGTACCTAGGGACCACATGGACACAGAGTAAGAGCATTGGTAAGAACGTTGGTTCTGGAACCAGGTAAACCGGCTGTATACATTGTTCCTTCTGTCCTCACCTATGACTGAAAACAACCTCAAAAACTCAGAACTCCTGGGCCTTTCACATGCGAGTCAATCCATCAATGCAGGTGCCCATCAGGGATTTGCAGATGACTGGCTTCTTACACATTAGGGCAGGAGGCTGAATGTGACTTGGCTCCATAAGTAAATACCGCAGACAGGTTGATGAGGAGGAGCCGGCACAGATAAGTGAACACATGCCTATGAGCACACATTTGTGCAGTCTACAGTCGTGAGTGCTATGTACATGTGTCTGTGAGCTTCTATCTACATACATGCTTCCATCTTTAGCAAGCAGAACTGACTGTGCCTGGGTCATTTCATGAAGAAATTAAGAATATGGCAAGAAAGATTTTGATCCTCGGGGGAATAAGATGGGAGAGGAGCCCAAGGTTTCCTTATAGAGGCATGCTGGCTGCCCCATGAACTGAAGCCAGCAGTCTGCACATTTTCCTGGGTCTCAGCTGGAGGCATGCTGCTTTCATGACAGGAAGCTCAGTTTCTGGAAAGCTGCCCTCCCTCCTTGCTTACTTTCTCTGTACTCCTCCTTATGTGGGGCTGCTCTGGGTCCCCCCACATCACCCAAAGTGAGGCTCGCAAGTACAGAAATGCCAGGCAGGTGTCTGTACGGACCAAATGCAAATAGTCTATGTGTGGAAGTCATGTGCATCTGGATAACATCTGCCCGCACGTGGCTCTGGAAATATGCAGCTTTGTCAAGTTCTCCAGAGCCTACATCGTGAGCTCAGGGCCTGAAGGATGACCTGTTTCCCTCACAGTATCTTGCTGTCTACTTCTGCCCTCCCAGCTTCCATGTTGTTGCTCTGTCCTTGGGCAGGTACCTGCTTCATTGCTCATTCCCAGCCTCCTTATCTTTCCAGACTAGAGGCCTTCTGCCTCCTCCCTTCTCTCTAGTCACAACCTTTCACAGAGATGGAGAAACTCAGGCCTATGGGATTGTTTGATGGCCCAGAACAAATTATGAAAATATACATGACTGTCCTGATTCTGTCAACCAACCTGTTTGGAGACACACAGACCCAACGTGGGATCTGACCCTGACTTGAGCAAGGTGCCCTCTCTTTCAGCTCACCTTAGGTGCTCTTCAGCACCCAGTCTGGCTTTTCAAAGACTTTCAGTGTCTCCACTGGAGAGAGACCTCACTGGGCGGGATCTCAGTCAGTTGTAACAGTCTTGACAAATACTTCCTTTTGAAAAGGAGAAGGAAGGTGACGTTGGCTTCACTGCTCCAAAACCGCCTCAGCCAAGCGATGAGCTCAGCACAAGCAGGGATGGGAGCTGGTGAGGTGCTATGCCCTGCTGAGGGCATGAGGAGAATGGTACCTCCATCTGTGACGTTTCCACTAAATTTAGCTCATCACCTAACCAGACCTCCACAACCACCTCAGACAAACCCCCATTCAACGAAATGACCAGGTCAGGGTCTTCACAGTTGTTGAGGTTATTGAAAGCAAGGATGATCTGGGAAGCTGCCATAGACAAGAGCATTCTAAGGAATCATGGCAACAAAATGTAGAATAGTATACTGGTTGGGATCCTGGGACAGAAAAGGAAAATTATAGAGATGTGACAAACTATGAATGAGCTACAGACTTTGATTATTAATGATGCATTGGTATTGCATCGTTTGTGTGTCATACAAACCATAGCACAGCCTGATAACACTAGAGAAGACAAATGTGTGACAGGTATATGAACTCTTTGCACAGTTTTCTCAGTTCATCTGCATTTCCAAAACTCTTCTAAGATGAAAGGTTTATTAAAGAGTTTTCAGCTTTAGGTCTCATAGGTAAGGAGCTTGGGCATTATTGCTCTTTCTCTTAACAAGTACACAGTTGACAAAACAACCAAATCTCTAACTCCTGTCAGATACAACAAAGGACTGAGGTCATGGGAAAACTTGTGCACCCAAGTTGGCCATTTAGGTTCTCCCAGAGCAGAAGCCTCCATGGGAAGCAGAGTCGAAAACTCAGTTACAGAGACAGATTGCTAGTGTTTACTGTGGCTCAGGCTGTGAGGTAAGTCTCCAGCAGAGTTGTAGGAGGTGACATACTTCCTTTGGCTTCAGAAGCCAATCATATTTTTAGTGTAAAGACAGAAGGAAAGTTCTTTCATGCTCCTGGCAGAAAAAGGGAGAAAGCCATTTTTTTTTATGCCCAGAGCACCTGGCTGTTGTGATAATTCTCCAATACAACTTAAGGAAGAAAGAGGTCGATTTTGGTTACAGTTCCAAGTTCCCGTCTATCATAGTGGGATTGTCACAGTGGCAGGAACTGGAGGGAACTGGTGATGTCGCATCCATAATCAGGAGCAGAGGCAATGGCGAATGCTTACTGCTGTTCTGTTTCTGCTCTCCATACAGCCTAGGATTCCTGCCAGGGAATGACACTGCCCACAGAGGATGGGGCTCCCTGCTTCAGGTAATGTAATCAGGACAGGCTCAAGGCACCTCCCAACTGATTAGAGACTTCTGCCACGATGGCACCAATAACTTTCACAATTTCTCTCAGGAGGATGAAGGTGAAACATTGTACTTAAGACATGGAGCAACCGAAACTACCTAGAATCTTGTATCCAGCAAAAATCACTTCAACAGAGAAGCGGTGATAATCCTCAAAGAAACTTTTTGAGGGAAATTTTATTACTAGATTGTCTTGTCTTGAATGTTCAATGAAAATTTTTAGAAAGAAGAAAAATAATGTCAGAGAGCTGGATCTACATAAATAGTGAAAGTGAAGTAAAATCCTTTTGTCCTCCGAGAGTTAGTTGATGAACTAAATAGCAGTTTGGACAAAATAATGATAGCTACAAATGTATTTGGTAATTATAGCTCTAAATAAGTGGAATATATAATGTGTGATAGTTGATCTTCATTGTCAGTTTGGCTGGATTTAGATGCAGGACATACCAGAGGTAGGTCTATGATGGATTTTCTAGATATGAGTAACCCAGGGAAGATGAACATGCTAATGTCTGTGGCACCATCCCATGGGCTGGGATTCCTGCTTCCTGACACGTGACCAGCCACCTCATACTCTGACCCTCCTCACTATGATGGATGGCAGTTCCTCTTAATCACAGGCAAAAGAAATTCTCATTCCTCATGTTGCTTCTCTTGGGTATTTTGTCCCAGGAACAAGAGAAGTGAGTAATACATAATCAGATAAGGAACAGAATGGTGGTAGAAACTGGGAACACTCTGTATGAAGTTCTTGTACAACTTGTGAGCTGTCATGAACTATTTGAGAAAGGACTAGGACTAGCTATAAATGCATACTAGAAACTCAAAAAGTCATATATATGTAATATATATAGTAAGATGATAAAATGTTTGAAAGTATAATTAATGTGCTTAAAAATAGAAAAAAATGTAAGGACACCGGATGTCCTATCAAAGCTAGAAAGAGTATGAAAGAAAAATAAGAGCCGTGAGGTGACTTAGGCCTGTAATCCCAGCCTCACGTGAGAGGTTGAAGTAGGAGAGCTGCTTTGAGTATGAGGACAGTCCATGCCACAGTGTAGATCTTGCATCAAATCAAATTAAACAAACAAAAAGCCCCATGTCTGTGAAATGGCTCAGTTGCTGAAGAACCCTTGTAAAAATCAGTACAATAGTGCAAGCATCTGTGATCCTAGAGTGCCCTTACAGGAGATGGATGGTGGAGACAGGAACATTGGCCAGATTAGAGGCCAGGTACCCTAACGTGCCCAGTGTAACAGAAACAAGAGAGACTCAACCTGAACAAGCTGTAAGGTGAATCCTGAAAGTTGCCTTTTGATCACCATATGCTCTCTGACACTCTCATGCCTTGATAGTTCTATAATGCCCCACTAATAAATAATAAATAATAAATAAATATAGACTCTCCAAACATAGCTACTTTTGCTATTTGAGACTCAGGGAGTACATAAATAATTTTTTATAAAAAGAGAACAAATTAAAGTTCTGGAACAGGTAAATGGGTTGAAAAGAATTCATTAGCTACAGAAGTCCTCTCAAAACTGATGAAAATAAACCAGGAGATAAATAATTAAGGGAGGAAAGGAAGAAGAGAAAGGTAATGTGGAGAGGTAAGGAAAGAGAGAAGAGAGCGAGTGAGCACCTACATAGCTCACGTTGGATCTGAATGTTTTATATTCCACCTTCTAATGCTGAGATAATAGGCATGAACCATCCAGATACAGTAGGACTGATTTTGAACATTAACATTGTAACTACACCTGTAACAACAAAGACTTCCAGGTGGATAAAAATATGACAGGAACCAAGTAGATGTACTGTCTATGAGATATGGCTTAAATATAAGGACACAGAGAAATTAAAAATAAAAGAATGGAGATATACTGTGACGTTAATCAGAAGAAGGCTTGTCTAGCTCTCTTCTATTCAGGAAAGCAGACTCCAGAGAGAGGAAAGTGATGAGGATAAAAGAGTTCGTCAACAATGTTAAAGGATTTGCTTCTTTTAGGGACATAAGAATTCTTACATGTATGCCTAGAAGCAGAGACAAAACAAATGAGATAAAACTTGATGGATCTGCAGGGAGAAATGGCTGAAGCCAATAGGATGGCTGGAGGTTTCCATACTATTGGGTCAGCAATTGACACATCCAATTCCAGGAGACTGGTGAGGACACAGAACAGCACCACTAGTTAACTAGATCAGATGATGATGTCATTCAATACAGACACTCCTCTCAAGGGTGCATGGAATAGGTACCCAGATAGAAAACACCGTGAGCTTTAAAACACACTTCACCAAATCTAAAAGAACCCAAATCATGCAAAGCATGATCTCTGACAATTAAACAAGATTAGACATAAACAACAAAAGGTAGCATGGATACTTATCAATAGTTTGACATAAAAAAAAAACCATGTACCTAAGTAACACAGAATTCAAGAGGAAAATCTCCAAGGGATAATGTGATGAAAATTAAAGCCACTTCTCAACTGAAAAGGTTATTTTTAGCACAGAATTTATAAAGTTCAAAAGAAGAGTTCAAGGTTAATAAACTAAGCATCTACCTTAGGAAGCTACAAGAAATGGAGGAAAATTCAAAGTAAACAACAACAAAGAATTAAATAGTAAAACAAGAATAGGTAAAATATAATGTCAAAAAATCAATAGAGAAAACCAATAGACCCAAAGGCAGCTCTTTGAAAATATCAATGAAATTGATAAACCCACACTCAGGTTAATTAAGAGAAATGGAATAGATACAAATCCTTTCTATCAGATATGAGCAGGAAGCCATTACACAGATCCCTGGATATGTAAAGGATGAAAGGATATCAAACTGCCTAAGACAAATAAGACTGACCAACATATTGAAATACAGAATTTACCAAAATTCATGGAGAAATAGATGATTTGGCTAGGTACATGTCTATTACAATGGAAACAGTTATACCTTCTGCCCCAAAGAGAAAGCACAAAGTCTGGGTGTTTCTTTGTTTCCGGAAACCTACTAAATGTTTAAGAGAAAAATCACCCCAGTTTTCTGCAATCTCTTCTAGGAAATGAAAGTGGAATCAGTCTGAATGTTTCTTATATTGCGGGAGAGGAGGTGGTTCTCAAGCGTCTCATAGGTAGCAATGTATATGCATATATTTTCATATTCACATATATATTAAAAGTATATATTTCATGAGCATGCATTCAGATGACCTTGGGAAATATCCCATTATGTAAATGTACCACATTTTTATACCCATTCATCCACTGACTTATGTTCGGTTTATTTCTAATTTCTGACTGCTATGAATACAGCCACATAGAATGTGGTTGAACAACTGTCTTTCTAGTAGAATCAAGCATCCTTTGGGTATATTCCCAAGAGTAATTTAACTGGATCTTGAGGTATATTGGTCCAAAGCTTCCTGAAGAACCACTGTAGTGGTTTTTCATAGTGGCTGAATTCCCACCAGCAATGGTTGAGTGTTCCCTTATTCCACATCCTTGTTAACATCTATTCTTGTGAACTGAGGAACTATTGAATTCTTGGCCTTTCTGTTATGACACAGCTATGGTTGGACTATTTGTATCCCACCCTGCAAGTCAGTCTAATAAATCCCCTTTCATATTATATGTTGGTTTTCCCCTAAGTCCCTGACGTGTCTAATATTAGGTTTTACAGCCAGTATACCTCACAAATATACATGTCAATATTCTCACTATAATATATGTATATTATATAAAAATATAACACATACATATATAATATAAATACATAATATGATATATGTGTGTATATAATTATACAACATATGCATATATATGATATTTATATCACTCTGCTAGTTGTTTCTTTAGAGAACCTTTTCTAATATAGCATATTTTATTTTATTTTGATGTAACAAAACACACAAGGCTGCATAGATTATGAAGCAGAGTGTTTTATTCAGCTCAAATTAGAGACCAAAACTATTTAAGAAGGCATGACAGTGCTTTTAGTGAGAATTTTCTTGTCTACTTTTCATGTCAGGGGATACCATGGTACATGTTCATGTGAAAGCAAGATCACATTGTGGTCTGGCAAGACAGGGAGCAGGGATTAGCTATGCTAACCTCTCATGATAACTTCCAAGGGAAGTGTCCACAAAGGTTCCAGGGGTCCTCTCAATACTCAGGACCATACTACCAACTAACAACACATGAGCCTTTGAAGAGAAACCACGTCTAAAGCATAGGAGAATGCCATGGAAATGATGATACTGTCACATTTAGGATAATGACAAAAAATATGTCTGTGCATGCTCAATAGGAATACAATTTGTTTCAATTTTTTTAAAGATTCGTTTTACTTTATTTAATGTGTAAGAGTGTCTTGCCTGTATGTGTGTTTTCACATGCCTGATGATTGCAGAGGTCAGAAGAAAGCATCATATCTCTCAGAACTGGAGTTATAGACAGCTGAGTTACCATGTAGGTATTAGGAATGTAACCTGAGTCCTCGGCAAGAGAAACAAGTGCTCTTAATTATGGATCAATCTCTCCAGGCCCTGTCACAAATATGTTTGATCCAAGGTCAGCTGAATGAATACAGATAGAATCTGCAGATGTGAGAGCTGATGTACTTCTAATTCATTGCACAATGAGAGTGTCATGCTAATAGTCAACCAGATAAAGATGTTATAAGAAAGGCGAACTACAGATCAATATCCTTCAAATATATACACCTAAAAATTCTCAATAGAAAGATTAATGAATTTGATTCAGCAATATATAAGAAGAAAAATATATGATAGCCAAGTTGAAGCTATTTCATACATGCAAGGCTGGTTGAATATGTGACAATAATTGATGCAATTTATCATATCAGTACTAAAAAAGAAAAATCATGTAATTATGTTAACAAACAAGCAAAAGCATTTAACAAAATTGAATAAGTCATCATGATTAAAAAAAATCCTCAGCAAATAAGGTATAGAACTTCCTAAGCTGGGTTAAGACACTGCACAAAACCCAGGCCAACATTACATATAATGATGGAAAACTTGAACCTTTTCTACTAATACCAGGGGCAGGAGCATAATGTCCCCTTTCACTACCGCTTTTTAAAGTACAGCAGAAGCAATGGATCTCTCATTGGACTTCAGACCTGCTCAACAAGAAGGAAACCAATACCAGATACTGGAAACCTAGCTAATTAATTGCTGGTTGTGAAATTATGACCATTGGAGGACAATCTACAAGCAAGCACTAATTAATCAAAGCAGCTTAATCCCTGACAATTTATAAAGATTTGTCTTTGGACCACAGGTAAATGTAGTCCTCACACCTCATCAAGGAAATTTCTCTTTGTAACAGAGAAGACCAACAAAACCTCATAACCAATTAATATGCAGAGTTATGGATCCTAGTTCTAGTAGATACATCTACAAAACACTCCCCACCTAAGGCTCTGGAGAGACAGAAGAAGGGGGTGGAAAGATCTGTGAGCCAGATTGTGCTATGAGACTGTGTCTCCTAGTAACATCAGAAATTGCACCTGAAAAAATTCTCACCAACATGACCTCAAAAATGTGAGCTGAACAAGGAAAACACCAATAAACATGGCAAACTTCAGGAGAAAAAGCCAAAGAGGCCTCAACCCTACACAAAGAACTACAGGCAATGAGTAAAGCTGGGAGTGGGGGAGAGGTTTGCCCCAGGAAAGAGCACAGTTGGTTTCCCAGTGCCAAACAGCTCTGAAAACACAGATGCAAGTGACAAGGGATGAACTCAACAGGTTATACTTGATTATATACATATATGTGTGTGTGTGTGTGTGTGCATGTGTGTGTGTGTATGAGAGAGAGAGAGAGAGAGAGAGAGAGAGAGAGAGAGAGAGAGACCGACCTTTGGTTTGATAACCCACAATGCCCCAAATTCAATCTATGAAGGAACAGACTAACAAAGCTGGCATGACACAAATAAAAAAGATGTTCTATGACAGACACCATTAGATGAATGAAAACAGGAACATGGGTTGGGAGAAAACCTCTGCAAAGTTCTTGTCAGACACAAGACTCACATCTGAAATATATGGAAAACTCTTCAATGACATGGAAACAAATATATATATGTGTGTGTGTGTGTGTGTGTGTGTGTGTGTGTATGTATGTATATGTATATATGCAGTAACAACTGAGGAGAAAAGAGACCATGAATTCAAAGGAGAGGAGGGTACAGTATATTGAAGTGTTTGAAGAGAAGAAAGAGGAAGAAGAGATATAATAAAAATGCAGTATCAAAAATAACAATATCAAAAGGTGTGCTGGAAGTCTTACTGCAGTAAAATAAGGAAATCTCAAAAAAGAAATAAAACATTGTCCATGATTAGCATGATTGTTTACGTAGAAAATTTCAAAGAATCATCAATAACTCAAAACTAAAAAATGGTTAGAGCAAGTTTACAAGAGTGCATGTTCACACAAAATCCAAACACATTTTTCTGTACCAGTGAAGAGCAACTGGAGCTCTTCAATAAAAACTGCAATGTCATTTGCATGATACCAGAAATGAACAGTTAGGTAATGAATCAATCAAAACATATGGGAAATCTGTGTGATTAAAAAAAAAACTGTAAGAATCTTATGAAAGAATTAAAAGATATAAATAAATAGACATACACACATAGATAGAAAAATCTGATATTATTAAGATAGCAGCTCCTTTCCACTTAGTGTACAGTCTTAGTTCAATGTCAGTCTCAGGTCCAGAAAGTAATAACAATACTACCTGATTTTTTTTTTTTTTTTTTGGATAAAGGGTCATATTATGTTGCCTTGGGCAGCATGGAATTCACTATGTAGAAAAGAAAGGTCTCAAATTCACAAAAATCTGCCTGTCTCTGTGTCTGAGTGCTAATATTAAAGGTGTGCAGCATCAAGACTGGCAACAATTTGATTTTTAAACTTAACGTGGAGTTACACTAAACAAACACTGTCATGCTGACTTAAAAACAGAGCAGTGGATCCACGAATAGGATTGAAAATTCCACTACAGATCCACACAAGCACAGTCAGTAAGTCTTTCATAAAGAACAAAGAGGATTAAGTGCAGAATATTAGCCTTTGCAACTAATGGTGCTTGAACACATGGGCATTCAAAAAGAGCCTTCCCCGAGTCACAAAAATGAGCTAAAAATCAATACTTTGCATTTGAAATGAAAGGATATAAAGAATATGATGAAACACAGAAGGCAACACTAAGTGACCTTTGGCTTGATAATGGCTACCCACAATGCCCCAAGCTCAATCTATGAAGGAACAGACTAACAAATCTGGCATGATACAAATCAAAAAAATTATGTTCTGTGAAAGACACCATTAGATAAATAAAAACAGGTGTTGTGGGTTGGGAGAAAATCTCTGCAAAGTTCTTGTCAGACACAGGACTCTTATTTGAAATATATGAAAAACTCTTTTCAATGACAAAGAAACAACCAACCTAAACATAAAATGCCTAGGAGACCAGAACTGACAACTTGCAAAACTATGAGCACAGATGGAGCTAAGATCACAAAAGGATAGTAGGCGTTGCGTGTCACCCGAGGACTGCCAGCAAAACAGTGCTAGATGGTGACACACTAGAATGTAAAGTCTACAATCCTGACCGACGTTGACAAGATGCAAAGCAACCAACATGCTCCCTGCCTGCTAGTGGAGCCACTGCTATAACTACTCTGGAAGACAGTTTGGTAGTTTCTTTCAAAACTAAACACGGACTTATGTTCTGCAAAGATACTCCTCAGTGTTTGACCCAAAAAAGTTGAAAACTTATGTCAACAAAAATTCTGTGCATTATTTCAGTGGAAGCTTTGCTCATAATTGAGTAAACTTGGAAACAACTGATTTTCTCTTTGACAAGTAAATGGATAAATTGTAATATGTCAATTAAAAATTCAGTGATTAATAATCAGTGATGAACTGGCCTTGCCCTATAGTAAGACTGACGAATATCTTAATTATCACCATAGAATCTTCATCCAGCAACTTATGGAAACAGGGGCAGAGACCCACATTGGAGCACTGGACTGAGTTTCCAAAGTCCAGCTGAAGAGTGGAAGGAATGAGAATATGAGCAAAGAGGTCAAGACCATGATGGGTTCACCCATTGAAGCAGTTTACCTAGCTAATGAGAGCTCACCAACACCAGCTGAACTGGAAAGGAATAAGCATAGGACCAAACTAGTTCCTCTGAATATGGTTGAGAGTTGCATGGCTGGGGCAGATTGAGTGGTACCATGATTTATCCCTACTGCTTGTACTGGCTCTTTTGTAACCTATTCTCTTTGGATGAATACCTTGCTCGGCCTAGACACAGAAGGGAGGGCCTTGGATAGTCCAAAAATCAATGTGCCTTACACTCACCGAGGAGTGGATGAGGGTGGGGTGAGGGGGTAGGTGGAGAGAATAGGAGCAGGGGAGGGAGTGGGAACTTGAATTGGTATGTATAATGAAAAAGATAGCTTGTTTTCTTTTTAATAAAAATAAAAAATCAGTAATTATAAAAGGTATTAAGTCACACAAGATATGGAGGTATTTTGTCAAGTAAAGGAAAAGTCATGACAGGTGTAGTTCCATCTACACAACATTCCAGAAAAGACCAACTAATTGTGGAGATAGTTCATTGGCATCTAGGAGCTTGGGAGGCAGGAGAGCTGAATAGAGGGCAGACAGAATCTGCCCCATCTGCTGCTGTATAGGAGGACGTGTTACTTTAGATTAGTCTAAACCAGCGGTTCTTACCTTCCTAACGCTGCGACCTTTAATACAGTTCTTCATGTGGTAGTGACCCCCGACTATAAAATTACTTTCACTGCTATTCATAACTGTAATTTTGCTGCTGTTAACTGTAATGTAACTATCTGAGATTCAGGATATCTGATATATGACTGCTGTGAAGGTTCATGGCCCACAGGTTGAGAACCTCTGGTGTAAACCTATACAGCACCTCTCTAAACGATGGGCTTTTGATAAATAACAACAGTATAGACTTGCTAACTATAGTAGGTGGAAGACAGAAGATTCCTAATCAAGACTTGTAGGATATAAATAATAAGTTTGCATTTTGCTCAAGTTTTAGGCAAATCTCAAATCATTTAAAAAGGTATGTTAATTAAAAATAAGTAAAACAGAACATTTATTTTAAAAAAAATTGAACAATAGGGCCTGGTTGAAGCGACTTGGTTGTTAAGAATGTTTGCTGCTGTTCTAGAGGACTAAAGTTCCGTGCGCAGCACTCATATTGGGCAACTCCAGGGAATCTGAGAACATGTTATGGTCTCCATGGACACCCACACACACATGTGCAGATTCAAACACATATACATAAGTAAAATAAATCTTTAAGCCAACAAAATAGAATAATAAAATACTTTCTGTCACTTTGTTACTTTTCTCAAATACCTGATGGAAATACCTGATGGGAAGGATTCACTTTGGATCACAATTAAGGGTGCAGATCATCATAGCGAATAAGGCATGACAGCAGGGGTATAAGCAAGCTCAGCTAGTCACACTGTACCCAGTGCCGCACCAGAGAGCAGTGGGGACTTGTGCTCAGCTACCTTGTTCTTTCTTATTTGTTTTGTGACTCCAGTCCATGCAACGTTGCCTCCCTCATTTATAGTTGCTCTTCCTATCTCAACCCAGCACTAGAGCAGCGATTCTCAACCTATGGGTCACGACCCCCTTGAGTTGCACATTAGATACTTGCATTGCTATTCCTAACAGTAGCAAGTTATAATTATGAAGTAGCAGTGAAATAATTCTATGGTTGGGGGTCACCACAACACGAGGGACTGTATTAAAGGGTCACAGCATTAGGGAGGTTGAGAACCATTGCACTGGGGTTGTTTACATAAAGATTCTACATCCATCATGTCGGCTAAGAACGGTCGCTATTCCCTCTGCATTCCCTTCTCCCCACATGCTGCTAGAGCATAGAGCCTCCCAAGCTCACAGAGTGACCCTCTCATTCCCCAGCCCAGGGGTGAAGGGAAGAGGATGCCTGGGCTGTGGTAGTGGATGTTCAGAGATGAGTGTCACTGTAAGGGCCTGGCACTGAGGCTGAAGGTTGAAACGTTGTAGTTTTATGCTTCCCTCTGTAGTGGGGTTCTTTATTGACCTGGAGTTGATATCCATATTGTCTAATCATAGTGAGGCTGGAGTCCTAGAATGGAAGTTTCTTATCTGGAAATAAAAAGTAAAATACATTTAAAAACCACAAAACCCAAAAATGTGCTTAAGGCTCTCAAGTGCTCTTGACATTTCTGACTTAAATGCCTTAGAGATTGGATAAAGAGCGTGTGTCGCCACTTTTACTGTGGCCAAACATCTGGCTTTAAACATCATCTTCCACTTTTTACTTTTTTTTCTTTCTTTACAAGATGGATATGCAACTCACTCATCTACATGAAGCACCCTTGTTCTGTTCTGTGCACCTAAGCTTTGGTTTAGTGGTTGCCTGCTCTGGTGCCGTCTCCTCTGCTCCAGCCTGCAAACCTTCTCCACAAAAAATGCTTCCAGTGGGAAACCCCAGAACACCCATCATAGGTGCTGAACCTTCCCTTTCTACCCACAGACCATATCAACTGCTGCTTTAGCTCCCGGCTGCTCTGTACGAGTTGGGGACTGGTTAATGTCAGCTCCTGGCAAAGCTCTGCCTACAGGAGCTGAATGTGTGAAGTTGATCTGACAGAGATTTACCAAGCCTTCAGGCCACTGTGCGGCTTAAAAGTTTCAGAGAGCAACTGAAATTGCCAAATATTTGTGATGACTTGGTGCGTTTAAAAGTGATATTGACCCCGACAGCAGTATTTTGCCACCTTGCTACCAGTCCTCTATGGACCATGCATGAGACCACCTCATGCCACCTTTTCCTCTTATAGATGAAGAAGCCACAGCCCACAGCCCTCAGGGGGCTGTCCTTAATGTCACATAGGACAAAGAGATACGCCATGGTTAGGTCCTAGACCTCTGACTCCTCTGTTCTCCAATCCTTCAGGAGTCTCCAGGGCCCTCAGAGCACCATAATGTCTGTAGGGAGAAAAAGACCAGAGTTTAGTTGATGGATTAAGCTGTAGGCTGGCATGCAATATTGTTAGCGGTCCCCGGGCCAGGAGTAAGTGACTGTAAAGAAAGACGTACTGTAACTCGTGCTGCCATAGTAAGCAAAGTGGGGCCAGAGGACAGAGACTGTGGCTTTGGGTCATAAGCCTGGGCCCAAGAACTTTGGCCTTGACTGCACTGAAAAAGTGGTCAATCTTGACGAGACCTTGATCACAGTCAGGTAATACCAATTCCACGGTGCTGGCATCGGTTAACTCTTCGGAATTCTTAGAAGATGCCTTACAAACTCGAGGCGCACATATCAACTCAATTCACTTTTTTAATGAATGCCGATGCTGTCAGTACTCATCAACTGCCTTTAGTCTTCCTCTATGAATTGTGTGATAACTCCCTGGGGCTTTGGGATTGCCAAGGAAGCTGGACCTGTCTTACTTCTCATGGACCTATGTCTCACTACCGTGGTGGCTATTGAACACTGCAAGTGCTGCCGGTGTGGTCCTCACAGCACCCTGTTATCCTGGTACCTACACTGGATAGGAGATTTTCCTAGAGCAGAAGGCTCCATTCTCCTGACTGAACGCCACTAGGAGCTGTCTTCCTGGCACCAGGGATTAGAGAACCTAGACCTTCTAGGTCACCATGGCCTAAGTAGACAGACCTAAGAGTGGGGTGGGAACAACCGAGTCACCCTTCTAGCCAGGGAGCGAGAGCAGCATGACTACCCTAATGTAGCTTAAGTCGCATACTCACCAATTCCTCCTCCTACGGTGTCCCCATTTTCCTACAGTCTACGCTGTGTTTTCTCTGTCCCCTCCTATCCCCCATGGTACAAGTTATGTGTTAACTAAGTCTGCTTCCTCACTGTGTAAGGCTTCTCCTTTCCCCAGAAACCTTGAAAAGTGGAGTTTTTGATGTGTTTATTAGGGCCCAATCTCCCGCTTCACACGCCCATCTGTGAGGTGCTAAGGTGTTAATAAGCCTCTTGCCCAAAGGATGATTTGACTCGGCACTTCTCACTAGAGACTCCCCCTTCCTAAACCTAACATAAATGTGATGTGGATTTTATTCAGTCGACTCTAGTGGAGGCATCCTGAACTTGCCCCTTCTCCTCTTCTCTACCCCATCGTAAGATCTTAGTTACGCACTGGCTTTAGATGCTAAATATTGCTGCCGAATGGACCCAGAGCCACAGTTCCCTTTTTGAGGGCCATCCTTGAGGCCAGGCAGCTCTTCTTTTAAACTTAAACGAACAACAAGAACTATAATAATTCCCAGGCAAGAAACTTAAAGATAAAGAGACTGTATCTGTAGTAGGACTCAAGTGTTGGCAGGGGAAGATTTCTTTGTAGTCTTAGTGGGTATCTAGGATGGAAAGACACTATGCTTAAAGAATGTTAAAAATAGGGCTTTCCTCCAAATTGATTGCACATTCCCCCCAAAGCACATCCTGTCAGGAGGTCCTATGACTAAATAAATTTCAAGTCCATTTACAAAGCCCTAGGGCTATGGACCTGAATGTTCAGGTAGCTAGCCTAGGAAACATCAGTGTTTGGTGATGCTGGTGAAATGGCTCCTATTGGAGCTATAATCACACCTCCATCCACCTTGCTGGCTGAGGAGAACCCCTTGCTTGCAAATCCTTGTGTGCATAGCTTGTTATGATATGGTCTTCAGCTATCCTCACCAAACCATTACAGCTGTATGTTTTTACCACTTGTCTCGGGAATTTTCTCCAGCGCTTGTAGACAAGTCATTGTCTGTCTTCTGCTCTTGTCCTTCATCCCAGCTAGCAGGTGGGTGGCTGTCTAGGAATGCAGAGAAGAAAGGAATGACTAAAGGGTTGATGGGTGCTCAGCTGTGCTGCTTAGCAGCACACGATAATGATCTGGTTTATTTATTATTTAGATATGATTATTTATCATACAGGAGGCATGGAGGTTCAAATAGCACGATGCCTTTGTCATGGCAAGGACCACTTATCTGTGTAGCACCTCTGTAACAAATGGAAAAGGAACAGCGATGAACCAGAGAAATTAGCACATAGGGTAACTCCTTCATAACAACCCAGTCTATGAGGAACTGAACCATTCTTGTCATATTGTACCTCCTGCAGGAGACCAGAGTTAGCCCATCCATGACCTGTACATTATCCTCATGGGTCTAAGTCTTAACGGTTCTATCAGTTCAACACCACCACATTGAGGCACTGAGGGCCAACCTTTCAATATTGGGACCTTTGGGAACTACCTCATACCCAAGCCACAGCAATGAAAGAAAGGTGGAAAAAGAAAAGAAGATCATGGAGGAAGACAAAGGTATGCACTGTGAGAAATAGAGTCTTCTTCATGAAGCCTGGCTCAGCACAAGGGCAGTGAGGAATTATGGGAGCCTACAAAATATGAAGAGGCCCAATGTAAAATAGCCTGGGGTTGTTTCCAGGTTTGGAAGCCAGTATGTAAAGCTGTTAGAGCCAGGGGAGGGACTTCAAGGAAGCATGTTTCAATTTCCACACATTCATGTGAGTCTAAGAAGACTATTTTAACTGCTCTGCCATTACCAGAGTGTCTCCTGGCCCTGTAGCTTCAGAAGACTACAGAGCAAGTCACTGGAGGGTTCAGAGGAGTCCAAGTCATCATCAGAAAGGCTGACAGCACTCAGGATGCTCCATTTCGGGAACACGCAGTGTGAGGACTCATCAAGAATTTTTATATTCTATTTCTTCCTCCTTGGGAGATTTTCCCACCTCCCAAATCCCTTATTCAATATGTAACCTCTGTGATTATATGGATTATAGTACATATATGGAAAGCTTAAAAATATCCACATATAAGAGAAAAATATACATATTTGTCTTTGGGGTCTGGATTACTTCACTCAGGATGATTTTTTTTGTAGCTCCATCCATTTACCTGCAATTAGACAAAAAAATTCTCGAACAAAGCTGTATGACACACAAAGTCTACAAAAGTACCATTGCGTTTGTGCTGGCCATTTACTGTCAAACATGAGGACTCCTCTTGAGTGTGATTCTCCCCCAGTAAGAATCAATCAGAGAAAGTTATTTTTTTCTTTTGCAAGTGGGTTTCAATTGCAGATAGCTTCTTGATTTGGGGTGGGAGCCTGAGTCCACTTCTCCCTCTCAGCCCTGTGACCCTGTCTGGCTTGAATTGTGTTTTGCGTATGAGTGTTTCTTTGTTTGTTTATTCTTTGCTTGTCTGTGTTCTTTTTTTTTTCAGGGTTTCTCTTTAGCGGAGCCTGTCCTGGAACTAGCTCTTGTAGACCAGGCTGGTCTCGAATTTAACAGAGATCTGCCTGCCTCTGCCTCCCGAGTGCTGGGATTAAAGGCGTGCGCCACCACCACCCGGCTGTTTTTGGTTTTATAAACATGGGGAAAAGGCATAAAGTTGGAGGGGGCAGGGGAATCCGGAGGGATCTGGAGGATTTGGAGGAAAGGAAAGCGTGATCTGAATATATTGTATGAAGAACACTTTTTTTCAATACAAAAAAAAATGTCTTTTAAGTAAGTGAAGGACGGCTCTGGAAGCAAGAGGACGAGGAGGCTTCATTTCAACCTGTGGTTCAAAGACTTTAGTCAGATTCAAAGGAGGACTTCCTCCTTCCCAGGGATATGAACATGAATGGGGACTTAAGGAGACTCTGCTCATTCTGTGACATGGCCTTACCTGGACGAAGAAATGGCTTTGTCATAGGAAAGGTGGGTATGATGACCTCCAGCCTAGCCTCGGTCTATCAGCAGTGATGGCCCACTTAGATTTGGGTTCCCGTAGAAACTTGTTTATGATTAGGTACATATTACTGTGGGGTCAGTGTGGAGGAAAAGGGGCTGGTGGAGTGGAGGAGAGGAGGTGATACAATCGGAGGCATCAGTTTTGTAGTAGGATGGTGGATGGAATCAGCTTCAACCCTATCACCAGCTCCTGACTGTCACTGGAGCAGGTAGCAGCTGTTTCTGGCAGCGATGCCCATCTAACTGTCCCATGCTCTGAGGGTCACCCCTTCCTGGCATGGTCACGGACAGAGGTGTGAGTGCTCCGTTTTGGCAATGTTTCTACACAGGTTTGACATCTCACAGTACCCACGATGCATTTCTCTCCGGGCTGGCTCAGACATTTCTCCATGAAGAGTGACTGTGAAGGAGAATCTCCTAAAATAAACTGTTTGAAAATGTTATAATGGCATCTATTACTCTGTATGCTTATTCAAAGCGTTTTTCAATGGCTGTGCTTTGCTGGGTCCTCATTGAGACAGAGAACATGGCCAACCTCCTGTTCTCTCCTGTAACTCTACTCTCTTAGCTCTGCTGGGTCTCACTTGATGATCCACACTGCATGAGGTTCAGCTTGGGCCCTCTTTCTCCTTCATCCTTCAGGTTAGTCTGGTCAAGAAAGTGATGGACAGATGTGGGCCCAGGACAGAAAACACCAGGAGCTCCTTTTCATTATCCTTCCCACCTTCAGATCACCCTCCCAACTACTACGTTTTTTCTCCTCTCTCCCAAAGAATGAGGGAGAGATAAAAGTGTGACCCCCGGCCATGGCCTCTCCAGCTATACTTTCTCTGCCACTTGGGGACATATAACAATAAAAATAAATAAATAAAAGACTAACCTTCTGGCCAATCGCGGTTTAGCTACCCTGCAATTAAACAAATCCACAAACCGCAACACATATTTACATCTCATTAACCGAAGCCAAATGCAACAACGGCATTAAAATTAAGAAATTAGACACAATTATCCTGTCGGCAGCAGTGGGGGGAGTTGTCGAGGGCTGGCTTATTCATCAATTTGTGCAGAGGTTCAGCGGCACCCTAATTGTGCGCTGCTATTGTTTAACCCCCTCCTCCTCTTGCTTAGAAAAAAAAAAAGAGAAGTATTTAGCAGTTTCATTTCTCTGCAGTGCTGCTGCCTTTAAGGGGACCGCCTTGACCAAGCAACCTAGGAAGGCTCCTCTCTTCTGTGTACTCTGTCTCCAAATCCCAGCCAGGCTTACAGAACCATGCTGACTGGAAGTTAGGAGGGTCTGCACGATTGCTGGATAGCCATGTGTCCACAGGCTCTCTCTGAATGTCCAGGGATTCTCTCTACCACTCAGTGCACTCCCACCCACTCAAGGTTCATGGCCGGCCCACGGGGATGAGCCCACTGGTGCCAAGAGTATTTCAGGAACACATTTTTCCATCACTTTGGTAGGTGGCTGCTCCTAGAAATAGCTCTTGGGCAGTCTAGGCGTGGTTGTTGGGCAGATGACTGAACACCTTCTTGTCAACGCCTCTTGTTGTGATGTGAAGAAGATTCATGGTGTCCTGCCTGTGGCTTGAAGTCTGAGGATGCTAAGGACACTGGGCTGCTTCAGACACATGCTGTGTTGGAGAACTGTCCTGTGTGTGCGCTGCTCTGCTCCCTCACTGGCATCGTTCCTTCTAGAGATTCTAGGTTTCCTCTCTCGACCCTGAGTGTTGGAATTACCCAATTATTTGGTCTTAGACCATGAACCCTTGAAAAGTAATGGCTAGGGAACTGTGTGTCCTCATGTTTCTCACATCAGGTGACAGTACTGTCCCCAGCCCTGCACTCCACTTAGGCTAGAGTTCTTTTGGCAACATTAGCCTGTGGGGTCTTGCCCTAAGATGAGGATAAAAGCAATCAGGGGAAAGGTTTTGCTGAACTTGCTCTTACCTGATGGGACCCTGACATCAGTGTCAGGAGCTCTCCAGCACTTAGCCGGCTCCCAGCTGGGTTCAGGATTAGAAGACTGGGTGCTAGTCTAATGGCTGGCACTTAAATCATATGGATTCCTGGTTGATTCTGTGCTCTGTGCAGTGGAGAATGACGCATGCATCTCCTTTCTCAGAGCTGAATGAGATGCTGCTTAGAGGTGTGTGGGGAATCAAGTAATTACTGCCCAACCTCTGGCCTCCATTGAGGAGAGACTTTTCTCCAAGGTCCATTTCTCACTCTGTCCTCAGCATTGGACTCACTGGAACTGGTGTCCTGGGGGTAGTTTACTTGCTCCTGTTTGAAGTTTTCCAGCCTTCCATGTGTCTAAGCTATGAATTGTCTTAGAGTTTCCTCATACTGTGGTCCAGATAAGGGATCTGGCAAGTGTTCTACCTCCATTAGTAATCTGTGTTCTATTAACCCTCACCAATGCATTTTAAACCAAAGTGAAAATGAATTAAGATATCCGTCGAGAAAACATCCAATTCAGCACGTTTTCATGGTCATTTGGGAGCTGGAAGTGGACGCTCCTTCCCTAACCACTATGGTCCCCATGGATGCATCTACGACTTGAATGGCTGCTGAAGCAGCTCTCCACATAACTACTTACAACTCACCTCCCATCTTACTCTGAAAGCATTCATTCATCTGTTTGATAGTTATTGATCACATTTTAAGTTTCCCATCCCATGAACAAGACCTGCACTGAGCAAGGACCTATTACTATTACAGACCAGTAGCTGACATGGAAGGACAGTAGGAACACTGCCGGGGACTTCTAGGAAACAGTTTCCAAGTCATTGTAGGGGCTCAGGGACTGGCCCACTCCACCACCAGAGTGTGTAGCCACAAAGCAGAGCCTGGCAGCTTTCATCCCTGATATCCCCTCTGTCCATGAAGAGGAAAAGGGAACCCTAGAAATCTCAAGTTTTGATGAAGCCTGAAGGCAGATGTGGTAAAAATAATCACATACCCCCCACCTACGAATTGGAAAATACAACAGAACATCTCTGCGGCCTGCTAGGGATGGCAGGCATGCAGCTGATGGGAAAGGGGGGGGGGTGGCTTGTAGGGTGTGGTGAGGGGAGGTGCCTGGCTCAGGTCATAGTCAGAGAGCCAGATATTATTTCCACTAGGCTTTTTGTCAGGGTTGAGTGTGATATGCATTTTACAGGGACTGGAATTGTTTTGGCTCCCTACTGTGTCTCCAGCCCCATAATGAAGACTTGATACCTTTCGGTAATTAAAATAAATGATCTCCATGGCATTTTAAAAGGACAGGGAGACTTCTACCATACTACATAAGAACTAAAAAAAAAAAAAAAACGGTTTCCTAAAAGATGACATACAAAGAAAAGATAGAGGACAAGAAAGGTCAGACATTCCTCTGGCACTGGTATGTGACACCCAGATATCTTTCCCAAAGAATCTAAAACTCCAAGTTCCCTTAAAGAAAAGTACCTGCAGAAATTGCCAGAAAGAATAAAAATTGAGTCCCCACAGTTAAAGAGTTAGGTATTAATCATTACTATTTTGAGAACGTATAAAGAATAGGATTATAACTGTAGTCCACATGAAAATCATGTACAGATTATTTAGAAACTGGCATACACCTGAAAATGAGATCCTAGGCATGACAATACACTCAGATGATTACAAAAATATAAAAGTACCATATGGCTAAGAGCTAATCACAGGGCCTAAATCTCTTTGTAACTGCATGTTTGTTACCGGCTAGGGCACAATATGAATAATATGTGCCGGAAACATCCGGCTTACATTATAATGATATGGGGGCAAGGGTCAATGGTTCTACGGGGGTGGGAAAGAAAAAACAAACAAAATAAGCAAATATTAATGATTCTTAGAAAATAATGAAAGAGAAATTATTTAAAACTGCTCACGCTTGAATGCATTAGAACTTGTATAAATGAAAGTGGCCTGAGCTAGTCGGGGTGATCAGTTTGAAAGACAAGCAGTAATCAGACTCATCAATCTTGTACAGACTCTGTACTGTGGCAGAGAACCCCACTGGAGCTGGACTCTGGCACACACTGTTTGCACAAAAATTCCATACCGGTGGCTAGGGTTCCCACTCTCCTGTTTCCTCCTCCACAAATCTGCTGCCCACTCATGGGCACAGACAGTAAGACACCAGGAGAACTATTTAGATTGTGAGTAAAACCAGAAACCAGAGTCAGGAGGAGAAGTATTGAAACCTTAGTGATACTTGGAACTAGACTTCAGATAATCTCTCTGACATAAATTTACATAATGCAAAATTGGGTTGATTAAAACACCTGCCTTGTAGGGTTGTTGTATGCTTTAAATTAGATTAACTATTAAGACATTACTAGTTAATTAATATTAACTATTCGAGGCATTAAGTGTGATGCTTTTATGTAGTAAATTATTAAACACTTGTAGTAAAACAAACAAACAAAAGCACCCCCCCCAAACAACTAAACAGTGAGTTTTGTACAAAGATTGGTGAAAAGCTGGGGGTGAAAAGAAGACAAGGGCAGCCTTTTTAGGAGATGCCAAGCCTGTACCAGGTCTCAGAGAAGGAGGAAGAAGCCAGCTTGCTTTGAATGCAGTGTGCAAATTGAAGCTTGGAATAGGCCACAGCATGGCTTCTTCAAGAGTTTGGGGGAGATACTGCATGGCTGTACACGCAGGAAGGAAGCAGGGAAGAAGGGCCAGTGATGTCAGTAGACAACTCGGAATAATAAGCTTAGCTGCCAGTGAGATGCTACACCTTTACATTGCTAGCTATATGCGACCTTCAGAACTGGAAAATTGGAGGTGGTGTGATGAGATTTGAGATTCTTAGACCTGAAGAGAGATAAATATATGCTGAGAGGGAAATGGAGGCCAGCATAATAGGTAGACAAGGATGGTAATGATGAGGGTGTGAGGAAACAGCGATAGGACCTAAGTGACTTACAAATGAGTTTGAAGAACCAAGATCTTATTTGGGATGCTTGCATGAAGGACAAGTGTGTGTGTGTGTGTGTGTGTGTGTGTGTGTGAAGACTGACATCAAAGTCTCTAATTTGGGTAAATGGTGGATAGAATAGCAAAGGAGAACTTCCTTCATGTTGCCGAGTCTAATTCTGACAGTATTAGGTCCAATTCATACATAGGATGTGTGAGTGGCACATTCACAGTCTATCTCCTCACCTTTATCCCTCATCCTATTGTTAAAAGTGACACACGTTTGCTAGTAAGAGCTTTGAGAAGGGATAAAATAATGGAGAGGAATACTGCTGAAATGCTAGAAAAATAAACATAAATAAAAATGAAAATATATTTAATAAGTTCAGTCCATTCATTACACTTGGAATTCAGCATCCACTGACCTTCAATATATGTGGTTTCTACATTTAGAGTTGACAAAACATAGATCTAAAATATTTTTCAATTGTGTGTGCACCAAATATGTACAGATGTCTTCCTGTCGTTTGCTCCTAAGAAACACAGTGTAACAACTGTTGGCACAGCATTTATGGTGTATGCGATATTATAAGCAACATAAAGATGATTTAAAGTGCACAGGAGAGCATTCAATGGTGATGTGCAAAAACTAGCTATTTTAGATAAGGCATCCAAACATCTGTGGATTTGGGTATCAGCAGGTACTAAGTGATGATAACTGCACAGCTTTCTAGAATATGAGGAAAAAGGCACATGAAGTTAAAAGAGAAAAGTGATGGGGAAAAAGGGAAAGCATGGAGGAGGAGTGAATACAGGTGGGTTTGATCAAACATAAAATATGCATATGTAAACATTATATAAAACATTAAAAGAATGTTCAGAATTCCTTAAAATACTTCTAAATGATTTGTGAAAAACTAGGAAACTTAAATAGAAGAATACGCAGATCTTGTTCATATCTTCATGACCTCAGCATAGTTAGATGATAAGTCTCCAGGGAATAGACTATCACCAGAGCCCTTTAATTGCATGTTGTTGCTGGCTTTGGTAGTCTATAGATACTTTAAGTTCCTGTTGGACCAAATCTTCATATTTGCCCTTCTACTGCCTCTTGAGATCCTTGGATTGGTCAAATTGTTTGTCTTTATTATATTTCAATTTGTGTATAAATTACTACAGATAGCATACCATTTATCTTGGCTTTGTGCCATGAAGTATTGGCTTTATAATTTCTATGATGTTGTCTGTCAGTTCTTGGATTTTTACTGACATTGGTTTTGATATTATTATGCTCTTAAATACTCCAGATGTTGAAAGGCTACGAGCTGTTGATACGCTGTTCTAGTCTACATCTGATATTTTGATATTTATTTTTACTTATTGAAATGGGCTCTTTCTGTTTTTAATCATCTTTTATTCCTGCAATTTGATATTTCTCTCTAGAGTATCTTTTTTTCCAGACTGAGTAATTATCTTTAGTATCTATTATAGTTTAGGATTTTCTTGTCATTTCTGGTATTTGTTTACATTTTATTATTCAAAAATTTAATTTCAAAAGTCTCAAAGGCTAATTACTTAAAAATTATTATTACAAGTTGCATTAACATATCTCACAGCACTTCAAAAATATTACCTTTTGGATCTAATCCTTTCTTGAGAAAGAAGTTCTTCTTACTGTTCTTTTGAGGTATTTCTCTCTCTCTCTCTTTCTCTCTCTCTCTCTCTCTCTCTCTCTCTCTCTTTCTCTCTCTGTCTCTGTCTCTCTCTTACACACACACACACACACACACAATGTTTAAGACAGGGTTCTCTATGGAGTGTATGTTGCCCTTGAAGTTCATGATCCTCTTTCTTACTGTCTTGGCATCCTAGTGGGCCAACATGACCAATGAAGGTACTTTCCTTAAATCTCTGGTAGCTTGGAACAGGAATAATGGAGGGGGAAGAATAGCTAAATGGTGTGAGGGATGGATGGGCAAAGTAGAAGAGAGAATAAAAGAAGGGATAACTAACATTAAAGACTCCTTGAAAAAGTCATAGGAAAGCTTAACTATTATAGAAGTACCCTAAAATATCTACATACAGACATATAAAAACAGTCTAAACACTACAGCAGGCACCAACAAGGTCCCTGTTAGACTCTATAAACTAACACACAGAAAGTCTAGTGCCAGGAATGGGTTACCTCTATTGGCACTGTTGACTATTGATATCCCATAGCCCCTCAAACATCTCAGCTTGCTTACCCTCCAGAACTTTATGGTGATCTTGTTGCTGAAGATACCACATACTTGAGTCTCAGAACATGGAGAAATCAAGCTAGTATGCATCTTGTAGCTTCATCCCTACTGGGTAGCTTTCATAGGGCTAAAAGATGCTATGTATTCCCCTAGGGGAGAAAAGTCATTAGTCTTACCTAGATTGAACTCTGTGAGCTACAATAACAACAGGCTTGGAGAGACATCACTACTGGTATAGTAGTGGCACAAATGTCAAGAAAGGAGACAACCACTTTCTTAATGAATTTCAGGCTCACTTTACAAATGGAAACCCATACCTGCACTGTTATTAGGGCCAAGATTGTATGACTAGATAGGTCATAGACCCTTTTGGAGAACCAACTATTATTACTCTGCTAACTTCTTATTTTTTAATTTTTATGAAAAATTTTAATTTATTTTACATGCCAACCAGTTTCCCTTCCCTTCTTTCCTCCCATTCCCCTCCCACCTCCAGTCTACCCCCCATCCTCTCCTCTTCCTTCTCCATTCAGAAAGGGGTAGACCTCCCATGAGAGTCAAAAAGGCATAGCATGTTAAGTTAAGGCAGGACCAAGTTTCTTCCCCTGCATCAAGGCCAGGCAAGGCATCCCAGCATGGAGAATATGTTCCCCAAAAGCCAGCTCAAGTGCCAGGGATAGGTCCTGATTCCATTCCACACACAGACTAAGCTACACAACTGTTATCACATACAGAGGGTCTACCTAGGTCAGTCCCATGCAGGATCCTTAGCTGTAGGTCCAGAGTCCATGAGCTCCCAGAAGCTCAGATCAGCTGTCTCTGTGGCTTCCCCCTTCATGACCTTGATCCCCCTGGCTCATATAATCCCTCTTCTCTCTCTTCAACAGGACTCCTGGAGCTTGGTCCAGTTTTTGGCTGTGGATCTCTGGACCTTTTCTTATCAGTTACTGGATGAAGACTCTCTGATGGCAATTACAGTGGTCACTAATCTGATTACAGGGAAAGGCCAGTTCAGGCACCCTCTCCACTATTAGGAGTCTTAGCTGGGGCCATCCTTGTGGATTCCTGGGAGTTTCCCTGGCAACAGTTTTCTCCCTAGCCCCAAATCTACCCTACTTCAAGATATATCTTTTATTATTTTCCCCCTCTGTTCCATCCCCAAGGTACCCAAACCAGATCCTTCATGTTTCCCTCCCCATTCTCTCCCTCGACCTCCAACCCCACCCCAGTTTATACAGGAAATCTCAACTATTTCTCTTTCCCTGTAATATGCGTGCAGGCTTCTTTGGGTCCTCTTATTACCTAGCTTCTCTGGGGCTATAGAATATAGCCTGGTTATCTTTTACTTTACAACTAATATCCGCTTATGAATGAGTACATGTTCATCTTTCTGGGTAGGTCTGAGTTACCTTACTCAAGTGATTTTTTTTCTAATTCTACCCATTTGCCTACAAACTTCATGATGTCATTGTTTTTGTACCACTAAGTAATATTCCATTAAGTAAATGTACCACATTTTTTTATTCATTCTTCAGTTTAGGGGCATCTAGGTTGTTTCCATATTCTAGCTATTATGAATAATGTTGCTGTGAACATAGTTGAACAAATGTTCTTGTGGTATGTTTGAGCATCCTTTGAGTATATGCTCAAGATTGGTATATCTAGGTATTGAGGTATATTTATTGCAATTTTCTGAGAAACCCCTTTACCAATTTCTATAGCACGCTTAATAAAAACCCAGAGACAGAAATTGGAGTTCAACTTGAAGGTCAAAAAAGCAAAATAGCCAGCCACTGGCTCTTACCTCTACCTCAGTCCAAAATGGCGATTCTGCCTCCAGGAATTTCAGAAAGAGACTGTGTGTGAGAGTTGTCTCCTCCCATTTTATCTTCCTTTCTAGAACTGGGATTAAAGGTGTGCACCAATACTGCCTGGCCTGTAAGTGTGACCAGTGGATTGTTTTACTCTCTGATCTTCAGGCAAGCTTTATTTATTAAAATACAAATGAAACATTGTTACAAATTTCCCAAGTAGCTGAACATTTTTGCAGTGCCAGCAGCAGAAGAGTATTACCCTTGCTTCACATTCCTCCCAACACAGACGGTCATTAGTGTTTTAGATCTTACCCATTCTGACAGGTGTAATTTGGTGTCTCAGAGTCATTTTGATTTGCATTTTTCTGATAATTAAGGATGTTGAACAATTTATCTCAGTCATTTGAGATTCTTCTGTTGAGAATTCTGTTTAGATCTGTACCCCATTTTTAAGATTGGATTAGTTGGCATTTGATGTCTAGTTTCTTGAGTTCTTTATATATTTTGGAGATCTACCCTCTCTGTTAGATGTGGGGTTGCATAGGTCCCATTTACTAATCGTTGATCTCGGTGTCTGTGTTATTGGTGTTATATTCAGGAAGTTGTTTTCTCCTGTGCCAATGCTTTCAAGGCTATTCCCACTTTCAGGTTTCTCTCAGGTTCCCTGTAACTAGATTTATGTTGAGGTCTTTGATTCACTTGGACTTGTGTTTTGTGTATGGTGATAGACTTTGATCTATTTGCATTTTTTCTACATATAGAACATTCAATTATTCCAGCACCACTTGTTGAAGATGCTTTCTTTATTTTCACTGTAAAAATTTGGCTTCTTTGTCAGAAATTAGGTGTTTATAGGTGTGTGAATTTATGTCAAGATCATTGATTCGATTCCATTGATTCACTGTCTGTTTTTATGCTAACACCACGCTGCTTTTATTACAACATCCCTATATTAGAGTTTGAATTTAGGGATGGTGTTACCTCCAGAAATTCCTTTATTGGGCAGGATTGTTTTGGCTATAGACTTTTTGTTTTTCGATATGAAGTTTGGTATTGTTCTTTTGAGGTTTGTGAAGAATTGTGTTGGAACTTTCATGGGGATTATACATTGAATCTATAGATTGCTTTCGGTAAGATTGCTATTTTTACCCTGTTAAATCTACTGATCTGTGAGCATGGGAGATCGTTCCATTTTCTGATACCTTCTCCAATTTCTTTTTTCAAAGATTTAAAGTTCTTGTCATATCGGTCTTTTGATTGCTTGTTAGAGTTACCCCAATATATTTTATATTATTTGTGGCCAACTTATATTATTTATTTTATTTATATTATTGTAAAACAACTTCTAATGACTTATTATACCCATAGATTAATGCATCTCTCATCTTTTATCACAGAAGTTTACTTTTAAAGCAAATTGCAGTTAACACAGGGAACTACAACTGATCAAGTAATAGAAAAAAAGGGGACTGCTTAGACCTTGATGAGACATTTATATCACAGATCTTCATCCAAACTCACAGGAATCATCGTGGAAGAAGGGGTATAGAAATGTAAAAAGCAATGGATAGTTACAAAAAAAAACATTTCCTGGACACAGCAGTACAATTGCACATATGAAATCATAACAGTTGTAATAGCAGGTATAAGACCTGTGCAAACTCAAGCCAGATAAAACCTGTCCTGGAGAGCAGATGAAGGCTTGAAGTCTTATTCCTAGCTGAGGAGCTCTTGGCAGCTTAAAGCTGTGGAGAAAGGAAGAGTTTGATTTCTTTAAGGGTGTGGCACCAGGTGGGTTGACTATTATTCAGTGGAAGAAGAGATATATGAGAAATACAAATTGTAAAATAGATACAAAGTTGAGTAGGTAGGGAGGAGGGGATGGATCTGAGAGGAGTGAGTATGGCTATGATAAAAAATGCATTATATGACTGTCTCAAAGAACTGCTATAAAATAAGAAAATAAGAGATTTTTCAAAAGTAATTTTACTAAAATATGTTTGTCAGGAGGTTTTGGGAGTAGTTACCCTGTTTCTGGTTCACTGAGATTCTTGAGTTTGTGTTATTGTTTTTGATAGGTTCCCACTCTGTTGACTACTGTTCCTTCCACATTTTATCCCTCCTGTCATTCTGGTAATATAAGTAAACACATTTTAGACACAGCGAATGTGCCATACATATTCTAGATCTCTGCAAGTGTTCTACAGTCTCACTGGACTTAACGGTTTCCTCTTGTGAAGTGTGCCTTAATCCAACCAGAAACTTTAATTTTTGTTCATTTACAACTAAAATGACTAATGATTGACTCAGATTTTCACTCATTTATAGGCTCCACTTTTATATGTCAAAATTTCCATATTTCCATCTATACTGACAATCTTCCAAAAGATTATTAATCAGCATTGTAAAGGCTTTTCCTGTTAACTTTAATATTCAACTTCTTGCCTTTTGTTTCTCCTTAATTTTTTTTTTTTGGTAATTTAGCAAAACATCTACTCTGAGATGGCCCAGATACTTGATTTAGTAAACAAAAACTTAAAGCATTTACTGAAAATATGTTAAAGGACTTCAATAATTATTTTTAATTTTTATTTATGTGTATCTGTTTGTGTGATGGTACACAGAGAAGCCAGAGAGGGTGCTGGATCCCCTGATGCCAGAGTTATAGGCAGTTGTGAGCTGACTGATGTGGGTTATGGAAAAAGCCCACATTCTTAACCACTGAGCCATCTCTCTAGCACCAGTGAAGGGATTTTTAACAATTTAAAAAAGAAAATAGGTAGGAACTGTCAGTGAGATGAGGGGAGCCTATAAACAATGGTAAAAAAAGAAATTCAGAACTAAAATTTTAAAAATTTTAATGAAGAGATGTGTTTGATGAGGTAAACCACAGTGTGGAAACAGAAAGAAGAGTAAATTTAGAAAATAGGTCAATCAAATGATGTCATCGGAAGAGCACAGAGGAAAAGCAAATGGAAATTCCAAAAGAGAAAAAAGGCACAGCAGACATGTGAGTCCCAGGAGGAATCGTAACGCACACCCACGGAGGTGTCACTACTGCACTGCACAGGAGATGAAGGTGATGTCTTGGAAAGAGCCCCCACCCAGGCCTATAACTGGAGGGAGGGACGGAGAGCTTCCTGACAGTTAGCTTCTCATTGGGAGCAATGGAGGCCAGAAGAGAATACAACCCAGAAACATTTAAGGAACTGAAAGGCCAAAGGAGAATGAAATCAGCCTGGATTTTTACATTCACTGGAGATAGTTTTCAAATAGGCTCACAAAAGTACAGACCACCTGTACTGAAAGAAATGCTTAAGGATTGCCTTCAGACTGAGGGAATCCATGGCACATAAAAACCGAGATCCACAGAGGGGAAACCGATGAGTACTAAATGTGTAGGTCACCATGCACACAGTTTTACCAGCTTCCTGAAGGACAGGTGACTTGCTCAAAGCACAAATGATACCGCAAGGTAGAGGATTCAATGCACTGAAGGGGAAAGTACAGAGCAGGAGCACAGTGGATGGAACCTCTCCGTGACACGACACCCTCTGAGATATAGAGTGCTGAAGGGGGAGCGCCTGTGGGAAGTGATGCTGTTAACTCAAATGTCTCAGATGCGAATCTCGGCAGTAACTACCAGTATACTGAGTATTTTTCATTTCAAGTTCTTGGGATCAGAAATACTTTGGATTTCCATGTTTTTAATTTTGAACATTTGTGTATGTATGAGAGGGTTTGTGGATGGGACGCACATATAAATATGAAATGAATTATAATATGTACCTTATAAGTAGGACCTGGGATAATTTTGTATGCTATTTTAGTTTGCCTGTGTCTTGACTGCAGCTCAACATTTGAAATCAGGTGTGGAATTTTCCACTTAGTGTGTGATGCTGCTACAAATTTGTCGGGTTTTGTAGCACTTTGGAGGTTATATTTTCAAATAAAATCAACAACAACAACAACAGCAGCAGCAACAATAATGACTAGCTTTAAAACCGCTAAGAGAAATAGAGTGCTGAGAAAAATCCAGTTGACTCAGAATAATGCAGGAAAGGAGTCTAGGAGGAGCTAACTTCCAGCGATAAATGTAAACAAAGGCAAGATGGAGGATTTAGACCTGACTCCACTGACAGTTAAAGTAAGTGGATTGTTCTACTCAGAACAGAGGTCAGACTGAATGTAACACAAACCCGTTTCAAAACTACCCAGGAAATATGAATTTTAAATCTACAGAGGCAGAAAGCAAAAGGAAGGGGAAACATGAAGTTAGTATTTTTGTTTCCTGTGTTCACCTGCTCAGTCTTGTAAGGCTGGGGTGCCCAGGGCTGTTCCTTAGAATCATGGCGCCCAACACTCGGGGTGCTGAGGCTCAACACCCAGTAAGTATTCATCCGGAGAGGTGGGAGTGTTTCTAAGGCAGACTCTTCCCACCTCTATGCATCTTCGGTGGAGCACAGAAGGCCCCCTCTTTCTTTTAGAAGCTTTAGGACAGAGTCTGCCCTGTATTTATATCCTTGAGCTCAGTCTGTCATCACTGATGGAAGCCCGCTGTTTGCGGAGGTTCCACAAACACTCAGCATTTGCCCTGTCCTGGTTACTGAATGGTGAGCTCTGGTGACCTTTTCCTGCCGTGGAGTTGTGCCAAGCTCTGCTGTAGCTCTAAGACCATAAATAAATATTCTGTAGCTTCAACTCACCTGTATGGGGTTCTTTTCTCTCTAGAATTTTAGAGGCTTTAAAAACCTGAGTTTTGTCGTTTGCCCTGCAGTTACGACCTCCTATGCAAAAGGGGAAGTCTGTGAGATCTGTCTGATGTCTACCTTGCTGCTGGAGAGATTTTACTTTGATTCTTGGTGAGAGTAATGGGGAGGACAGCTGGCCTGGCCCCTATGTGGGATTCTTTGGATAAATAGTGTGTCCCATGGAGGACAAGGTGATAGATAGAGACGCGTAAGGATGGGGGCTAGCACCTTACAAGCACAAGATAAAGTGAATCTGTGAGGATGGGTCTAGAAAACCCTTCCAGAACCTTCCAGCATGGATTCCCGTTGCTACAGTTCATTTGCTATTTACAGTGCCAGGCTACCTGCAAGCTGCCAAAAGATAGTCACATAACTGGAGAGGATAATATCTAGGTGGGACAGTGGGTTTTATTTGTGGCTCTGGCATTCCTTTGCTATAAGGTGGCAGTTTGGGGGAAAGTATGTCAAACAAATCATTAAAATGAGAAGAAAAAAGTTATGCCTCTTGGGACTGCACAATAGACAAAGCAGAATTTTCAAGGTCCCTGCGAAGTCTGCAAGCTCAGTTAACACAGATGCTTTTGTTCCTTAGTTGTGCCCACTCTTTCTGCTCTGAATAACCAGTCGGTTATTCTCTCATCCAAATGAATAAGCTCAAGTATCAAAACAGAATTCCATTGAAGTATCTCCTGTTCCACCTCCAATTTCATTCATGCTTATCTTTTGCCTTGCTTCTGGTTAATTTGGCTAAAGGTTTTCCAGTCTTTTCAAAGAATAAACTCTATTTCTTTATCTCTCTTTGCATTGCTGCTTCATTTCTATTTTATTAATTTCATCCTTGATTTTAATGAGCTCTTTCCATTTGCATTTTTTGGGGGGGTGTTATTTGTTCTTATCCCATTGTGGTGAAATAAAATGCAGGCTGTTATCCCAATATTCCTATATTTATTGAGACTTGTTTTATATCCTGATATGGTCAATTTTGGAAAAACGTTCATGGGTTCCTGAGAAGAATGTATACTCTTTACTGTTTGAATAAAATACTCTGGAGATGTCTGTTAGATGTTAGGTTTATGATGTCATTTATTTTTTATGTCAGTACACATCCTTTTTTATTGATTTATTATTATTTGCATCCCAACCACAATTTTCCCTTTCTCTTTTCCTCCCAGTTTTTCTACCTCACCTTCCCTCTGCCACCCTCATCCACTCCTCCTAAGTTTTTATTCAGAAAAGGGCAGGCTTCCCACAGATATTAACCAAACATAACATATCAAGTTGTAGTTGGACTAGGAGCCATTCCTTGTTTTAAGGCAAGACAAAGAGACCCAATATGAGGAATAGGGTCTCCAAAGCTGGAAAAGAGTCAAGGGACAGTCCCTGCTCCCAATGTTAGGAGTGCCACAAAAAGACCAAGCTACACAACTGTAACAAATATGTAGAGGACCTAGATCAACCACCTGTATTATAGCTCATAAGTAGCTTTTAGACATAAAGCAATGCATAAATCATTCAGACATAAACTAAACGGAGTAAATATGAAACTAAGAGATGTTACCACTTAAATGCACCTAAAAGATATCTACAGAACATTTCACCCAAACACAAAAGAATACTCCTCCATAATAACTTATGGAATCTTCTACAAAATTGACCTTATACTCAGTCACAAAGCAAGTCTCTATAGTTACAAGAAAATTGGAACACCCTCTGTATTTTATCAGACCACCATGAACTAAAGCTGGATTAAAAAAAAAAAACCAGAAATAATAGAAAGCCTAGAAATTCATGAAAACTGAACAACTTTATACTGAATTACCACTGGGTCAAGGTAGAAATGAGAAAGAAATGAAAGACTTCCTAGAATTCAATGAAAATGAATATACAACATGCCCAAACTTATGCAACACAATGAAAAGGGGAGAGTTAATAGCTCTAAGCACCTTCATAAAGAGATTAGAGAGATCTCACACTAGTGACATAATAGCACATTTGAAACCTCTAGGACAAAAAGAAGCAAACACACCCAAGGGAAGTAGATGAAGGAAATAACCAAACCCAGGGCTGAAACCAATAAAATGGAAACAAAGAGAAAAACACAAAGAATCAATGAAATGAAATGTTGGTTCATTTAGAAAATCAACAAGATAGACAAACTCTTATCTAAACTAACTAAAAGACACAGAGAGAATATCCAAATGAACAAAATCAGAAACAAAAAGGGGGCCATAACAACAGACACCCAGAAAATATGAAGAATCACTAGGTAGGTAATACTTCAAAAACCTATTCTCCACAAAATTGGAAAATGTAAAAGAAACAGATGATTTTCTTGATATATAATACTTACCAAAGTGAAAGCGAAATAAAGATCAGATAAACCATTTAAAAATCCCCCCATGGAAATAAAAGCAGTCATTAAAAGTCTCCCAACCAAAAAAAGCCCAGGGCCAGAATCTTTAATCAAAGAATTCTACCAGAGTTTCAAAGAAGAGCTAATACCAATACTCCTGAAATTGTTTCACAAAATATAAACAGAAGAAACATTGCCAAATTAATATTATGAGTTCATAATCGCCCCAATACTCAAACCACACAAAAACTCAACAAAGTAAGAGAATTACAGACCAATTTCCTCCATGAAAGTTGATGCAAAAATATTCACAAACCAAATCACAAAACACATCAAAAAGATCATCCACCAAGATCAAGTATGATTCATCCCAGAGTTGCAGAGATGGTTCAACATATGAAAATCTGTGAATGTAATCCACCAAATAAATAAACTGAAAGAAAAAAAAAACATGATCGTCTCATTAGATGCTGAAGAAGCCTTTGACAAAAAATCTTGGAGATAACAGGGAAACAAGGGACATACCAAACATAATAAAGGCGATTTGTAGCAAGTCTATAGCTAACATCAAGCTAAATGGTGAGAGACTCAAAGTAATTCTATTGAAATTACGAAAAAGACAAGGCCACCCACTTTCTCTATATCTATTCAGCATAGTACTTAAAGTTTTAGATAGAGCAATAAGATAACTAAAGGAGATCCAAAAGATTCAAAGTGGAAGAGAAGTCAAAGTATTGCTATTTGCAGATGATATATATATGCAACCCCAAAAAAATCTACTAGGGAATTCCTACAGCTGATAAACACCTTCAGTGAATTGGCAGGATACAACATTAACTCAAAAAAAAATAGCCCTTCTACATACAAATGAAAAATGAACTAAGAAAGTACTAGGGAAACAATATTTTTCACAATATCCATAAATATATAAAATACTTTGGAGTAACACTAACCAAGAATGTGAAAGACTTGTATGACAAGAACTTCAAGGGTTTGAAGAAAGAAATTGAAGAAGATATCAGAAGATCTCTCATGTTTGATAGGATTAACATAGTAAAAATGACTATTTTCAACAGCAATTTACAGATTCAATGCCATTTCATCCAGCTTCCAACACAATTATTTATAGACTTTGAAAGAGCAAAATGCAACTTCATATGGAAAAACAAAAACCCAGAATAGCTTAAACAATCCTGTACAAGCTGGATGGTAGTGGCACACACTTTTAATCCCAGTACTTGGGAATCAGAGGAAGATGGATCACTGTAAGTTTGAGGCCAGCCTGGTCTACAAGAGCTAGTTACAAGACAGACTCCAAAGCTGCAGAGAAACTCTGTCCCTAAAAACCAAAAACCAAAAGACAGTCCTGTACAACAAAAGAACTTCCGAGTGATATCAGCATCCCTGATTTCAAGGTGTGATACAGAGCAATAGCGATAAAAACTAAAAACAACATGACATTAGCATAAAATCAGAATCAAAAGTAAATCCACACACCTATGGACATCTGTTTTTTGACAAAGAAGCCAAAATTATACAACAGAAAAAAGAAAAGTGTCTTTCACAAATGGTTTTGTTCTAACAGGATGTTGACATGTAGAAGTTGCAAATAGATCCATATGTATCAATGACCTCAACATAAACCCAGATATATTGACCTTGATAGAGGACAAAGTGGGGAATAGCCTTGAACACATTGACAAAGGAGACAACACTAATAGCTCAGCCACTAAGACTGACAATTAATAAATGGGACCTCATGAAGTTGAAAAGCTTTTCTAAGGCAAAGGAAACTACCAACAGGATAAAATGCAGACCACAGAAATGGAAAAGGTGTTCAGCAACCCCACACCTGACAGGAGGCTGATATCCAAATATATAAAAAAAAACTCAAGAAGCTAGACATCAACTTACCAAATAATCCAATTAAAAGATGGAGTACAGATCTAAACAGAGAATTCTCAACAGAGAACTCTCAAATAGCTGAGAATCACTTAAATAAATGTTCAGTATCCTTAGCTGGTCAGAAAAATACAAACCAAAATGACTGAGATTCCATACTACACCTTTCAAAATGGCTAAGATAAAAATCATAAGTAATAGTTAATGCAGGAGAGGATGTGGAGTAAGGGAAACACTCCTCTATTGCTGTTGGAAGTGAAAACTTATACAGCCATTTTGGAAATCAATATGATGGGTGTTCAGAAAACTGCTAATCAATCTACCTCCTGGGAGTATACCCAAAGTATGCTCCATCCTATGACGAGGACACTTGCTCAGTTATGTTCTTAGCAGCTTTATTTACAATAGCCCCAAACTGGAAATAACCTACATATCCCTCAACTGAGGAATGGATAAAGAAATGTAGTATAGTATTACAATAGACTATTACTCAGTTGTTAAAAACTATAACATCATGAAATTTTCAGACAAATGGATGGGTCTAGAAAAGATCATCCCAAGTGAGGTAACTCAGACCTAGAAAGACAAATACAATATGTACTCACTCATAAGTGGCTTTTAGACATAAAGCAAAAAAAAAAAAAAAGCCTACAATTAAGAATCCCAGAGAACCTAGTCAACAAAGAGGATCCTAAGAGAGACATACATGGATCTAATATAAATGGGAAGTAGATAAAGACAAGATTTCCAGAGTAAATTGGTAGCATGGGGATCATGGGAAAGGGTGGAAAGATGGGGGGGAAAGAAGGGGAGCTGGGATAAATAAATATCTCAATAAAAACAATAAAAAAGAAAATAAAAGAAAAACTATCCTCCAATCTTTAAACCCAGAGAGGCAAGGTAGCAAAAAAGTCATAAGTGGGGGAAGTACCAATGTCACTTTGAAGGGAAAATAGAATAGACATTGTTTGTGGATGGTGGGAGGCATCTGGATGGGGGAATGCGAGTAGGTACAGGAGTGATCAGGTGTGGAGATGATGGAGGGAAACAGTACTGGGAGAGACAGCTTAAACTGGGAGGGGCATCTCTGGGAAAAACTAGAAACCTAGTGCAATGGAAATTCTCAGGAATCTAAGAGGGTGATCCTATCTAAGACTCCAAGCAATGGGGCATGTTGAGCCTGAACTGGTCATCTCCTGTAACCAGGTAAGGCTTCCAGTGAAGGGATTGGGACACCAACCCAGGCACAAAACTTCTGACCTGTCTAGAAGATAAGCTGGACAGGTAAAGGAGTCATACAAATTGTGGGAGTGGCTAGCTAATGACTGGTTCAGCTTGAGATCCTTACTACTAGATGGAGCTCACCCCTGATACTTCCTGGAGGGCTGGGATCCAAAAATGGGACAGTTCAGAGACCTAGGAGAGAACTGTCAAGTTGGGAGTGTAGGCTCCAGCCCCTGGCATCTATCCTAGCCCCCCAGGCCTGGTCTGGACTCCAAATCCCAGGGTATTTAAATGAGCCCCCCAAAGAGAAACACATGGTCCCTTTTTCTTCCTTCCTGAGGTCCTGTGCAGGTTCAAGCGAGACAAAAGAAGCCACAGCACGGAGAGGGGAGGTGGGCATGAAGCCCCACTGCTCTCTGCCGTGCTATTGGCCATTGATAATTGATGAGATAGGTAAAGCTCTTTAACACGTAGACCCGCACATCCCAGAATACAGGAGCAGCACAAACTGGATTTAATGCAAAAAATAAAATAAAACCCAATAGATTCCAGGAATTTTCAAGAAAACACTAAAGGTCACCAAGGTTTGTTGGGCAGTGCTTTGGGGAAACAGAGTCACTGGGGAAAGTGTGAAGGCAGCTCTTCTTAGCACTGATCTGACCTAGGCATCTACTGAGCCTGCCCATTGTTTCAGAGAGTTTTCTTGTCCTCCTTAGAGGAGGAACAGTGGGAGGGTTTTGGCCTGCCGCCCACATTGGAATGCTGACCTGAGCCTTTTCTCCAGTGATGCAGTAGCCTAGGGCTTTAGCCAATGACTTATTGTTTAATTTCTCTTAAGACAAATTTTAGGAAGTTTTTCCCAGCTCAGTTACTAGCTTGCCTTACTTTTTTCAAAGATTATTTTGCAGATCATGACCTGGCATCCTGAATAGCATCCAGGGGAGTTTAGCCATCCTCCCCACTGAGCTGGGAGACACAATTCAGGGCAGTTGAATGGGAGGCTTAGTTGGCTCTGCCAGACAGCAGGCTTTGCCATATGTCTCCCTGACTGGCTCAGCTGGAGGTCTAATCCTGAATGAGATGGGGCTCTGGCCAAAGTGTCACCTCTTCCCGCTTCAGTCTTTGAACTCAAGGCAGGGCAGAGGCTGGACAGATGTTGCTGCCAAGGCCTTGCTCTTCGCTGCTCCGGCCACATTCCTCTCTGAAACCTTTTGGGCTATGCAGTGGCCAGCCAGACTGTGGTTTCTATTACTGGTAAACATTTCTGCTGAGACATGTGTTGTTTCTGTCTCTCTCCACTGCAGCTCCTGCTGACCACTCCTCCCTGGGACCCCAGCTTGGCCTGAGGGCTGAGCTTTGATTCTCTTATCCATGTTTCCCTTGTATGTCACACACAGCTACAGTCTCAGTAAGGAATGCTGGGGAGTGTCCTACCATCTGTCCTAAGCTGGTGATGGCTGCAGCAAAGGTAGCCTGGGCTGTGCTGGATGCATAACTCTTATGGAGGCTGGGTCTGAGGTGGGAAATCAGAGACTGTTCCTATAGGGTCAGAGGGCTGGATAATAAAGAACTTAGATGTGTGGACGGAATGGTTTCCCTTGAAAGTACAGTTGTTCTGTTATCTGAGGGGGATTAATTTTGGGACCCCAAGATTCAAGAGTATCAACATCTGTAAATGCTCAAGTGTTATCCAATTTGCAACTAACTGCTCTGCTTATTATTTATTTATTTATTTATTTATTTATTTATTTATGTCAACTTGAAACATAGGAGGAGGAGAGAAGCTCAACTGAAGAACTGCCTCCGTCGGATTGGCCTGTGGGTGTGCTCGTGGGGGCGTGTTCTTGGTTAATGATGGATGTGGTGCTGTGTGCAGGGCCACTCCTGGGTAGGTGGTCCTGGTTTGGATAAGAAAATGAACTGAACAAGCCACGGAGGGGAAAAACAAGTAAGATACCCTCTATGGTCTCTGCTTTAGTTCCCGCTTCCAGCTTCCTGCCTTGGCTTCCCTTGACGGAGGACCTTAAGCTGTCAGCCAAATAAACCCTCCCCTCACTTGAGTTGGTTTTGGTCAATGTTTTGTCACAGCAATAGAAAGTAACTGAAACATTACGTAAATAATCCTCTTGTAGGCTTTAACTCATCGCTATGCGACTTCCAATATCCAATTCAAGGCAAGCGCTGTGTTATATGGTTTTATACAGGAATGAAGGACAAGGATGGAAAGTCTATATGTGTTCAGTACAAACCAGGTCTTTTCTGACCCATGGTGGCCTGACCCCGAAACTGTGGCACCCAGGGAAACAGAGCTGACTGTGTCCAATTCTGTGCCCAATTAATAAGTAACTCACAGCTGATTTGCAGTCATTGTGTCGAGTTTGCCAACAGTCAGTCTGGGAAGCATGGGTTTTGTCTCATTCCTTGATTTCATTTACAAATACGTGTTACACTGACTTTATCCAAGGCCACAGTGTATTAGCTTCTGCCTCCTTCAGCCCCTTGAAGTTCATGTTGTATAAAGACCAAAGGTGACCACCCTTAGTTACAATCACAATGCTAAGGAGGCATGCTGGCAGCTGACACTGTTCCTTGGGAGGGTGAGGCCCTGCTTTTCGGCATCTGAGCTTGAACCAGCTACAAGACTGTGAAGAACTCGCCATGGCAACTTCCTTAGGGTGCACAGCACAGAGGCATGCAAGGCTGGTGGGAAGTCACTCCAGACATTTTGTTTCTCACTTGTGAACCCTTCTCCTTATTCACATCTGCTGACTCTTTTCTTTGCATTGTCTTCCCTGCTAATTGCTCAGAAAATATTTAAACCTATACAACTTGCCTTAATAAATTCCTGTCTATGTTTTGCATCCTTCATTATAAATCAAATCTGTGCTGTTGGTGAAGACAGCAGCTGAGCGTTGCTAAAGGAAGTCAAGCTGGCTGGCAGGCACCCAACACTAGAAAGCCACAAGCAAGCCATTGGGCTTCTGCTCCCACTGGGTTAGAGTGTAAGTCTCTGGTAGGTGGCTGGATAGCCCCCGCTCTGATTGCTGCTTCCCCTGTACTTGACTGATAGGGATTTTGTGCTTCTGACCCCACAAGGTCTGATGGATATTTTATAGTTCTCTTCTTTCCTTCTGAGCCAGTTATCTAGCCAAGCATCTCCATTCCTAGCTACCTGACCTTGGGTCAAGCTCTCTGTGCTTTGGTTTCCTCATCTATTTATGGTGACAGTGATTAGGGCTGTTCAGGGCATGAAACGACACATGGTGCATGTGGGGTTCTGCCCACAGTGTGTTCCTGGCACGCATTACTCACCTGTCTGCAAAACATGGCTATTGCTAGTATATCTGCCAGCTATGGAAGGAGGATTAGTAAATGCTCAGATTCTTAAGTTTAAATCCGGCGGGATGATAATTAGGAGGTGAGGCCTTTAGAAGGTTTTAATGCATAAGCATGAAGTTATAGTGGATAGAACTGGTACCTTTATAGAAGAAGACCCCCAGATAAATTCCTTGCCCCTTTTATTGTGGGAGGACACAGCCAAAATTTATTTCTCCCAGTTCTGGGAGTTGAAAAGTCCAAGATTACCATATCAGCAGATCAGAGGTCTGGTGAGGGCCCACCTTCTGCTTTACGGGTGTCTACATTTCTACTGTGTCCGAGGTTTTTGTTGTAGTCTGGATGAACCATGACAGGGCCTGACAAGCGTCCTATGAGGTGGGCGAAACAGGTGTCATCTCTCTTTCACAGAAGAGCTAATTGAGACTCAGAAATAAAGTGACTAGTCAAAATTAATAAGAGGGCCTGCAGCCCTCCCATCAGTAGAGATAAATCAATAGTATCAGACCCGTAGAGTAACATTCCTTGTATTAACTATTATGTAAGAACTTGACCAACGCTGACAGGGTGCTGAGTGAAATGATGCCCAAATGAGAGAACACTGTGGCTTCCATTGAGCACGCCCTCCGCCCTCCTTTCCCACCACCGAGGCTACCCCCCAGCCATGGACCCTTTGGCCAGGCCTCCTCAGGATCCTGGCTCAGAAACAGTTTGCAGGGATGTTTCTTGGCTCAGAAGAAAGGAGGGGTGGCCAGCTCTGTTGGGAAAAGGGGGACCAATATTGAGGACAACAAATTAAACCTAATTCAATCTATGGAAATATTTGATTACACCAATGCAATTTATTATGCAAAGTTGCCCTTTCCGACAAATGGAAGGTGCTTGAATAAGTGGGATGGCAACAGAAGGCCTTGCAGCAGGCAAACAAACCCAGCAGGAATCCTCCTCGCAGTACACATACACACACACACACACACACACACACACACACCCCACAACTATAGGCAGAGAGTAGGGGACAGTGTTACCGTGGAAGTCAGAACACAGTGTCAGTCATGTGACCTTAGCACGTCCTTCCCCATTGCTGTGTCAGCCCGTCCAGCGTCCCTAATAAGAAAGATCCTTCTTACTTAACCCTGAATTCTAACACACACAAATATTTCACATTCCAGATCATCTCTGGCTCTCAGAACAAGATATCTGAAACATCCCGTGTAAGAACAATTCTTTCCACTAGACCGGCGTCTGTGGTTTTCAAGGCTTTTCATGTCTCCACTTCTGATGAATCCTCACAGCAAGTCTGAGGAGTTAGGAGGTAGTGTCAGCATGAGTTCTGATTTTTGACAGATGAGAACAAAAGACACGGTGTCCTGCCCACATCACCGGGCTGTGGAGCTGACACTTGAACTCAGTTCTTTAGCATCCCTGATACTGTGAATTTCTTGGCTCACTCACCTCTCGGTCATTGCCCTCCAGCGCTGGCCTCATCACTTATGGGTCGGAAGAGGGGAGGACCTCTTTCCAGAAACAACACCTTGGAGTCAAAGGAGAGCGAGTCTTAGAAACAGAAAACCAGAGCCCAGTTGGAAGTCTGTCATTCACTCATTATGAGACCCAAAGTATTTCAAATATCCATTGTAAGTTGGAAATGGTGATACATACCGGTTTTCATAACATATGAGAGACTGAGGCATGGGACTGCCTTAAATCCAGACTAGCCTGGGCTACATAACAAGTCTTTGTCTCAAAACATTATGAGTGTCCACTAGCATGCATAAAACCATGGGTTCTATCTATAGCATTGCATAAACCAGGCATGTTTATAATGTGTGATTCTGTCTCTCAGGAGGCAAAGACAGGAGGATAAGAAATTTCAGGTCATCTTGAACTACATGGTGAGTTCAAAGCCAGCCTGGGACACATGAAACTTTGTATCAAAACAAACAAATAATAAACAGATAAGCAAGCAAACAGAATCTCCAATAAATATCTACCCATCATTTTTAGATAACCATCAAGAATATGGCATTATCCATGTTTTATGTTTCCTCATTAAGTAAGCCATTGCTTGGAGTCTGACCTGTAGGTGAGGAGCCCTGGCCTCTGCTTGGGAGACTCTATAAGTAGCTCCAAGTCAGAACATATGTAACTCTCTGGGCTGTTTTACTCATCAGAACAAGTGGCTGGTGCCTGGAATTCTGGGAAGAGCTAAGACTCTTACACTTTCCCATAGAAAGCTGAGAAAGAACCCCAAGATTCACAGCTGCTCTAGGTGGAAAGACATCATGGAGGAAGGAAAGAATAGAGACCCAACTTTGGGAAAGTTCAAGGTGTGGACTTGTGGAAGAGGATCTGAGCAGGGCCATCTCTTTTGTAAGATTCTGTCAGGTTGGCCTCTTCAGTTGAGCAGGAGATCCACCCTTCTGGGCCCATAGCCCTCGTTGTCAGGAGGACCATTATTAGAGATCATTTAGGCAAACCTTTCATTTACTAATTTGAAACAATTTTGAGGCTCAGAGAGGTTGGTTAACTTGGAAAATGTCACAAAGTAGGTTAATGCAGAATCAAGTCTAGACCAAGGTGTCTTAACACCTGGTTGAGTGACGTCTTATGCCCCAGAAGCCCCTCTCTCAACCCAGAGTGAGATGTCTTGCTATTCTTTGAAAGGAGTGAGCCATGAAATTATGAGAACAGCTCCACCAAAGCAGAGGTGTTTGACCTGGAGTGTTTGGAGGGTTCCCTGGGTAGTGCTTCCTATGGTCAAGTTAGATGCCAGCCATTAACATCCCCACAGCATCTCTTTTACCCAGTCTTCTAGGATCCACAGGACACTTACAAACCACCAAAAACCTGAAGTAGGGAGGTCCGATTCCCATAATTTTCCTAGGATAAGACTAGCCCCAAATCTGAACAAAGAGAGAAAGTAGCTACCCGAGGAATAGAGGAAAGCTATGTTAGTTGAAAAAGGAAAAGGGGGTGGAGGGAGTCTTCCAGCAGGGCACCTGTTCTGTCCACTCGGTGGCTGTCCTGTATTTCCATGGCTTGTGCTTATTGAGTGGTTTGTCGTCTGATGGTCCTTCACTCTGTATTTTGTTATTATTTCCTTTTTGTGTTTTATGCAGATGGTCAGGCTATTTTCCCATTGCATGGAAGCATTTCAACAGAAGCCAATTATTTCAAGGGTTAAGTGAGAGGGCTTAAAACCATTGTCTGGGTACCCTGGCTCCTCTTGTCTATTGGTTCTTTCAGCTAAGAGTTTTATGGCTGTTGTGTTTTTAGGACCCCAGAAAGCATGAGAGGCTGGGGAAAAAATGAGCCACATCAAGAGGCCTCTTGTGTCCTAGAGGAATTAATGTTTGTAGTGGGAAAGGTCTATAGAGGGATGGAGTCTGCGGTGGGGATGGAGGTCTGTGGTGGGGATGGGTGTCTGTGGTGGGGATGGGTGTCTGTGGTGAAAATAGATATTAAATTGATATTAAATTCCACAGCTGATGGTACTGGTGATGGAGAAACTGGGTTGTGGTTTCAGAGGCAACCTTCACAGTGTTAGGGTCTGAGCGATCAGACACACAGTAAACCTGGGCTGTGCCTTGGACAAGGGAGGCCATCTTCCTCCGTTGGTACTGTGTGGGGTCAAGTGTACCTAGAGGCAAATTCAAAGGCCTATTTTAAACCAGGGCTTCTCAGGAAATCAGGCCAGGCTGATGCTATTCTTAGGCAGTCTCTTGGGTTTCTGCAGTGGGAGGGAATTCTGTGGATACAGCTGTGTTTCTGGCATTATTTTGCCATTCATACGCTGTGTGGCATCCTCCGAAGTCCTTGCCCTCTCTGAACCCACATTGTGATGGATCAAAGAGATTGTGATGTCTCAGACAACTGTGAAGATCAGATGGACTCAGGTGCTGAAAACTAATCATCCCAGCCGGGAGCTAACCTGATATCTGAGCTGAACATTTCACAGGGTTACATGAAAAGGTGATTCCTTGGTATCTATCGCCTGTAAAACATCCACACTCTCAGTTCTCGCTTCTCTCAGCATAGCTCTCCCTGAAGCCAGGGACTGGGGCAGCTGGAGAGCAGAGAACCTCACGAGCCCAGTCTGAGCAGCACCCCACATCCCTTGCCACGTGGGGGCATGCTCATTCAGGGCTGCTGGCCAGGCACAGCTGGGCAGCAGTCCTCTCAGTCCCTTTCCGTGATATCCACAGGAGACAGATGGCACCACAACAGAGCTTAGCCTTCAGGCACACTTGAGGAGGTCACCTAACCCAGCCCAGAAGGGAGTCAGGGATGTCTGCTGACTGGCATCGGGAAAAGGCAGTCATGAGACAGTCTTAGGTGTGGTCATTCGCTCACTCACTCATTCCTTTCCACATCCATTTATCCAGGAACTGCTAGCAGACAGGCTGTGTGTGGGTCTAGTTTCAGGGAGGTGGTGGTAAGAGCTCCTTTCAGGTTAGAGGAGCGTGTTGTTCAGATATGGAACAGAGACCCCTCCAAGTTCACGGGCATGGTGTTATATAAATTCATTTTTCATCCCCCAACTCCAAAACTGGTCTCTGTAAAGATGGCTGAAGAGGGCAGAGGTCAGGAGGACCTGGTGTGTCTTTCTGTGACTGTGTGCCGTAACAGTGTCTCTGTAGTGCAAGTGTTCCTTAGGATACTGTGGATGCTAGTGATTCAAGAAGTCATTCTGCAAGGCCTGAGGGGTATAGCCAGGGAGACAAGAAGGGGAAACCTGGGCATTGAAATTGTGGATTTCTAGCCTCTTAACATTTTGTTTTTAGGAACCTCATCTCCAGCACCGACAACTCAAACTCAAGCCAGCTGGATGGCTTTGTGCCAGCTCCATCTTTGCCCTGGGAAATTCCCATCGCATCAAGGTTGCAATTATTGAGAGCAGCAAGCTGGTAGGCTCCTGGTGGTGAGGAGGGGTAAGGACATGGCTACCCCAGTCTGTGAGCCCCATAGCACAGCCCAATCTCGTCCCTCACGCCCTCACCCCCCGCCAAGGTCCACTTTGTATATACTGCCATGTGGAGTCCATTGTGAGTCTTGCTTAAGTCCCCATTCTGGAGTCAGACAGATAACCAACCCTTGATCAGGGAGGGGAGGACGTTCATGGAACCGAAGGTTGTTTTCACTTCACAGAACTGGAATGTCAGTCCAGGTAAAGGAAACAGGGAATCTTATTGCTGATGCACACCGGGAGGCAGACAATGATCTAGAGGACGCAGTCTCACACTCCATAGCTCAGAATGTAGACACCCAATTTTTCATTTAGAGCTTTCCATTCTACTTATAATTATGGATAGTTAGCTGAATATACAGCAGAGCATACACGTAGTTGGACCTGCTGAGACAGCTTTGGAACAGCCTGTCAATCTCCATTCAGAGAAGATTCCCCCGAAGCATTAGCTGAGTGAGCTGTCGCTCAGTGGGGTGGTCAATATGGAGTAGCATCTTTGTGCTTCCTAGGATGATGAATGCAGATCAGTGCACTCTCTTCCCAACTGCACAGCAGCCTCCAGGGCAGCTCAGGTCCTTCCTCTGTGGTGTTGCCTGTTCTCCAGTCCCTGATGAAAGACACAGATACTGTTACGTTGTTGGCACTGGTGCCAGTGGAACCAGAAACACTTTACTAACACCTGAAGGGCTATCCCTATTTCTCATCAGTTCTGTGTAGTGTAAACATTTTGGAATGGGCACAACCTATCTTTTCTGTCCAGAAAGCCTGTGAGCACCAGGAAGAAAAATCCACTTGCGTGTTTGTGATGTATGCAGATCCCAGGGACTTCCAAGACCTGCCCCACTCCATTTCTGCAGGCATGACCTGACACCTCACATGCATAGTTCCTCAGGCAAGTCATCTACACACATGGTGAAAGAGAAATGGCCTTCAGCAATGACTGAGGTGCAGCAGACCTGTGCAGGAACCCACAATCATGTATGTTAAGTGACAAAGAGCCTCTGATGAAGGTTAAGGGTAGAGAGGTAAACATGGACTGATTTGGTAGCCATGTTTAGTCATGGTAAGTCTTTAAAATGATGGAGATGCTCCAAGCTGTGGTTAGAGGGTGCCATGGGACAGTAGAAGGGTCCCAAATATGACGTGAGAAGGACCTGCTCTGTGTATGGGCTGGCGTGAAGATGGAAGAATGAAGAATGTGGGTGGCCTTTAGATGCTGGAATGGCTAAATGGCAGCTTTGACCTTGGTACCTGTGGAAAGGGTGTAGGCCACAGTGCATCCCAAAACCTATGTTGACTCCTGGCTTACTGAACTATGAGAGAACAAACCGTAGTTTTCAGCTACCACACATTGTTGGCATAGAGTGCTCGTTTGTTTCCCAGCCACCCAGACCTAAATAACCACTCAGAAACTATATTAATTACAACACTGCTTGGCCTATTAGCTTATGAATATTTCTAGCTAAGTCTTACATCTTAAACCAACTCATCTCTATTAATCTGTGCATCACCACAAGGCCATGGCCTACCAGCAAGATTCCGTCATCTGTCTTCTGTGGCGGCTACAGGGTGTCTCCCTGATTTTGCCTATTTTCTCTTCCTCTCTCTGCTTAGATTTTCCACTTTGTCCTATTTTGCACTGCAATAGGCCCAAAGTAGATTCTTTGTTAACCAACAGTAGTTTCAGCATACAGAGGAGAATCCCACATCAACATCTGTGGAAGTTTTCTATAATAGGAATAAGAGACAAGACATAAATGGTGTGACCAAGGTTTTACTTACAAGTTCCTTTTAGTAGCCTTTATTTTTTAATGTCATTTGATCTTCATAATACAGCTGAGAAGGTGAATATTTCCTAAACGCTTTCACCTGTTTCTGACCAGGAACAGCTTTCAAAGTCATGAATATCCATTGTCTTGCTGACCAAGAGCGCTACAGCACATCTGTTTCTGTCCTCAAGCACCCACATGGTCTTAAGTGACTTGAGCACGACACAGCCTGTGTTGCGAAATAGTTCATTATTAGCTTGTGGATCCTTTCATCAGGATTAAGTCAGTGCAGCTGGCTAGGTGAATAGCCAGGGCTGGTTGTGGGTGAAGATGAGAGCACACAAAAGCAATGGCATTGTCCCCGAAATTAAGGAGTTCATATTCCAGGAACAGACGAGGAAGCTAGCACACTGTGTTGCTCAGATTCAGATCTAATTAAGCAAATTCTCTGTGGGGGAGTTGAGGAAGTTCAAGGAGGGGTGAATGGAGCTCCTAGAACAAGTGGGAGTTTGCAAGCAAAGAAAAGTAGAGAGGCAAAAGCATGTGCCCAGGAAGAGAGGAGACAGACCGTGCTGGGGAGCAGCCTACCACTCAGACACTAGCTAGGGCTGGTGGGCTCCTGCCACCGATACACCTCCCAGAGACTGGAGCTGGTGAGCTCCTGCAGCCTAGACACCTGCCAGAGACTGGAGCTGGTGAGCTCCTGCAGCCCAATTATCCAACTGCTTTCTCAGAGCCATCCCTCAACCTCCCAGAATAAAATGAGATTTTTGCTTGTCTAACTTCCCTTTGGACTAGGTCATGGGTTTATGGTTCTACCCTATCAATATGAATGTCAGTGAAAGAAATGGACAGACTGGTGAAAGTCATTGCTTTTTGATGTGGGGAAGACATTGCCTTTCCTGCCTTCTGGGAATTGAATCAGTATGCTTTTTAGATTTGGAAGGGTTTCAGTGAACACAAGGAAAGATGGCTCCATCTCCGCGGGTTATGGAGCAGAGGAATGGAGTGGTGGTATGGGTCTCGTGCTTCTATATGTCATGTCCACCTACCTGACCTCAGGCCTGCATCCTGTGTCTGACTCCTTAGCACAAGTGACTATCTTTATAGTTTATGTCACTTTCAGTGTGGCCTGTGGGAAGCAGGGACAATGAAGGGCAGGTTTGTTAGGACTCCATGTCACAGGCTACTTGACATTGGATTTGTGTTATCACTTATGTTACACGGCTGAAGTGGTAGGAACTGAAGTCCCCTCCAATTGCTCTTACCAAGACCCTGTTTCATAAGCAGCCCCTGTGCCCAGTTGGTGAGGTTGTATAAAAACCATTCTTGCCTCTTGTCATGCTACCATGCTGGCATGGATGAACAGCCCCAGTGTGGTACCTTCACCCCTTCTATAGTGTCAAACCCTAGGTAGGGAAGCAATATGTCCCACCTTAGAGTATAGAGCTAGTGACTTAGACAGCTGCATGGTCTCACTCCGGAGAGACCAGCTGTGGGGTGACCATGGCATCTCCCCAGCTCTGGGTCCGGGCTGCATGCCCACTGGGAAGTTTATCCTCAGTGAGCCACTGGTGCCTCTACCTGGTTATTTTCTTCCAGTGAAGGTGTAGGAATGGAAGAAGCTGACCCAAGGAATATGACAAATACTAAGGAATGAAGACACACTTGGTCTAAAAACGGGGCTCCAAGTTTGCCACCCCAGAGTCTTAGCTCCCTGTTCTATATAGCCAAATGGGCAGAAGCCCAGGCTGAAGCCACATGGAGGGGAAGAAGCAGAGCCCAGGTGAGAAAGAGCAGGGCTTCAGAGTTGAAAATGCAGTGTGGACCTGGGCAGACAGGGCATGTAGTTGCCCATACAGAGCAGGTGACAGGGACATTACAAGGGCCACTAGGATGTGAGGTTCCAGGAAAATAAAGGTTGATGTTTTATGTTTGAAATTCCAGTCCCTGAGAGTCTGAGGCAGGAGGGTTTCCATGAGTTTGAGGGCAACCAGGGCTACATGGTAAGTAATAGGTCAGCCTGGGTGTAAAGACCCCATCTCAACAGAAACAGTAAGACAAATGCTGATGTTGGAGGCTCAGCTATGTATATACCAACTTCTGAAGATATGCTCTAATAGTCTGGGGCTTGGAACCAGAAAACAGCTCAACTTGACCAGCAGAAGTTCTAGGGCAGAAGACTTGTAGGGTCTAGAGTCAAGAGAGCTATGTGCTGTGGGTTTGCTTATTGTCCTCTCTGAGCTGTAGTCCAGACTCCGTATGAGGGGTACCATCCTAGGAAGCAGAAATTGTGTTCTCAGCCTGGTTTTGCCCACATCGTGGTTCAACCTGTCCCATTCTACTGCTGACAGTTCTGCTGTGTAAAACTGAAACCTTGGGTAAAGTGTGTACTACTTGACTAATATGTACAGACTTGGTTGGTGACTGTGGTGTCTGGGCATTTAGTCAAGCATTGTTCAGGGTGTATCTGTGGGGTGTCTCTGGCTGCAATTATTATTTGAGTCTACAGACTAAGAAAAACAGTTTGTCCTCCTCTTGCATTCAGCTGAAGGCTAGGCTAGAACCAAACACAGACGGAGGCTTACAGACACATGTCACCATCCCAGGTTTTTATAACAGGTGCCAGCGATTAGAACTCAAGTCTGTCTTTATATTTGCAGAGGAAGCACTCTTACCAACCGAACCACTCCCCCAGCCCCTGTTTATTTAATGTCTAATGTTTTATTCAAATAAATGGCTATCTTTTGTTATCTAAAGTCCCTGGGCTTACAACATTCTGAACAGAGTGTACTGTAAGATATAAATCATATCTGGTCATTTTGTCTGTCTCATTTCATCTGAAGAGAGAGACTACAAAGTAAATACATCAATCCAGAGTATGGTTGCTTTCTTTAATATGCATTGGGAGGGACACAGAGAGCCTGTCCCCAACCATGTACCCCATTAGAGCTGGTTGCTTTATCAGAAGTTATTTTGTTGTCTTGGTACTCAGTAGAACAACCTTTTCTGACAGGTAATAATAATTCGATTGACATGACTAAAAGCCTGGCTTGGGAATTGAGCAATGCTGTTCACAGGTTAATGGAATCACGATGCTTTAAACTTTGCCCCTGGATTGAAGAAGCATCTTGTCTGTATTGTCTAGTCATGTTCCTTTATGGTCTCACATTGCCTGCCATCTAGCCACTGCAGGGAGCAGCAGTGGTCTCTCATGTGTTATTAGGAGTAGGTGAAGCCCTGGCCAGTTGGAGAAACCCAGAAAGTAATATTTACTCAGGCAAAAAAAAAAAAAAAAACCCAATTACATAAAAGGCTTGAAAATAGATTTTCCCCAGAGAGAATAGAAGAACCTGACCTCACTCCAGTGTGTGCCTGTGTTCTCGGGTTTGCCTCCACAGTTCAGACCATGAGAATGCAGTCCTGTGATGTCTGGAAGGTGAGAGGAGGTCAGGGAGGCAGGAGGTCTGACCCTCAGGTGGCTCCAGGATGCGGTTTTGTGTGCATGTGCTTTCTCACAAGTGGCTTAAAATAACGAGGGGGCAGGGAGGAAAGAAAGAAAAAACTGACACCTCAACCTCATCAAAATGTGTGTTGCTTCTACCTTGATTGACTCTAGACTGAGAGTTAGAATAAAGAAGAATCTAGCATCTGGGTCTGGTGTCAAGTCCAACAGATGACGCAGAACTTCTATAGTCATGTCTCCTGCCAAGGCTTCATCCCTGCAGTTATCATGATGTTGGGGATAGGGAGTGCCCGGAGGTGATCAGAGCTTGTTTCCCTGTTGCTGCTGCCCATGGAACAGAAAGTCATTTTTAAGAGATCATTGTCCATTGTTTCTTGGCTTGCTGTTTAAGAAAGCAAATTCAGCCTCAGTTTCTCCAGCCTACAGCAGTCAGAAAGCTTGTACTCAACATAAAAAAAGAGGGTGGTTGTGAGTTTTCTAAATCCAACTGCAATTCTTTCATTAGTTTCTTAGTCAAGGTCTTTCTATATAACCCAGGCTGTCATCCAACTGGAGAATCCTCTTGGCTAATTCTCTAACATGCTGGGATTACAGTATATGCCACCATGTCCAGCTTTGTTGAATTCTCTCTGTAATTTTTTATATCCTCTTTCCTTGACTATTTGTTTTATACACCATGTGGTCAAACTTCTCTCCTTTCTCCATGAGTTTGAGTGATGTTGCTATTGGCAACAGCAGGAAAGAAAACTTGTATTCAGCAAGTTACCAACTGTGGAAAGAGGGGAACTTGAGCACATTTTAAGCCACTTGTGAGAAAGCACGTGCACACAAAACCATGTCCTGGAGCCACCTCAGGGTCAGACCTCCTGCCTCCCTGACCCCCCCTCACCTTCCAGACATCACAGGACTGCATGCTCATGGTCTGAACTGTGGAGGCAGTTCAAGTGTACGGCAGCACACTTATAGCCAAGATCAATGCCCCACATCAACTGCCCTCTGCCCCTTGTTGGGGCATTGGCAATAGGCACCAGTCTCTGTCCCTGGATTCCTTTGTGTTCTAACATTCACATAAATGGAATCATGTTGTGTCAATCCTTCTTGTGTATCCTCTAATTTGATATCGTGCTTTTGGATTTATCCAAGTTGCACACCTCAGTCCTTCATTCCTTCTCATTCTATGGCTAGTCTCGGCTATTTCTGAGGAGATTCATTCTAAATCTCCACATACAGATATCCTACAAAGTCCCTGCACTGACTCTCAGAGATCTTTGTCTCTGGTTGTAGATGAATCCATTGCCTTACTGCTTCTTTGTACTTTCTCACTCTGCACCTCATGGCTCTATTTGTGTTTCTCCTCACTTGTCTGACCCTGACAATAGTTCCGCTCAGACAGAAGGGCAGTCTCAAGGCTCTTCAGGTACTTGACTGTCCTCTCAGGACTCAAACTTTACAAAAGCAGCTACATCACAAACCATTTGATAGATTTTGTCCAGCTGTTCACGGCAGACAGTTAAATCTGTTCTTCCTTTATCCTTGCCCAAACCCGGAATTTGATAAAATTTCCGTAACTGCTGTCCTTGTCAGAAATAATGAAGCAACAGCCTTGGAAGGCACAAGCAATCTTTCTGAGAGCCCAAGGCGGGGGAGCCCTGATGCTTCAGTCCTGGCATGATTGTTGTTCAGAATGGAAGTAGATGATAGCAAAATGATTAATTCCCATACAGAATTTTTCTCTGGTTTTTCACTTGGAAACTATACCTGCCTTGGGTACCAAATATATGAATGCAGCAGGAGAGACAGAGGTATGCACAGTCTCAAAACATGTTCAGGAGGGGTCCTCATGTCTTATGGCTAGCAAGTGCACTTCATTCATGGTCATTGCATAAGTAAATGATCAAGTGTGCTAAAGGCTTGTATTCTACAGCTATGAAATTTTCATACTTCACAAATTACAGATCCTACAGTGACAGGTGGTTAAAGATTAGAAATTGATTATCAATGGTTTCCTTAATAGTTCATTTTGTCTACTCAAATCATTCTATAAATAGGGAGGTTGAGGGATTTGTCCAACACCATATGCTCCCCAGTAAGGAATCAGTACCTACCAGGTCTCTTGATGACCACTGAATGTTGCTAACAGCACATTAACTCTTCAAGGCTCTCCTGCGTTGAAGCCTACATCAGGACTCTTTGGACAGAACATGTGCTAGAGATCAAGGAATGCTTTTTCTTGGTTACAGCACCGCCTCTGCTCCATGGAGACTAGTTCTCTTCTTGCCCTGCTTCCCCTGTGGATAAAGCCAAATCATCACAGTTGTGTGAGCTCCTTGACAATGTCCTACCTGTTTGTTATCTGTGCCCTTTCCCTGTCTCTATATCTTTATTTCTTTGGCAATAAGTAGTTGTGGCCTTCTGTTGCTTTTGAAGGAAAAAGAGGGTGTCACTGATGCAAAGCCTTCTCCTTGTCCCTAGGCACATGTAATAAAGGTTAGAGATGCTCTGATTTGTGAGACAATGCAGAACTCTGGGACAGACTGACACTAGATGGTGCTGTATTGGGGTGGGTGGGGTGTGTTTGACTTAGGAAGCTGGACAACCAAAGTCTGTTGCCTACCCTAAGGTTCATCCTCTTAGAGACTTTTGTTATTCTGAGAGTATGAAACCCATGAGTGTGTGAAACACATGATGTACTGACTGAGCCATTCTAGCTGCCTCTTGGAGGCATCTCAACTCCTGTTCTCACTCAATATCTCTAAAGAACACAATACAAATAGCTAAGTCTAAAATTAAAATTTAAAAATATAGTTAAGATTTGAATTCCAGGTTTCCTATGGACCTGGGATGGGATAAGTTTTGCTAGATTTCATTAACTTTCCTCCATCATGTGAAAGGATAGCAGACTAAGCAAATTAAGGAAGGAAAGATTAATTTGAGCTCATAGTTTCAGAGGCATCATCTTATCCTTCCAAGGAGAACTGTGTTTACTTCACAGTGGTCAGGAAAAGGAGAATGGTGTGCTGATGATCCAGTCATCCTCTTCTGTTTCCTTCTTTCAATTCTGGATAGTAGTCCACAAAAGTATTATGAATAGAAAAGTCTCAAAAAATACCACTGAAGTTGTTTTGTGTTGGTCATCTACTGCTGGGCCTGGGGCCTGGCCTAAAGAGTGATTTGTATACCAGATGAGATTCTGCTGGAGAAAATGAGTTTTTCTTTTGTAAACAGTTATCAGTTGGAGATAGTTACTGAGTTAAGGATGAGGGCTTTTGTTTCTTTCCCTTCTCAGTAATAGAGCCCAGTCTAGCTTACACCTGTGCAGACCTATACATGCAGCCATGTTCTCTGTGAGTTGACATGTGCATCAGTCTTATTGAGTCTAGAAAGTTTTGTTTCCTTGGTGTCCTCCAACCCCCCTGACTCTTAAAATCTTTCAAGAAAGTTCCATGAATGTGGAGAGGAGAATTTAATGGAGACATCCCATTTAGGAGTAACTGTATCAAAGTACCTCACTCGCTGCACTTGTCCAGTTAGTTGTCTCTACTTGTTCCCATCTAACCCACATCCTTGCCAACATCTGGTCTTGTGCACTGGACAGCTGCTGAATTCTTGGCCTTTCTGTCATGCCATAGCTATCATTGGACTACCTGTACCACCCTGTAAGGTAGTCTAATAAATCCTTTTTATAATGTACATTTGACTTCCCCTAAGTTCTACAGTTAGTACACTGCACAAGTATACATGTAAAAATTCTCACTGCATTTCACATATATATTATGCATATTCACCCTCCTATTTCTGTTCCTTTAGAGAACCCTTACTAATGCAACATATATCATTTTATTTTGTTTTAACAGAACACCCAAGGCTATATGGTTTACAAAGAAAAGAGTTCTTTCAGGTTCAAAACATTAGAAGCTAAAGGTACAAAAGGCATGACAGTGCTTTTAGGGAGGATTCTTTGGTTGCTTTTTATGTCAGGGGATGTTGCCGGAGGTTTCTGTCCTGCCTGGTTCCATAATAAACACAGAGAAACTATATTTTTGCAATACTGTTTGGCCAAAAACTTAGGAATATTTCTGGCTTACTCTTATATCTTAAATTAACCAATTTCTATGATTTTATATTTTATCATGAGGCTCGTGGCCAATCAGCAAGGTTCTGGCTGACAGTTTGTGTTTTTTCTTCTCTAGCAGCTCCATGCTTTCTTTCCCTACTCTGAGTATTCTGCCTACTCTCTCCATATATATATATTTCTTCCAGCCTGGCTATATTCTCTTAAACCAAGCTGACTGAAAGCAGCTTCTTTATTCATTAACTAATAAAAGCAACACATATACAGAAGGACTTCCCACACCATTTTCCCATTTCTGTTTAAACCAAAAGGAAGGTTTTAACTTTAACATAGCAAAATTACATATGACAAAATAGTTATCAATCAAGAATTATAGTTACAATATTTATATCTACTTTATCTTTTCTCATAACTAAGGAATGCTATAACTATCTATTATGCAACTCCTTCAAAGACCCCAGAAGGATAAAATATTACTTAAGTAAACAGGAAGTGCATTGTAAGCAACTTCCAAAACTCTAGAATTGACAGAGATGTCTTGCTGCCTGGCCAGCCACCCAAAGTTCTTTTGTAACATTGGGGTATGCATCTTCAGCCTACAGGCCCATAGTATCTGGCAGACTTTCCCATTAAGTAGGAAATCCAAAATATATTCTGCCTTGTTATGGAAAAGTCCACCAGTTGCTTCCTTCTTTGTCCTGCAGAATGTCTGGCAGACTCTTTCATGAAGCAGGAATCCCAAAAGACCATCCCACCTTTAGGCAAGTTCAGCAGTCATTTTTCTGTGGGTCCTGCATGCTCAGTCTATACAGCATAACATCAAGCAGTCCAAGAAAGAGCAGTTTCTTGCCCACATGGCTAACCAACTTTATAAGGAGCCTCTTTGATGCCCATCATCCTCTTTAAGTAATTGTTGCTGCCAGGAGCAGATGTGTCTCATGGTCATGTGATGGAGGAGGGTCTATGTGTTACTTTCATTGGTTAATAAAGAAACTGCCTTGGCCCTTTGATAGGACAGAAAATTAGGTAGGCGGAGTAAACAGAATAGGATGTTGGGTAGAAGGAAGTGAGGTCAGATGTAATAGAGCCAGTCGCCAGGTCAGACACGCTGAATCTTTCCTGGTAAGCCACCACTTCATGGTGCTGCACAGATTACCAAATATGGGTTAAAGTAAGATGTGAGAATTAGCCAATAAGAAGCTGAAACTAATGGGCCAGGCACTGTTTAAATGAATACAATTTGTATGTTGTTATTTCAGGTATAAAGCTAGCCATGTAGGAGCCAAGTGGTACAAAAAACAGGCCTGCCTGCAGCTTCTTCTACAGTCAAGAAAAGTCCTAATTTTTTAAAACATTTTAAATGCTATATTCTGTTAGTCTTTGGGAGGTTTGAAGAATAACTATCCATCTAAAATTTTTCTCTGTATATCTAGAAAACTTAACATGACTACAAGCTCGAATATTATCTATTAACCTGTATTTATTAATTATACATTATATTTTTAAATAAGTTGCACAAACACAATACCTTAATCAAGAGCAGAAATATACATATGACAAAATTGACCTTAAATTTGTATCAATAAAGCAAGATCTATGCCAATGCAAATCTCTATAGTATATCCTCCTTTAAATATAAATAAAAATTTATAAACAATATTTGAAAATTTGGGCATAGTTATCTCCAAACTGCTTTGTGCTTTTTGTTGGGCAAAGTAAATTTTTGGGGGGTGTTCATGGCAACCTTTTAGGGGGTCTTGGTCCATCAAACTACATTAGTTTGTAAGGATTCCACAGGTTCTCATCCTCTGTGGAAACCAATGAAGAACCTCTTTTCCAAAGCAACAAATTCTTAGACCAAAACTCTGAAGTCATGATACCTTTAAAATATATATGCTGGTTTAGCATATCAGCCTATACAACGAAATGTTTCTCTGTACTTAGCTCCTTCACAGTCCAAAAATTTAAAGAAAACACAATAATATATATAATCAGACTCTATGTATATTTCATCTTTATGTGGCTTATTTTTCTTGCTCTATTACCTTTTTTTTACAAGTTTAATATTTATTTTATTATCTTTACTCCTTTAAACTATGACTGTCTTTACTCTTATTGTAACTGTCTATATATTTTCTCTCTCTCTCTCAAGCCTCTGTACATTTATTCAACACTTTGAACCATTTCTCATCTGAATTTCTCTTCATTGTGTATCTGTAATCCTTTTCTGACCAGGACCGCTTCTTAGAATGCAAAGCATTGTGGCTAAGATGAAGATTGCCTTACCTTTTGGCTCCACCCAATTCAATGTGATGGAGGTTTGATCACCACCTCTAAGACTGCTGGTTGGGAGCCATGCTCACCTCCTCAACTCTGGTAACCAGCTGACCCATGCTGCCACCAAGTAACTTGAAGCACACTCCCCACAAACCCTACTCAAGTGCTTGGCCACCTGAAAGAACCAGAGTAAATGCTAGCAGCATGGCCTAGTAAGCTGCTATTTCAAAACCATCCATTTTTCTTCTTCTTTTTTTTTTGACTGCTACTGCTGAGTCAGGAAGCCTTAAAAGAATTGTGTTTGTGCTTGCTTCTAGCAAACAGAGTCCACCCAAAAAAATGCTGCTACCAAAAAGCCAAGCTTAACTCTGTTCTTTTCTGTCTAGGATTCCTTTCCAAGCTTCAATGGGGTTGAAGACTAGATAGTCATAGTTATAGTTACTTTTCTCTTATGACTTGGCCAAGTTATTTCTAATACAAGAGTTAGACTTCTTAAGATAGGATAATTATTAAGACATTTATCATGTTTCTTGCTTGACATTGTTTATGCTCATTGTAATTCTAATTTTATACTTGATATTTGTTCTTATTGTATATAGTTTTGTATTATGCTTAGAACTCTCTTATTTAAACAAAAGGGGGAGGTGCTGTAGGAACTCCTTCAGCCAGTAGCTTTTAAGATACCAGCCCACTTGGGTGATGTAAAGCAGGAACCTCACTTTCTTCTGGTTGCTGGATTGGTTCCTATTTCCCGTTCATGCAGACGACTGTGATCAGTGAGTCTACCCCTAAATAAATAGCCCTTTATTATACTCTATTCTGAGCTAGTGTGGGATTTCTTTTTAGCATCCATCTTCAAGGGGACACCATGGTTAAGTGTTCATGTGAAAGCAAGACTACATAGTGACATGGAGAGCCAGGGAGTGGGGAATAGCTCAGCTAGCCCTTTTAATAACAAGTCACTTCCCCTCATGATAATTTCCAAGAATCATGTTCACAATGAACCAGCTGTTCCCTCAATACTCAGGGTTAAGCTACAAACACATGAACCTTAAAGCACAAACTTAGCCACATCTAAAGCATAGAAAAATGCCATGTAAATGGTTATGCTATAGTATTTAGGAAAATGACAAGAGATATGTTTGTGTAAGCTCCATAGGAATCCAATTTTTTCCAATTTTTAAAAATTTATTTATTTTATGTGTATGAGTGTTTTGATATTGGCTGTGGACTTTTTGTAAATTGCCTTATGTTGAAGTATGTCCCTTGCATCCCTAGTCTCTCCAGAATTTTTATCATGAATGTGTGTTGGATTTTATCAAAGGTCATTTTGACGTCTTATGAGATGATCATATGGTTTTATTTTCCAATTTGTTTATGTGGTAGGTTATATTATCGTTTTATATTTGTTGAATCATTCCTGAATCTCTGGGATGAAGCCTACTTGATCATGGTGCATAATCTTTCTGGTGTGTGTTCTTATATTCAGTTTGCAAGCATTTTATTGAAAATCATTGCATTTATGTTCCTAAGAGATAAATGAAGGACAGAGTGCAGAGATGCGCTTGTGTTCCCACTGAACATTTTGCTGTGGGAAATCTCTTTCCGGTTTGTTGGTGCCCTCTTGATTGGACAAAGGGCTGACAGTCATAATGGCATACTTAAAATCTGTGCTTCACAAAATTAGAAAATATAAAAGAAATGGATAATTTTCTTGATATAGGCCAACTACCAACGTTGAATCAAGATCAGATAAGCAATTTAAACAGATCTTTAACCAGCAGTGAAATAGGGACAATAATTAAAAATCTCCCAACAACAATGATGACAAAGACCAAGGCCAGGATGAGGTTCAGTGCAGAATTTTACCAGACTCAGAAAGAATTAATATCAATCCTCCTCAAATTATTCCACAAAATAGAAATAGAAGGAACCTTGACTAATTCTTTTACCTAAGCCACATTAAAACCTAACGTTTATGGTGTCCTTCACTTGCTGGTCTGAAAAGTTCTTTGTCTGTTCTATACCAGTAGACCCTGTACACTCTGGTTAAAAATGGGCTACACATCTGGAAGTGGCCACAGAGCAGAGAGAGTGGGAAGGAGTCAGGGCATTGATCCTCTTCCCCTTCTGCAGTATAGTGGACTGACTGCTTGCTTTTCAAAGTTTTGCTTTGCTATATGGCTCTTCCCATACATATTTCTTTGCTCAGCCACTCTTGCTGATAGGTGACAATAGTCATCACGTACTTGGTTCAAAGACTAAATAGAAAGCAAACATAACTGATTGCATGTGGGATATATGCCTGGTCTCCATCCCATACACTTTGCACTTGCTCTCTCTCTGAATGTTCAGATCTTTGCCCCCCAGCACTTCCTCAGACTTTTTTTTGAGGACCTCAATATTAGCCTCCTTCAGCTTTCTCCTTCTCTTCCTAACTACAGCATATCCTCCCAAGTCACCACCTTTTCCTGTGCATCTGTCTGAAGCGGAGCATGAGACAGGACTTCCCGTTGGTTCTACCTTTAACCCTACTTGACCCTTGTCTTCTACAACTATCAGGTGAATTAAGTTTTCTCCTATTGCTATCAGTTTGGCATCAGTGAGAGCCATGGGAGCTTCTCTAGCTCATGACTTTGTGTAAAATGCCAGGTACTTAATCTGTGACAAGACATAGGAAATGATAATCCATGTTCTCAGGATTTATGGAACTAATAAGTGTCACAGGGGCAGGACAACTGGACAAGCAGCACTCCTTCCAGTCCATCGGGCCCACCTGCACTGAGAAGAGCAGGAATCTGAGAATACCCCACACCCACCCGTGTGAGCCAAATCAGCTTCCAGCAAGGTGACAGCACTTTCACTTTTAACACTCTTCTGGCTTTCTGAGTAGTGTTCTTGCCTCAGGATCTTGCTTCGACCTGTCGCTAGGTGAGCAATGACACTTTGGTCTGGAACGTCGCATGTGTCTTAGGGGATAGGAGATGGTCTGTTGGCCCCTCTGCACCCATGGTTTGCAGCACTCTGCTGTGTTCTGTGCAACAGGAAATTGAGTCATTTGAAGGCAATGATGGCAAACCCCAACTCGAGGCTTCTAGACTTAGAAGGTTAGAGGATGAGGGAGAACGATGGAGATGCTGGGGCTCTGGTCCTGGCAGTGCCCCTTCCTGTGTGATTGTACTATAGCTCTCTTCACATGGATAGCTCTGTGCAGTTTCAGTCCCTCTACTGATTCACTTATTAACAAGATCGTGTTCCCCCCTTACACTTCTTTATGAATCTACCCATTGTACTTTTGGGTCCATGAGTGAACCCAGCTGACCTTGGCATCTCTTAGAGGCTTGAAAAAATATTAGATTTCCTCCAATGACTGGAAAGTGAAAAGACACAGAGAACTGGTTCCATGGTGCTTGGTGTCCTCAAACATTCTGATGGGAAATGAATCCCCAAAGTATCTCAGAATTTAGAACAAGTAGCTTCTAAGCAGTTATGCTTCTTGTATATCTAACAAGTCAGGATGGAGAATACATTTATAAATTAGATATATTAAGAAATCTATAGAACTTAGGACTGGTGTGTAAGTCCATGGCAGAACATTTGCATAGCATGGAGATAGTTTTTTGTTTTATCCCAAATACCACAAATTAAAAAGCAAGAAAGCCCTGTACTCTATTTCTGTGCCTTAGCAGCTACTTGTACATTTATCTCATTCTCGTTGTCTAACACTCAAAACCTCCAACCCAGATGCTCATCTCGACTCTAAGGAAACTGAATTAATATTTGTTTGCTTCCACATCTTTAAGCAGAACCCACAAGTGACCAAAGGCAAACAGTAGTCACTTCGAGCAGCTGAGATGGCGTGGGTTTACCCTGCTCCAATTTATAGGCATCTGCAATGCCTTCAGGCTTGGACAGTTAGGGCCTCCGATAGTGAGAATTAGTAAACGAAAGGTTCTTCTGTGATACGAGGATACAGAAGAGAGAAGAGGCCAGACCCCGTGGAACAGGACAGAGTCAACAGATAATGGTAGAGGAGGCAGCTGTTCTGGGGCCAGATAACACTGAGCAACTGAGCAGGCAGAATTTCCCTTTCTTATAACATGTACAAGAAAAATAATGTCATCTAAAAACAAGCAATAGGAAAAGGTACAGCAGAATCCACACAGAGTGGGCTGGCTCTGGGTTAGTATACAGCTCACTTTTACTGAATATATTTCAATTGTATAGGATGTTTGTTACACCTATATACAGTCAGACAAATTAGCAAATCCATCACCTTCCATAGTTTCTTTTTATGATAAAGTCAATGAAGTCTAGTCTCTGTGCTTTAAAAGTTCTATGGTATTAACTGTGACACTCACACTGAACTTACAGCACTAGATTTTTCATCTTAAGTGTGAGTTTGTACACCTTGACCCACTTCTTCCTCTCTCTACCCTCAATATCTAGTCTGTGTATTTGACTTTTGTTCTTTTCCAAAATTACCTCAACAACAGCCAAGGTATAAAAACAGCCTCAGTGCCCAAAACACAACGACCCACAAGACTGATTATAGCATGATTATAATGACTCCAACAAGAAACCATGCCAATACCCATCAGAGGCTGAATACATTGTGGAACGTTTTTTCCTATAGTGGAGCAGTACACAACGGAGACAATAAAGTGCCATCACATGGGATGACACAAAATCAAATGACACAGTCCAGAGAAGCAAGAACTAGTTGGTTGTGTTAGATCAGTGTTTGCTTTGGAGAGGTGGGAAATAAAACCTGGAGCAGGGTGAGGGGGATGATTCATTGTTTCAGAGGGCATGGTCACATGGTCTGCTTCCTTTGTGACATGCAAGATGGAAGAGCTTTTGTGTAGATATGTGTATTTGTTAGTTCTCTCCTGTTATAGCAGACTTGAGACAGCCATCTTATAAATAAAAAAGGTTTACTATGGATTCTCTTTTTATAAGTTTTAGCCAATAGAATCTATTGCTTTTGCACTTCATAGTATGTGCATGTGGCTGAGCCAAGCAATAGAAAAATTAGCCTCATGGTAGGGAAGCAAAAACAGGGTATCTCAAGGAAGAGGTCAGGAGTTTTATAATCCCTTTGGATGCTTGTTTCCAATGACCTAAAACTGTTCTATTGAAACCTTGCCTCTTATAGGTTTTACCAGCTCTCAGCAGTCCTAGTTTAGGGATCAAATCTTTGATGGACATTTAACTATACTATTTTGGTATGTTATTACAAAATTTAAGATTTCTGAGACCAGGTGTGGTTTCTATCAGTAATCACTCGGGAAGTTGAGCCAGGAGAGTCTTGAATTTGAGGCAAACTGGGATTACATAGTGAGACCCCAATTTCAAAACACACATATACCCCCCCACACACATACACCACAGTCATCCTTACACTGTGGAGAATGATTTCCCACCCATCTCCCAAACAGTTCTTCGCATTTTTCAAGTTGGTTATTAAGAGAAACCTCATGGACCTCGTAGACATGGGACCCACTCTGCAAGTCATCTGTTTCTAAAAAGAAATGTTTATCTGTCTATGTTAGTAAAGGGGATCAAGAGTATAAAGAGAACCCCTTTTTCTTGTGTGCTCCCCCTTTGTGTCTGGTAGGCAGATTTTCATAGGAACAAACAATTGAGTGCCTACCACTGGTTCAGAAAGAGGTTGCTGTAGGTGGTGGTGACAAGAAACACTCCATTCCTTCATTTACCGCACAGGGCTGTGCTGGCTGCTGTGCCCATCTTCCTCAGAAACTCCACCTACTCTGTCACCTCCATAGTTCTGGAAACCCAAGCACCTGTCTCTTTAAGCCCTATGTAAGCTATATTATTGTCCTGACCCTTTCTGAGTCCAATACATCCATGCCCCAAACATACACTAAAGTTTCTGGGCCCCTTTTCGTGTGTGTGTGTGTGTATGTGCACGTGTTCGTATGCGTGTATGGGGGGGGAGGGAGAGAGAGAGAGATTACCCCCTAGACTAAAATCACTGAGCTTTTAGAGGATGCAGAGTACATTTAAGACTTTTCAGCACTAAGCATGTCTGTATTACTTACCCTGCATCTGCAATTGCACTTCTCTGTTAAAATTAGACTCTTCTCATACTCTGTTTAATGCTCCATGCAGACAAGCAAATGATACTTCCCTTTTCAAAGCCCAAACCCAAACAGCTCTATTAGGATTCTGTTATCAGACTCATTAGCATTTAAGCATGCATTAGTCAGATACCCATTAAGAGAACTCTGAGATGAAAAATTCAAGGTGTTAATTGATCCCTCAGGAGCATTTGAAATTTACTTCCCGTTTGTAGTTTCTTTCGAGCTTTGATTGACTTGAACAAAGAGACAACTGGTTATGTAAGGTGGGTCCGTGATATGATTGATTGACTGCACAAACGATGTCAGGAAATATACCCAAAATGATATTTTCATCAGTTCATAGTTTTCTTCTTTCTCTAACTACATCTTTCATGTTCTAAAATTCCTTCCTGGGTCTGGATTCTACGGTGGCAAAAACTTTAAGAGAACTTAAAATCCAGAACTTATCACATATTTATATAGTGGTGAGTGGACAACCTCTGCTTGGAGATGTAACTGGAACTTTACAGTGAATAACCTGTCCCAAAGCGCTCATTAAAGTGACCATATGTGCCATGCAAATCGGAGAGGATGGCTAACCAGTGTGCATCAGGAAGATCATAGATGGCCTCAGTGATCCCAACTCTGTCTTTGAGTGGGAAAATGTCTAGGTTTAGACAGGAGAAAGAGGCTTGCGCAATTAAGCCATCCTGGACAGGGCATTATCTGGTTGGTTGTTTTAGCTCGAAATCTGCAAGGAGGGGTAAAGAAGTCAACACCCCTTGCTGGCACAAACACATTTGCAGATGCTCATGCGTACTCCAGGGCATAGCCTGACCACTGGGACAGTTGCATCTGGGGACTATCTATTCTTCCCAGGCTCACTGTTTTGACAACCCAAAAAGCTACAGGTTAGGAGGGAGGCTAGAGAGCCATGGCAGCTTCTCTGGCTGGGAACAGGACACTGTAAAACTTGGCAGGTAGGGGCCTTATTTCTTCCTGTCTTCATGCTTTGAAGGGCTGAGCCTGGTTTCCACTTGAGTGATAAATGTGCGCATGTGCAGTGGTAAGCAAGTGACCTAAAGTAGAGGAGACAGAAGTGAGATGATGATGGCTAAGGTGTGTAAGCCCCCCCCCAAAAAAAAAACCAGCACCACCAGCTCTCAGCACAAGGGAATAAGAGACGGTTTATTAAAGAACCAAATGCGAGTGACCATGGCCCAGAAACACACATCAGGGCCGCTCTAAATACCATGTCCTAACATGGTAAACAGTTCATGCTGTTTTTTATAGTAACAGAACAAAGAAATCCATAAATCAAATTATTTTTAAATGCATAGGCAGAGTACCAGGGAGACAGGTTACTGCAAAGTGGAGAAGTCTGTGCTATAAGCCTTAGCTGTTGGCTGGTGACATCCTTAGCCTTTTGGGGTTGGTGGAAGTTAAGGGTCTGCTTTTACACTTCGTAAAAGGGTCTTACGAGGATGCTGTGTCAGATACAGGGGTGTGAGAGAGAAATGGCTATTATAGGGCTAAAGAGAGCCCAAGAGACTTTGGCTCTCACCTGTAACAGTCTAGGTCTCGACTATCAGTCAGTCTTGTGAACCTTAACGCAGGTGTACTCCCTCACCCTGTGCTATGTTCACAGACGTCTTCGTATCACCCTGTCCTTTTCAGCTACCCTGCTCCTTTTTTTGCCAAAGTGGTTGCTAAGCTCCTGTTTTGGTAGGAGAGCTGTCCCAGGTGCTGATGCTTTTGGAAGTGAGGAAGTGATGACAACAGAGCTGGAGGGGGGGCACTGTGGTCTTGAGAGCCTGTAAACATTAATGTGAACAACAGTGTGGGCACCGGAAAATGGCACCCCAAAGCCTGGAGATTTGGCATGCAGAAAGGCCTCAGAGGGACCGCCTTGGTGTCAAGATTGAATCTAGGCATACATTGCCTTTAAATTAGGGAGAGGTTCTCTGGTGTTTCTTCCCATGCATTAGGCCCACAGAAAGGAGACCAGCTGCCTCTCACTGAAATCTTAGCATATAACAAAAGACTAAATACAGGGCATGATGGCACAGGCACTTACTCTCAGCCTTGAGAGGGCAGAAGGATCACTTAGACTACATAGGGAGACCTTGTTCTCAAAGGAGAGAAAGAAAAGAAATAGAACAAAATAAAATCAGAAAAGAATTCCGAGGGCAGTGGCTGCACCTGGAAGGACTGTGTTATGCAGCAATCTGTTTTCTGGGATAATCTAAATTCAAAATAGAGTAACTTTACAACTCATCCAGTGTCTATGTCCATACATCCCTGATAATCATAGCCTCCATCTTTGCCCTCCCCCAACCCCTGTGAAGAAGGATATTGTGTTCCCACAGTTTCATGTGTAAAAGGCTTGGTCCTGAGGATATTCATCCTTGGTTGGTGCTATTGGGAAGTCTTTAGGATTTGGGGATTATGAGACCCTGGGCTGCGTCATTTTTTTCTCTCTCTGATGTCTGGCTTATATGTGAGTAGCTCTACCTTGTGCTCTCAGCTCTTGCTGTCTAGTATCACCAGTCAAGACTCACAGAAGCGGAACTTTCCATTTGAACTGAACTATCCATACCGAAGAGCTCAATAAAACATTTTAATTGCTTGCAGGGTTTTGGTGTAGTAACAGGAAGCGAGTGAGTAAAGACAGTTTATTGGTACCATCCATCTATCCTTCCTTTGAGTCTCCTGCTTTGTTTATCGCTGCAATGCCTTTTTCCCTTGGCACATTAATAAAGATGTATGTATTTAATTCATCGATACTCAGTTCATCCCGGTGAACTTTTGGGGTGCTGAGGGGAAATTCTCCTTTCATTGTTCCAGTAGTGATTTCAGTATTTTTAACTCAGGAGGAAAGTTATAGATTGTACAACTCAATCAGCACAAATGCCTGCCATGCCTCTGTATAAGCCCTCATTTGTAGCTGGGTTTGCCAGAATTGATTGTTCCTGCACAAAATGCCTCATCAGGGGATGGGAAAGAATGGGCAGTGCGAGTTTTCAGCTGGACCTGCTCAGAATGGGGTCCACCACAGAGCTGCTTCCAGTTTGGAAATGCTTATGCACATCTTCTGGTTCTAGAGCTGCAGTCTCGGTGTTTAGCTCTGCTCTGGGCCTCGCTCCCCACACTGTTTTTTGTCTAGCCTAACTACAGCTAGAATGCAAAAACATGTACAATATTAAATAGAAATAAAACTAGTTATTTTTCTTATTTCCCCCCAATAATCTATTCTATCATACTTTTCTGGGAGATTTCATAGAATTAACCACAAGAATCAAAATTTGACATCATTTAACACAATAGATGTAATTCATAAAGTTTCTTAACTCTCCTATTTCTAACTTTCTCCTTCACTACCACATCCTACAGTTACGTATCTGTTGCAACTAATGGCCATTGCGACTGAAGGCTAAAGTTTACACTGGAATGCATGTGCATGCCCTCTGTCTCTCTGTCTGTCTGTATTTGTCATTATCTCTTGCCTTTCTCTTGTGTCTATGAGTTTTGACAGTTACATGGTCTCATCGATTTAACAAAGTTTTGCTGTTCAAAACTGTCATATGAGCCTACAAATTCTTCATGCCACATAAAATGTCTAGTTTCTGTCTCGTTCTAATTCTGAGAAATCTCACTTTTTTTTTTTTTGCTTTGTGGTAATGTTTGTTTTTCTAGAATGCCACATAGATGGGATTATCTGATCTACAGCCTTTTCATATTGGTGTCCTTTACTGCACAATGTACATTTAAGTTTCGTCTGTTTGTCGCTTGACAGCTCTCTTTAGTATTGAACAATTACTAATCTAGTTACCTTACTAAAAGGTATCTTGGTTGCTTCCAAGTTTTTCCCATTATGAACAGAACTGTGCATGGGCTTATGAGGTGGCTTAATTGTGCTTGCCATCAAGACAGAGGATCTGAGTTCAGTCTCAGGAACCCATATGCTACAAGGAGAGAACTGATTTCTCCAAGTTGTCCTCTGACTTCCACATGGGTGATGGTGCAGCATACATTTTCTACCATCTATTTATCTGTCTGTCTGTCTGCCTGTCTCTATCTATCTATCTATCTATCTATCTATCTATCTATCTATCTATCTATCATCTATCATCTCTAAATAATAAATTAAAAACTAAAGGTGTTCTACACACACACACACATGATTTGGTGTATACCTGTTTTCTTAAATCATTTGGGTAAGTGTTAAGGAGTGTGACTACTGGATAACATCATAAAAATGTGATGAGATTTAAGGCTGCCAAGCTATCTTTTAAAGTGTCCATACCCCTTTGTATCTCCTCCAGGGAGAAGTGAGAGTTCCTATGGCTTCTCTTCCTCACCAGCAGCAGGGGTCTGCTTTTAGATTTTAGTGCTCTGATAGGCAGGTAATGGTATCTGGCTGTTGCTCTAGTTTGTAATTCTATACCTCTAAGTGTGGCTCATCATTTTCTCATTTGTTTGCTTTACCCATGTGTATCTTCTTTCCTGATGTGTCTGTTTAGATTTATTTTTGCTCATTTTAAAGTTTGAGGCATCTGTTTTATAATTTTTCAGTTAAAAATGTAAGTACCTTATCCAGCACATGTTTTGAAAATGATTTAGTCCACTTAGTGACATTCTTTTCTTTTTGATTTTTTTTAGGGGGCACAGAGAGTCTCACTCATAGCCAAGACCTCTGGAAAAATAGGATTACAAATGTGTACTACTGTGTCTTTCACAGAGGAAAATATTTTATTTCAATGATGTTGAAATTGATTTATTTCTTTTTTATTATGCTTTGATGTTATAGTCCCCTAGATTTTCTTCTATGATGAAAATCTTCTTAGTTAGGGTTTCTATTGCTGTCAAGAGACACCATGACCTCAGAAACTCTTATAAAGGAAAATATTTAATTGGGGTTGTTTACAGTTTTATAAATTTAGTCCATGATCATCATGGCAAGAAGCATGGGAGCATGCGGACAGACATGGTGCTAGAATAGGAGCTGAGAGTTATACATTTTAATCTACAGGCAACAGGAAGTGAACTGTATCCCACACTGGGCATAGCTTGAGCACATGAGACCTCAAAGCTGCCCCCCCACATCAACACACTTCCTCCAACAAGGCCACACCTTCTAATAATGCCACACACTACAGGCCATGCATTCAAAAAATGAGTTTATGAGGGCCTTACCTACTAAAGCCACCACATATGATATCTTCTAGAAGTTTTAAGGTATGCCACACTTTGATCCATAAGCCATTTGTGTGATCTCTCTCTTTCTCCTGCTCTCCCTCCATTACTCACTGCTCTCATAAGATGTAAAATGTGAGTCTAAGTCCTCCTCCCTTTTCTTCTTGGCATGGGCCTTCACTGTGTTTCAGTAGCATTTGTTTAAATAAAGAGCCATCCCCCCCCCCCCCGAGATCCCTTTGTTCCTTGTTAGGAGATAGACGATAGTTCAGCTTGCAGGATAGTTCTGCTGTGTGAGTCAGCTGCAGTTAAGAGATCCTGTCAGAGCTAGGGCCAGTGAACTGCTGTGATGGGTGTGTCCCTGGAAGCCGAGACCCTTTTGTGTATCCACCTTTGTCTTCGCAAGCTCAGGTGCTTCTACCAGAGAGACTCTTTAGAGAGTTTTCTCGAAGATCGAAGCAGAGCAGTTCTTTGGTCCCACTCTTTTTGTGAGGAAGGTATCCTGACTCTTCTTGCTGAACAGGCAGAGGAATTTCAAATCTGCATTTCTAAGTTGTTTAAAATGCATACCATGCTCCAACTATCCTCCAGTCCAGAGAAAATAATAATTGTTATATTTCAATTAGAGAAGAAAAAGCAGGTCATAAAGCAACCATTATCATTGTGTTCTCACTTCGTCCTTCCATGTTTAGCAATGGCACTGACCTAACCAACGTGCGTAGAGTTCAGGGAGTATGGAGAGGCCTGCCAACCAGCTGTGCTGTTCTTGTCTAGGGCTTTCTTGTGTTTTTGTTGATTTTGGTTAATTTGTTAGCAAACTTGCTGTGACAGTTCGAATTTAAATGTCCCTCATAGGCTTATTTTAAACTCAATTTCTAGCTTGTGGCTATCTTAGCTGCTAATGGAATATTTGGGAAGTGGGACCTGGATGGCAGAATTAGATTACCAGTGGTGGGCCTTTGACAGTCATACCCACTTTTGGTTTCAGTTTGTTTCCTTAGTTTTCACAAGTTGCTGCTTAAAGTTCCATTTACTATGGCATAATGGACTGAAATCCCTCTGAAATCATGAGTCAAAATGAAACTTTTTTCCCTTCAGTTGATTCTGTGAAGGTTATTGTCACAGCGAGAAGAAAAATAAACTAATATATTTTCTATATATATATAACAGTGCAAGGCAACACTTAAGATTTATCAAGGTGTACAGCTGAGTCTTACATTTGGGGATAAATGAGACACCATGACTAAGACAACTCACAGAAGAGAAAGTTTATTGGGGACTTACTTGCTTACAGTTTTAGAGGGTTAGACAGAATCTAAGACCATCATGGGAGAGAACAGCCAGGAAGGCATGACATGGGAGCAGTAGCTGAGAGCTGATATCCTGATTCAAAAGCAAGAGAGAGAGAGAGAGAGAGAGAGAGAGAGAGAGAGAGAGAGAGAGAGAGAGAGAGAGAGAACTGGAAAGAGACAGAATTTTTAAAGCCTCAAAGCCTACCCTCAGTGACACATCCTCCTTAACAAGACCACACCTCCTTTTCCTTCCCAAATAGTTCCACCCATTGGGGGCTAAGTATCTAAATATATGGGGGTCAGTCTTATTCAAATAATTATGCAGTCCATCATGGCATGGAAGTTACAATTGCAGATGCATTAGGTTGCATCTGTAGTTTAAAAAAATGACAGGAATGTATGCATATTGTTCAGTCCCCTTTCTCATTTATTCAATCTAGCATCCCCAACCAGGAAAATGGTGCCACCTACAGTGGGTGGGTCTTCCTGCTTTGATTAATGCAATCAAGATAATTCTCCACATGTACGCCAGAGGCCCATCCTCTGGGTGATTTTAGATTGTGTCAAGTTGACAATTAACATCAACCTACTAGGGTGCTGGCTTGATTTCACCTTTTGGGTATAAAAATGGACTCATGTTCTGCTTAGTCACAGCAGGCATTGCTTGTAGGGTAGGTGACTAAAGCACATGTTGTACTTTCTAATGCTATTTTCATGTGTCATCGACATATTCAACTGACCATTGCTAAGTCATAAGAGTACAGTTTGTTGTTTCTGGAGACCAAGCTCTTCCCCTTGGACTGTTGCTATTAGTCCTTAGGCAGTTGTATCTGAGGTATCCAGTGTTCTTTTTGTCTGATTTAGTTCTCTGCTGACTTTGACTCTTTTCACCTACAAATAGCAATATGATGCTATTTTTAAAAAGTTTCCCTGGCACAAGTCATCTGCTTATGCAAGACTGCCTGGCCCCAGCTATAGCTTTTGTCTTTTGAATTTCTCACTCCTGACCCTCCCATTAAACACTTCATTGTTTGGGACCCTTCATCTCATGAGTTCAGGGCAGTTCCTGATAAATAAGGTCTGTTCTCATACTTCCTCAGGAAGTGCTATTATCCATTGAGCAGTCTCTCTAGTGCCTACTTACGTACTATGTTCTCTGTGAAGGTGGTTTCTACCAATGTGGAGACACTATGGAAGTTTAGATAGCTTTTCTAATACGTCCACACCTTTAGGAGGTAACAGATGCACATAAGCTCCTATTCCCTGGTCTAGAGCAACACCAGCCAACTCACACCATAGCTTTCTGACAAAATGAAATTGGAAAAATCTTGCTACAAAACTGTTTAAGAGCTCCAAACTATTGTTAGTGAAGTCTTAAACCTAGCGTAGAACCACATACCCAGGATGTCAGCACTACTGCAGCTTCTCTTTAAGGGTAGCTTCCTGGTTTTTCTTTTAGGATATGTTTCTTCTAGGGTGTGGATATGGTTTGAATGTGTTCATTGAAAGGTTCATGTGTTGGAAGCCATAGAGAGGTGAGCTGCCTACCATTTTGTCAACGTGACACAAGCTATGATTGTCTGATAATAGGGAACCTCAACAGACTCTCTGACACTGGCCTGTAGGCAAGCCTATGGGATACTTTCTTGATTAATTTTTGATTTAGCAGAACTCCGCCTAACGTGCATAGTGCCACTCCTGGGTAGGTGCTCTGGGTTGTATAAAACCAAGCTGGATATGCCATGGGCAGTAAGCCAGTAAGCTGCACTCTTCACTGGTCTTGGCTTCATTACCTGCCTCCAGGCTTGCCCCACCTACTTTCCATGATGGAATGCAATGTCAGTGTGACACAAATATCTATAGGTTGCTTTTGTTCATAGTGTTTATCACCATACAGGATAGCAAGCTACTAGGACATGCAGCAATGGTGGGAGGTGATGGCATCTTTAATTGGCAGGCTTACGGAGATCTTGACATCATGTGTAATGAGTACGAGGTCCTTGTCCACACAGATAAGCACCGGAGAAGCCAGGAAGTTCAAATGAACAGGCTTGTCTCTTCAAAGGATGGAGGTGTTTACCTGTCTTCCTCCAAGAATGGTGAGAAATGAGGTAGCTTGCAACCTTGCGATCTTTTGCTATCTATAGGGCCAGACTTCACTTGTATCCCCAGAATTTTATTTTATCTATCCCCAACTTTTCCCCATAAAATCTTGAGCATTGCTTCTTGGTAGATAGAGTCAAATATTATGAGAGAGTCACTTGCACTTTACAATAGCATAAATGATCTCTATGCTATCTTAAGGACAGGCTGAATCCCTGAATTCCATAGGCATTTTTACCTCTGTCTCCCTAGACCATTACCTTGAGCTCTGTTTCTAAGTCAGCAGAACCTATAGTTATAGAAGAAGTCATGTTTACTTTGTAAACAAAGTTTCAGTGTAAACATGTCTTAAGTTTGTAGTACATCCGGAATTGACTTAATTGTCATCGGAAAACATTTTTCCCCAAAATTATGTTGTGCTTAAATATGGCTAAAATAAACCACCTGGTGTCAGACTCCAGAAGTTTAGCTTACTATGGCTAAGTCAGGCTGAACTAAGTTTCATTCTTACTTAACTTGGGTCATTTTCCTTCAAGCTGTAATGCTTGCAGTGACTGCAGTCATAAGGGTGTGTTTTCAAAGAAAATGTGGGGTCTCAATCTTCTTCACACACATGACTCTTGCTGTGATATGGTGTAGAGAAGAGGATTTCATAAGAGCTGAGCAGAAATTGCTGAAATGGGAACCTTGATTTTTTAAAACCATGAGCCAAATAAAAATTTTGGTTGCTTGTGTGTGTGTGTGTTTATGAGACTAGCCTTCCAAGCACCTGCACCCTGAATCTTGATTGTCCCTTGAAGGTAATATGTTAAAGATATGTGTTCCAGTGTCTCTGACTCTTTTGTTTGTGCTTGGGACCCTTTTCCTCAGACTGGATTGCCACATCCAGCTGTGATATGAGGGTTTGTGTCTAGTCTTACTGTGTCTTGCTAGACCATGTTTGGTGGATATTCCTGGGAGACCTACTTTTTCTTTTTTTTTTTTTAATTTATTTATTTATTTATTTT
>NW_026067994.1:5490095-5494152 GCF_014885135.2 Alexandromys fortis
AAGTCCAAGGACCACCCACCTCCATCCAGGTCTAGTAAGGTGAGCATCCACGAAACTGCCTAGGCTCCCACAAAACCACTAGGTCCAGTAGAATCAAAAACCCGTTGCCATTGTTCTTGAGGTCTCAGTAGTCCTCCTTGTCCGCTATGTTCAGCGAGACCAGTTTTGACCCAGGCTTTTTCAGACCCAGGCCAGCTGGCCTTGGTGAGTTCCCGATCCCCATTGTCTCAGTGTATGGGTGCACCCCTCCCAGTCCTAAGTTCCTTGCTTGTGCTCTCTCTCCTTCTGCTCCTGATTTGGACCTTGAGATTTCAGTCCGGTGCTCCAATGTGGTTCTCTGTCTCTGTCTCCTTTCATCGCCTGATGAAGTTTAATATTCAGGAGAAATATTCAGGATTTTCTTTTGGAAGCAGAGGAGTTAATCTGGGGAAGAGAAGAGTTAGGGGAGGGACTGGGAAGAGTAGAGGTATGAAAAACTGCAGTCTGGATGTCATGTAAGAGAGAAAAATGTTTAAAAAATACATGTGTTTCAAGGTGATGCCATTATAAGATGGTGGGACCTGTAGGAGGTGAGGAGGCAGGGTTTTGGGTTATTAGGGTGTACCCTTTAGGGTTATCATGGGACTCTATACTCTTTATTTTCTTCATTCCTGATTCATGATATAAGTGACTTTTACCTGTCACTTGTTCCCACTATGATGTACTGGAGGATAGAGAACAAGAATCTGGGCTGGGGTAAAAAGACTTGCAGAGATGGACGTCCTGTACAAAGGTTGGCAGATGTCAAACTGGCCACATCTGCTCTAGTAATGTCTACAGGATGAGTCTCCTAATCTCATCCCTGGAAATAGCAGGGTATATGCTGGGTTAGGTGAGAAGAGGAGGGAAGCCTGGCACAGGTCAAATAATTAAGGGCACAAAATTATTCCCATGTTACCAGGCTTCCCAGAGCCAGGTATGTGTATGGAAGAATGGTATTGCTTAAGGCCAGTGTGCCTGCAGCAGTCTACCTTGTATTTTCTGACCCCTCTCTGTCTTTCTGTGCCTCTGGGACCCTCTCCAAGTACTGCAGCTGAAAGAGGAATTTTCATGTCCTAAGGAGGGTACAGGAACAGCAGCCTTGGCATGGCCTGCAGATTGGGTGGGGAAGATGAATCCCAGACTCTGAGAGCCTGTGAGGCTGCACAACTGCGTCTCCTGGAAACCTCCACTGCTCCAGAGAACTGCTCTCTGCCCTATTCCCCCTTCAGCCTGCTTTAATCCCTTAGAGCCCCTCAGCAGAGTGAGCTCCAACTGGGAGTTCTTTGGCAAGTGATTGTTGCTTCCCTGAGCTCTCCAGAGGCTAACATTTTCAGCCCCAGGCTCTTTTTACACTTTGCTGTCTCAGAGCTATCACACTCTCTGCCTACCTATGCCTGATGAAGGATATGAGGAATTTTGCTCCTTCAGGGCTGTCGGGAATGTTCTTCACTGCTTGCTCTGACCCTCCATTTTGGCAGCTGTAGTGGAAGAGGGAGCCCAGGTTGATCGGCTGTGAGTTCCTGGAGGCCAGCCAGCAAAGCAGCAGCAGCAACTTGTTTTCTACAAATATGCATTTGTGTGCCATCTGAGCAGCCTCTAGAACCAGCTGTGTCAACATCTTAGGAGTGTGGTATTATCGAAGGCAAGGCTGCCACGCTGATGTGTCTGCCTCCAGGCTGCTGCACACCAGGCCATGATGAACATCCCGAGGGATAGGCAAAGGTACTAGAAAATCAGTGCAGCTTTGGGTTTGGAATTATGTGATCTCTGGTTTCATTTGTTGAGACCAACTGCTTTTCAGATCTTTTGCAGGCATTTTCTTGACCTTTCTTGGGAATCTTCCAGAAGCCCTCAGGCCTGGCCCAGGACCTTTGCCCTGTGGACCCTATGCTCTAAAGCTCACCGTGTTTTCTGTGTCGTACTCTTGGAGAGTTATCTCTCTTTTCTGCTCTCTTTTATCACTGTGCTGAGGACACCAATCAGGGTAAGAACTGACCCAGATCCTACTCTGGAAGAGGTTATCCACAGACCTTTGTGCACAATAAATCTTCATAGCAACTGACTTCCATGTGTGACTAGTACTCCCCTCTCTCTCCCCACCTTCCTTTCTTTGTTTGATTCTTACTCTCAAAGGTTTAGGATGAAGACTTTGTCTCTGTGTATATGCCTGTTCATATGTGTATACAATATGATAGAGTCCAGAGATTATTTAGTGTCTCACTTAAACTCTTGTTTTTGAGACATGGACTCTTACTAAAGCTGAAGCTCTTTAATTTGATAAGGCTAGCTTGCCAGTAATCTCCAGGCATCTGCCTGTCTTTCTTCTCTGACAAAGTTTTGAGGCTGTAGACATGTGTTGCCATTCCTGGACTTTTTCACATATATTCTGGGGATCTGAGCTCAAGTCTCATCAGCCACAGAAACTTATAACTGATTCAAAAGCTCAGGTAGTTTTGTTTGACCCATTGTATCCTTCAATTTGAGAAGGGTTTGAATTGTTCTAGCCATTGCACCTTCTATGCTACACCATGCCATGGAGACATTTTTAAAACTGTCACACTTTCCACCCTTAGCTTTTGAAGTGTTGGTGCTGGCCTCTCATTGTGGAGTTCATATGAAAGAAGATCCTCCTCAAGGTTATCTGTCATTACCTCCCTATTGATGGGATCATTTACATCCCATTCTTGGCTCTCATATGAAGGAACAATTCCTCAAGGTCATTTTCTTCCTCAACTGTAGATAAAAGTTTCCATCCCATAGTTGATCAGTTCCAAATAAACACACAAAGGCTTATATTGTTTATAAAATGTTTGGTCAATTGCTCAAGGCTATTACAACTTAGCTCTTATGATTGAAATTCACCCATAATTCTTACCCATGTTTAGGCATGTGGCTTAGTAACTTTTCTCAGTAAGGCATTCTTATCTTGCTTCCTCTGCATCTTCCTGGTGATTGACTCTCTGCCTTTCTTCTTCCCAGAAATCTTCTAGTCTGGTTACCCTGCTTATATTTCCCACATGGCTACTGGCCAATCAGCTTTTTATTAAACCAATGTGAGTGACAAATCCTTACAGTGTACAAGAGCATTATCCCATAGCATTTCCCCTTTTTCTTTTCAAAACTAGAATTTTGAATCCTATTTCCTTTGTTTACCTTTTTTCCTGATGATTATCCATAACAACTTGTAACCAACATGCAAACATTCATAATCCATTTTTGGGGGGAATGTGGATGTAGTTTTCTAGGATGCTTCCTGCTGATTGGGGGTGTTGGTAATCTTATGGAAAATTTAGGACTATGGTCAAGTCCTAACAAAGTATTCTGTGAGGCTTGATCATCTCAGCCAACAGACTTGAAGGTGTTCTGGATGTAGAACTCAGAAGAAACTGCAACAAAGGGGCTCTGAAATGTTGGATCATCTGGACCATCCATTCCCATTGGAAATTTTTCAGGGGTCTTCCTCAATCAACCCTTATTTTTCTTAACCAAAAATGAATTAAAAACATCTCATTTCCTGTGGAAACAAAAGCAAAACATCTTCTTTTAAGTAACATATCTTTTGACATAATATTGATGTTAAAACATTTTCAAAATATATAGGTTGGATTAATTCAGCAGTATTTATAATTAAATGTCTTTTGGCAGTTGTTGCTCCTTCCTCAGCAATCAAACAATTCAAAGACAACATAATAACATACAGTATCCAAATCCTCTGTGCATTTCCATCTTTGTGTGTGTTTTTTTACCCTGTTTCTTTTATTTTCATTTTTATTTTTAATTTTTTTTTTTTGAGATAGGGTTTCTTTGTGTATTTTGGGCTGTCCTGGATCTCACTCTGTAGACCATGCTGGCCTTGACCTCACAGAGATCTGTCTGCATTTGCTCCTCCCCTGCCCCAAGTCCTGGAATTATGGGCACACACCACTACAACCTGCTACTCTATTTATTTTTTTTTATTTTTTATTTTTTTTAAATATAATTTTTTTATTGAAAATAGGAAAAAAAGTTTCCGCCTCCTCCCAGCCTCCCATTTCCC
>NW_026067994.1:5499221-5608452 GCF_014885135.2 Alexandromys fortis
ACATCTTTCTTTAGGTTGGGAAAGTTTTCTTCTATAATTTTATTAAATATATTTTCTGGGCCGTTGAGTTGCACCTCTTCTCCTTCTTCTACTCCAATTATTCTTAGGTTTGGTCTTTTTATTGTGTCCCATATTTCCTGAATGTTTTGTGATGAGAATTTGTTGGTTTTGCTGTTTTCTTTGATCAGTGTGTTTATTTTCTCTATGGTATCTTCAGTATCTGATATTCTTTCTTCTATCTCTTGTATTCTGTTGGTAGTACTTGTCTCTGTAGTTCCTGTTCGTTTACCCAGATTTTCCATCTCCAATCTTCCCTCGGTTTGTGTTTTCTTCATTACTTCCATTTCATTCTTCAAGTCTTGAACTGCTTCCCGTACCTGTCTGATTGCTTTTTCATGTTTCTCTTGATTTTCTTGGGTATCTTTAAGCGATTTATTCATTTCCTCTACCTTTTTGTTTGTAATCTCTAATTGTTTATGGCAGTTTTTCACCTCCTGCTTAAGGTCTTCTATTATTTTCATATAATTCACTTTTGAGTCGATTTCTTCTAATTCTTCTGGAGTAGGGTGTACAATTCTTCTTATTTCGGGATCCCTTGATTCTGGTGAAGTCATGTTGCCTTTCAGGTTGTTGGAGGAAGTCTTGCATTGGTGCCTTCCCATCTCCTCCTTCAAATGGAGCCAGGAGAGGCCTGGTGTCTTGGTCCAGTCTTTGCTGTGAATGAATCTCTGGGTGTATCTTTTCAGTGTAGAAGCAGGGACCGTCCCGTTGAGCTGGAACTCCTCAGCACCCAAACATGGACGACCAGATGGAACTCCTCAGGACTGCTCTGGGTGGGTTGTGGATGCAAGCCCGATGTCTCTCCTGGTGCTGGGATTGGATCTCCTTGCTGCTTTGGTGCCTTGAACAAAGGGCCTACCTAGCTCACTGCAGGCAGGCTAGTGGGGACAAAGGATCTACCACCCTCCCATTTGCCCTGCTGATTCGGATTCGGTCCTAGAGCCCGAACAGGCTGGGCTGGGAGATGTTATGTGGTCAAAGAGGGAAGGGAGTCAGACGGACGGGGGGAGGGTTGTGGATGCAAGCTGAGTGGGATAGGAAGAGAGAGGAGGTATCGGGCAGATTAGCCCCTGAGGATGACCAGGAAGTGTAGGAGGGGTGTCTGAGTTCCGTGTCCAGGGCTGCTGCCGTGGTCAGAAACTCACTCACCCCAGTGATGTTTCTCCTGGTGCCTGGACCGGATCTCCTTGCTGCTTGGGTGGCTCGAACAAAGGGCTCTATTTATTTTTTAAAGGACTTTCTATATCTTTTTTCTTTAATCTCCCAAGCCTACATTTATTTAACACACAATGTAAAACATTTAGAGTTTTTTTTTTTTATCTGAATCTGTCTTTAATGTATATCTCTATTTTTTTTCTGACCACATGAGTCTTTAATCTGCTAAATGGCATGGCTTTGATTAAAGTTGTGGCTTTGGCAGCTGGCTCCACCACATACCTTAGCTTTCTGAGAGTCTAGTTTCATGGCCGAGGTACAGACAGGAGCTACGTTTATTGCCACAACTCTGTGGAGTCTTTAGGTCCATCCCACTGGCTGCTCATAAACACCATTTAGGTATTTGGTGGCAGGGACTCTTAAAAGAGCATGAGGTTTTTGCCACTAACACTGAGTCAGGAAGCCTCTTTTAAAGGAACCTCACTGCTACTTCCCTCTAGCAGCGATCACTTGAGATAATGCTGCTACAACGAAGCCATTTTTGACTCTGTTCTTTTGTATATAGACTCCCTTCCCAAGCTCCCTTAGGATTTATGTGGATGTAGTTTCCCCACATTGGGTGCCAAATGTAGCACAAATAAGAAAAACAATTCCTGGTGATGTAGCTAATGCATCCAACCAGCACATGCCAGCAAATGCCAAGCCTTCTGAGGCTGAGAAGAGATTGTTTAAAAGGTCAGAGAAATGGGGGTCCACTTTAAAATAATTTTAAAATAAAATTAAAGAACATCCAAGATACACAACAGAGGAAAAGTACAAAGACTTTGAGAACTCTAAATTATATGAGAAAAAATATCAAAGTCCCTCCAACTGTATGTGAGGGGCACTCAGGGTTCTTGGCGAATATGGATGCCAAATGCCAGAGAAGCATTGCAGGAGAGTCTGGAGGTCTGTGACAGAAAGAGCATATTCTCTAAACTCTGAGAACAAAATGATGTGCTGTGTACTTCCTAGCATCAAGAAGGGACCAGCCTGGGAGTCTTCATTGGGCCCTGAGGCCATACTCTCAACTCCTAGTAATCCTGTTTCTCTCTACTGCTGTGTGGTCACAGGAAAGGCAGCAGTATGGGTGGACTATAAGTCTGAAAGAAGAATCCCAAGGGAGACACTTGGGGTTTGGGAACAAAGCATTATGCACTCAATTGAAAAAAAAAATGAGTCTTGGATTAGCTCTGGGCTGTGGTTGAAAGGACCTACCTGTGAAGTAACAAATGGGCAGGTGGTCATCTAGCAGGAGCAGGCACTTTTTTAGACCCACTAAGTCATGGTGTCAGGCAGGTCTGGTAGCAATCTGCTGTGAGGTGACTCACAAAGGAGACAAGTGCTATTTTTCTATAAGTGGTGCCTGAGAAGACCACTCTTTGGTGTGCGCATGAGTGCACCCATACCTTCTGCCAACATGGCAGCAACATCTCTTCATTTCTCAACCATGGCTCTGTGAACCATGCAGCCACCCAATTGAGAATGGAAGAGGGCAGGGCTTGTGTGAGTGGCAAACAAAAAGGAGCAGTGACCCACTGGGCCACTTGGTGTCTATTGTCCTGGTAACAACAGGGTGGAAGAGTCAGAGGCTGAGAATGTAAGTGACCTCGTGCTGAGTAGCTTGGCTGATTGCTTAAGAGCCGGGAAAGGAAACTGCTGTGAGGTGAGAACAGGACATCTGAGAGAGCCTCATGCCATCCTTTACCAAGGAGCATCCAGCACAGAAGAGGTACCAACAGCCAAGGAGACAAAATGATCTCTCCAGTGGACCTCAGTTTGCTTCTAGGTCACCATGGGCTTGGACAATGGATGCCTGAGTGGAGTAGTGGGTTGGCTGGGATGGAGGCTATTTCAGATGTGTCAGCACAGGCTCTACTTCCAGAGTAAGGCAGCTACAGCATCTTGGTAGCTTCCCATTGGGTTGCAACAGAAACCAGAAGAGTCCTGGTGTGCTACCATGATTTAAGAGGTCTTCATACCTCAATGGTGATGTGCTGACATCGCACTTCTTTCATCTTAGGTAAAGCAGAAATTCATCTTAAGTGGTGCTGATGTGTTTTGAACCAGTCTGTGGTTTATTCACTTGAAACCTGACACCCACAATGATAGTTTTAGGAGGTAGAAGTGATAAGAGATGATTACATTATGAACCTTGAGTCTTTGTGAATAGGACTGGTGACTTTATAGGAGAAGTCCCAAAAACTAACTTATACTTTCCACAACCAGATGACACAGTAATAATTCACTGCCTTAATCTAGAGGATGAATGATCATCAGATGCTGAATCTGCTGATGCCTTTGGTCTCAGACTTCCAGGGCAAGGGATGTTTGTGAGCCATCCCATAGTTGGTATTTGTTGCAGCAGTCCAAAAAGACTAGCTTGTGAGACTTGCTAGTAAAACCCAGCTCCAAGGCTCTACACATTGTTAAATCTCCTGAACTCCACATTGTATCATATGAGTCCCATTCAGACTCTGTATAAATAATTGAAAAAAAAAAGACCCCCAAACTTATTGTGATAAGTATTAGTGGGCATGCTGTTATACAATAGAGGCAACAAAGAGCACACTTAGCCATATGTGGTTAGTTAGGGCATGTCTTAGGGCACCCCTACGAGTGTCAATGGTAGCTAAACAAAGACATTCAGGGATGAGAAGGATATGGTGACCAGCAAATTGGAACCTTCAGAGATGCATCTGTGCTGTCAATAAGGTCTGATTTTAGGACTATACAAACATACTTCTGAGAGATGAACATATATGAAGTAGAGGAAGGACCACAAAGACTCTCTTGAAGCTTCAAGACTAACCACAGATGGAGGTAGAAAGTGCAGGGAAGCCTAGAGTAATCCATTTGCTTTCCTCTTGTCCATATCTAGTGAAGGATACCAGCAACTTTGAGGCCTAGCACTGTGAGCTTGAAGAATGGGTCCTTCTGCTGGCTTTAGCATTCCCTAGGAAGTCCACTGGGCCTTGGCTCAGACAATATCGAGATAAGCTTTTCCTGCTGCCCAATTCTGCTTCTCCTTAAAGACACTGTTCCCATGGTACCTTTTAAGTAATGGAATCTCATTTTATACTTCTTATCCCAGAATAGACAACCCTATTATCAATACAAGCAATCTTAGCTCCTCAGATAGATTCTGGGCCAATGGGACCCCTGTAAAAAATCCCAGCTCAGGGATCAAGGAACACCCTTGAAAGGAGTGGTACCTGACACACTGAGTGGTTTGTTTTTTAGAAGCTAAATGGGTTGTACTCATTTCCCTCAGTGGCAAATTGTGATGTCTTTGCCATGTATCACTTTTTCCTCCCTCCCTCCCTTTTCCTCTCCTCTCCTCTCCACAACTCTCTACACACCCCGTTTGTGGGGTTGAGAGAATGGTGATGGAGTGTGTAATGGCCTGGAAGGTCAATCATTTATATGATGCCTTCTGAAATGTCAGAGATTTTCTGTAGAGAGAAGATGGGTAACAATAAAGACAGCAAGTATTCAGGGCCCTTGCTACCTCCAGAGGTATGGGAAGGGATATTCTGTCCATTCACATATGCAGAAGGCTCCAACATTACATTGTCAGGCCTGAATATTTACTGTTCATGTTTTTGGCTTGCAAGGAACTGTAAAAGCTGTAGTCTCATTAACACAGTGACTTTTGATTTCCCTAGGGTGGTGTCTACTATGGCTAGGACATTCCTGGGCTAGGACCAACCCAGAAACAGCAACGTCAGGAAGAGAGGGCAGTAGAGAGGGTCTTTTATGAGCACAAAGGCCCTGTAGTGAAAGGGGAAGGGAGATGGCAGGAGAGTGCAGAGCAGGACAGGGGCAGCTACTGCTGTAAAGGAAGTGTTTGAGAGGAACAGTCAGCCCCTCTAAGTGCTCCCACTCTACGCTGTGTCCACCTAACAAGGGGGAGAAGAGTAAAGGAATATAGACCTCCACTGCTGTCCTATCTATTTACTGAACCTCGTTAATTATCATTAATTACAATTACGATTTGAATCTGTAATGTCCCTCATCGGTTCAAGTTATGAATGTTTAGCCACAGCTGGCAGGACTATTTTGGGAGGTTGTGGAACATTTAGGAGTAAGGCCTTGCTGGAACAAGCACATCCCTAGGGGTAGGCATTGGTAAAGAAATGAAATCAACTTCAGAAATTATTGAGAAAACAGCAATGACTTTTATGAAAACCCAGGAAGTCAAAGTAAGGTAACCCAAAACATTATTTCTTTATAAACTTACTTCTCTCCTCTTTTTTCCTCTGTCTCTCTGTTTCTCTCTCTGTCTAGACACACATTCTCTCTCTCTCTCTCTCTCTCTCTCTCTCTCTCTCTCTCTCTCTCTCTCTCTCTCATGCACACGCACACACACACACCATTTACTAACTGAGTACATTATTTTTTTTAAAGTCCTGAGAGTCCAGTAGAGACTCCAGTGGAAATCCAGAGATCATGAAGCCTTTCATCAGAGGTATAATTAAATAAAGAAGATATTCTCATAATCTAACTGCTGTCTTCAGGTTGAGGACTCTGTTGAAGAGATCTTGCCCCCCGCCCCCGCCCTGGCAGATAATGCTGCCTTTGAATATGTAGCTGGAAGTTGACAAATAAGACAATTCCATTGCTCTGGATACAGAAGAATTTCAAGTGCTGGTTTGGCTGAGAATCTGGGCAGGAATGAGACCCTTGGGATGTTACTGCTTGCCTGCAGGAAACATGTACAACCTTGAGGTACTGGACCATTGTGGAATTGGGGAGGTAAACAACTGCAAAGAATTCCTTGATGTAGGAGGTCCTTTTATCTATGTGCTGCTTTCGTTGGTTAATAAAGAAACTGCCTTGGCCTGTTGATAGGGCAGAACTTAGATATGTGGGGAAGACAGAAATGAATTCCTGGAGGAAGAAAGCAGAGTCAGAGAGAGACTCCATGGATCCTCTGCCTGAGATAGACGCTGGTTAGTATTATTGCTGGTAAGCCACTGCCATGTGGCAACATACAAATTAATAGAATTGGGTTACATTAATATCAGAGTTAGCCAATAAGAAGTTATAGCTAATGGGCCAGTGATGATTTAATTAATACAATTTCTGTGTACTTATTTTGGAGGTAAACTAGCCAGGCTGCCTGGATGGACAAATGGCCTGGCTTTCTTTGCAACCGATTCTGTTCCTGTTTAACTGTTGTCCTTGAAGTGGATGGACATCTCCTTCCTGTCACCTTTATGGTATCCTTAGTAAAGGATCTGCAAAGTTGTTGACTTCTAGGTTTGGGTTGCTGCAAGGTAAAAATAGAGTATACAGTGTATGGGAAGTAAAGACGGAGGGGATTCTGAAAGCATTGAGATTTAGCAAAATCCAGAAAATTCCTGGGCTTTCAAGACTATGAAGTTGATAAGGCTCAATGCCAAGATGTCCAAGGCTAAAGCTGGATCCCAGTCATACCTAGTGACACATGGAAAATTCCATAGAACACATATGCAATATACTGGAAGGTTGGCCCAGGGAGAGATAGACAGTAGAATTTGAGGCATTTAAATCAGACAGATTGGAAACTATAACTGTCCAGGTTGAGGACTGAGCTGGGATATGGGTACTCCTTTCAGTTAGTGCCCATGAGAATTCCTTGTGTCTGTTCTGTTGCTCTGTGCTGCGGGTTGGGGTGTTCCTTCCCAGTCCCCAGCTATTAGAGTCAACTGCAGTACTCAGATGAAGGAGAAAAACATGTTTGTGAGCAAACCCATGCCCCAAGCCAAGCTGCATCTTGATTGCATGTAAGATTTATCCATTTTGGATTTGCTCTGTGATATTTGGCTCCCTGTTGGTTTCTTTACTCTCTCCAGAGAATCCCCAATGCCTGAATACAGAGATAGAAACAGGAGAACAAGACTCCCCTGTTTGGTCCCCAGTGTGTTAATCTCTTTTCCTGCATCTCCTCTCAGTTTACTGAATTACTATTTTTTTCCACATAGAGACACCCGTGATATGAATTTACAGTGATGATTAAGGTACCAATCTTTGTAAGGGGGACCACTGAGCCCTCCCCCATACTGGGGAGCCTCTATGTCCATGGCCAATTTTCACCTGGAGTGGTTAGTTGGTCCATGTCTAGGTCACATATTGGATGGGTATGATTTGTAGTGGGGGCAAACATTTTACCCAAAACTCACAGATGGATTCCTGTGGCCCAGTGGTCTAGAAGGGCTGGTTAAAGAAGTGGTGAGTGATTCTAGGAAAGAGTGTTGCCACTTTTCCCTAGCAATCTTGCCTTCCTATCTCTAGTTTCCTTTGGTTGATTTTATTTAGAGAACAATGCTGATTTCTGGGAGTAGAAGCTGCCTTCCATAGTCTGAGATTTTGCTGCCACCTTAAGCAGAGTGCTCCTAAGGATTGCCATGGAAAGGCTTTCTTCCTTTTTTTTTCCAAAGAAGAAAATGTAAAGTATAATTTATCAATTAAAAAATGAATAATGAGGAAAGGGCAGAGAGCTCCATGCTTTCAAAATGTATTTTGTACTTTGGTGCAGTAATCATGAAAAATGAATTTCTACAGCTTATCCAAAAAGGCAGGCAAACAATTGGATCCCAACATTTCATTTCATTCTTTTCTTTCCTGCTAGCCTCAACACAGAAGGAAGCAGACAGTGGCCTCAGCAGGGATGATACACTATACACCCAGTTACCAAAATTCCCTCAAAGTTACCCACACGCTAGTACTTCAACTTTTATTTATTTTATTTATTATTATTATTAGTAGTAGTAGTAGTAGTATTTATTTATTTATTTTTGAGACAGGGTTTCTCCGTAGCTTTTTTGGTTCCTGTCCTGGAACTAGCTCTTGTAGACCAGGCTGGCCTTGAACTCACAGAGATCCACCTGCCTCTGCCTCCTAAGTGCTAGGATTAAAGGTGTATACCACCACCACCCGGCTCAACTTTTTTTTTTTTAAATTTCTTCCCAGTGTTCCCTCTTCCATCTTGCCATTTGCTGTCCTTACTCAAATTTATCTAATAAAATTATCATTCAACTGGATGCAAGTTCAGAGAGCTTATCTTTAAAGACTACTGTTGGCTACCCTTTTCTGTACCACCCTTGTTAGATAGAAACCCCTCTGTGTTCTCCTGAGAGCAGGCTTCTGACAGGCTGGCATCCACATCCTCACACTGTGTTCTCCACCTAGGACATCTTTCTCCTTATTTGGCCTGGACCATTCTCTAGAGAAATGCTGCCACTAAGTGTGAGGAACCTAGTAGCATATCTGTCTTTCACCCTGATGACCCCACAGGACAGGGGTCACGAAGAGAATATATTTTCTGATGTGGCTGAAGAAGAAAGACGAGCAGTTTCTCAAATGGTAGAAGCCAAGTCATGAAACTGCTTTTCTGAATCACTATCTTCCCATAAAGAGAATTCCAGTGTTCTTGTGCATGGAGGGTGTGCAGAAACCCATCTAATGTGGTATGTGTGCATGGGAGGGGTGTCTCTCAAGGCCCCTGAATATATCAAATAGCACAAACCGTGGCTGTGTTTCCAGGATTTTTTTTTTAATTCCTCACCTGCTCTTGACTTAGGGAGAGATGATAACTGAGGATTTTCAGTGTCTTGGTGGAAAGGATCATTTAGAATGGGAGAGAAAGTTGAACCATGAGAAACTCAGGGCTGGATGCTTCCCTCCCAGAACTCTTGGTGACGAAGACACAGAGCACAGATATAGTCTCCCTCTGACCTTGTTCTTGATCTCATGTATTAGTTACTTTTTTGTTGGTGTGATATAAAGACCATGAACAAAGCCAGCTTAGAGGAGAAAGGGGTTTATTTTAGGTCACAGCCCCAGACGGGATACAGTTCATCATGGTAAGGAAGGCATGGCAGCAGGGAAAAGGCATCAGCCTGGCAGCCAGGAAGCAGGATGATTGCATTTCCTTTGCACACAGGAAGCAGAGAGAAAGCACAGGAAGGGAAGCCACGCTATAAAAGTCTCAAAGCCTGAATCCAATGACATATTTCCTTTAGCAAACTTCCACCTCCTAAATGTCCCAGAAACTTCCCAAACAGCCCACCAATAGGTGATCAAATTTTCAAACACATTAGCCTGTGGGGAATAGTTTCCATTCAAACTGCCACACCTCACTTCCAGCACGAATGATAACTCAGACAGTGGCACCTTCTAGAAGGCTGATAGGACCAACTGGGCACTGGTGAAACAGTGGTGGTGGAATAGGAGTCCTCTGGAGAACCCAACAAGCATGAGCCATTGGCCAGGGACTGTGGTGTTGGAAGGGAGCAGTGGGAATCCCTCACAAGGATGGGCGTTAAGGTTAAAGACCCATTGCTCTTCAACCAAAATTGGTAAGATCTCTTGAGAACTAGTGATCTTAGAAGTTCTCACCAAAACAATGGAACCTTGAGGGTTTTCAGAACCACAAATGCTAAGAATGTACGCAGTTTAAGATCCAGGGAGGTTGTTCCTGAAGACTCCAATTGACAACAGCCTGGGCCCTGTATCTGAAGAGAGACTGCCAAAGCATGACTCATGGCAGTGCCACAGAAGCATCCCTGATGTCGATGGCAGTGCCAGACAAGTGTCCCTGATGCTGATGGTCTCATGTTTAAGGTTTTACAGTTCATGCCCATCCCTTCAAGTGTCCACATGGGAGGCCTGGTGTTTCTGGCTTCCCAAGTTCTTCACATTCACATGAAAGATACAGCAGTCCTGAACTCCAGGGCTTGGGGAACTTAGAAAAGGGATACTATTTATCCCAGTGAATTAATTTCAGCAGTAATGTGAGAAAATCAGCAAGGTTTTTGATTTTTTTTTTTTACTAAGGGCTTCTGAGTTATTCTACATGTTACCCACACCAGGGATCATGTCCGGCTGTTTGGGAAATGAAGCTCAGTTGTACATGCCAGGCTCTGCTTGGTCTCAGACATGTGGCTATAAGCACATTACAAGGTTATGAACAAGAAGGGCAGGTCCAGTAGAGCAAAGCACTGGTTGTTTCTGTGATGATAGATCCCTCCTTCCTCCAGTCCAACAGGACCGTTAATGCTAGTGCCAAGGCATGTGAAGAGAACAGCTTGAGACATATTCATGCCAGATAAGAATGATCCACAATAATAGAGTCTATAATAGCAGAAGCCTCGCACAGGTAATGAGATTGCACACATAAAAATCATGAAGGTGTATGCTTATTTGAAACTATAAAATCTAGCCGATTTAAATATGTTCTCCATCAAATGCTACAGTTTAAACAAAACAAGGAGCCTAACAGTCTTGACAAAGGAAAGTCAGTATCAGAATTAGTTAAGCAACTTTGCTAGAGATATTTTTGTTTCTGTTCTTTTGTACAATGTTTAAACATTTATCAAAAATATTCACAACTCATAGGCTATATTATTGTGCATTCTTAACCAATGTGAGAGCTTTAAAAAGAATATAAATACAATAGTTCTACTTAGGTAGGTCTTAAACCCAGATTGTATTAAATATTTAAAAGATTATATTTAAACAGTGCCTTTCCCCCATGATACAGTATGATATTTTCTGGCATTCTGCATTTTTCCAGTACTTTCTGGGCTAAAGGTCTTACATAGTCCTCCCATTATGAAGTGGCAAAGGGAGAACTGCAATGTGAAGTCACGACACTTCGCCACTTGTGAACCGTGATGACATACACTCGCATTCTCTCTGCAAAGGTGTCTTAGCAGAATTGGGCTCCTCTGCCAGCAGGCAGGCTCCAGGCTTGTAGAGATGAGTTCTTATTCTAAAACAACACCCGTCCCTTTGGACACACGCACTTGTTTTGGCCTGGCTGGTCAACTGCATCCTGAGTTTGTTCCTCAAACTCCATGTATGAAGAGCTCCTTTTTCCCCACTCCAAAATGTGCCAGACATCACTGGGAGGTAAATCTGTCTTTCTCTGAAAAAAAAAAATCCATCTAAAGCACCAAGTGAAACTTGCGTGTTCAAAGTTTTAGTACTTAATTGAGGAAATTGTGACAAACTTGACTACCATTTTCAAGCCAAAAAAATAAAAAAATATATAAAAAAGAAAAAAAAGACAGCTTTATCTCTAATAAAGGAAAGATCTGTCATTTCAGGCATCTCTTAACTCTGAACAAAACGTCAGCTGCTTCAGTAGGTTCTGACCATGGGCAGCTCAGTTCTCGTCAGCCATCTTTAAGTGGTTTCTCAGAAGGAGCATGCATTTCTTTATGCTGGCTTCCTCTGATCCTTTTTCCCCTGCCCATCATAGGATATTTCCAAATAACAAAAGAAATTGTCCTTGTTCTCTTTCTGACAAATCAGAGTTGCCAGCAGAGAAACTCGTGGGCAACACCATCAGACGTGTGTTAGCCTGTGTCTAAAGAAGCTGTCACCTTCCAATTCTAAGTCAAGAATCTCATTAAGTGATTCTGCAGGTTAATGAGAAACTAAACCCTTTAAACAAACAAAAACCAAACCTTTCACTGATGAGGGCCTCGGTGCCACAGGTAAGCAAACCACACTCTTCCTACTATAGGAGTGGTGTGTACAAGATTTATGGTATATTTGTCAACTGACACTTAATATTTTCTATGATAAAAGATGGAATTGGATTTGCCAAAGTCTATATTTGTACTGTTGTTGGATATTTGGATATATAAGCAAAGTTTACATTGTATTTGTACAAGACAGCAATAAAACGTATTTTCTTATCTGGCTGCCTCACTAATATTCTTCATAGAGAGTAAGGTCAATAGTATTTTTCTTTTAAATCGCAGTGTCTAGAACAAGGAGAATAGTTGGTTGTTGTGATTGCTCACTGTTGTAGAAGGTAAAGTTCTGACCAAAACAGTTCTAGATGGCAGAGGCAGACACCTCTGTCAGGATTCCCTTTCTTTTTCCCATGTGACATTTAAGAACAATTTTTGGACAGTATAACCTTACTTAGCTTCATAGAGCAATCAAGAGAATGATGCAGTAATGCAATTGGTGCACACAGTGTGTGTGCTTGGTGTTATTCTAGAGATGGACATATTTGGGTTGAGTTAGATGTACTTGTCAGACTCTTCCTGGGTTCCCGAGCCCCAGCCTCTACATGCACGTCCCACCCCTCTCTCTACCATGCCAACTTTAAGTTATTTTCAGTATATTCTTCAATAGATTCTGGCTATTTTTCTTCCAATCCAGTTTGATATGTTCATTCCTTAGTCATTAAAGTAAGAAAAACTGTTTTGACTTCAAGGGGTGTCTGTTTCACCTGGTGTGCCCACAGCACCTGTTTTCACTTTTCATTATCTCAGAGAGACATAGTCATCTTGTTCATATTGTGACAAGAAAGTGGTTGTCTCTAGGGGCAAAGCTCACATTGCCCACAGGATGCTGTTCACCACTGCAATATGGGGGAACACCCTCTAAAAGATGCTGAAGAGAAGGGTGTTCTACTGTGGCCCGCAAATTGCGATTGCCTGTGTCAACAAGGAACAGTGGCAGTGACTTGTGAGATGGTGACTCAAGCCCACCATGGTGGCCCATACCTGAAGTCACAAAACTGAGATCGAGGCAGGAAGGTCAGGAGGCCAGCCTGGGCTACAGAGTGAGTTTGACCCTAGGTTGGAATTAAAAAAAAAAAAAAAAGAAGGAGCCTTATCACAACCAAACAAATGAACAAACACACAAAAAAATGAAAAAAAAAAGAAAAAGATAGCAAATCTGTGCCCCCCCCCCACACACACATGTTTGATACTAATGTACTAAGTGCTGCTTTCAACCTTGATTTTTTTTGTGGGAAATATTGCATAGCTTTTGTACACACCCTATCACCAACCTCCATATTCTACTCCCAAGTGAGGAGTACTTAGGACACAGAAGGTTTGGGATAGTGTGGCACTTACTAGGGTGATGGTCACTGTGGGAGGGCTCCACTGAAACTGCTTTCTTTATAACCTCAGCCCCTCAGAAACCATGTCCTGAAAGAGTACCTAGAGCTGATTCCATGAGGTGCTGGCTCACGGTTCATCCACAAAGCATCTCTAGCATTTGGACTGCAGGAGCTGTTTGAAGACAAATATGTTTTTTATTGAAACATCACTGCCCTCTAGCATGTTTATCCTATTCCACTTCATTTCGCGGGAGTGGCTTCCTGTACTGCTGCTGCTGAGTGTAAGAAGGTCTTTGAAAATAATTTGCTTTTTCTATTCAATCTCAAAGGGCTAGCAGGCTGGCTGGGTCTAGCAAATGGGCAGAGCCGAGCCAGCATGGTGTGTGGCAGCAGCCCAGACTCTGCCAGCTTTCTCTACAAAGATGAACAAATCATTCCCCAGCTCTCATTTTCAAATCCTATAGCCCTGTTCCTTCCACTCCCAATAAATAGACTGAAAAGCAAGCACAGCACTTGAATAGACCTTTCCTCCAACAGGTCTACAAAGAGGTGCTCTGGGCTGCTTATCATCAGGAAAACGCAAACCAAAACTACAGTAAGATTTCTCACAATTCTCATGAGGATCATTGTAGTCACTGCAGAACCCCAAATCACAAACAAACCCACAGGAGATATGTGTCAGAGAGACCAGTGAGGAATAGGAACCTTTGCTGGCAGAAATGAATAATGGCTCAGCCTTTGTGGAAAAACAGTGTAGATATTTCCTGGGGAAAAATAGAACTATCAGATGTTCTAGCAATTCTACTTTTGGTGTCTATCCAGACATTTGAAATAAGGATCTCAATGATATCTATGCTCCTCTGTTCACTGTGGCTCTATTCATGCTGGGATGTTAAAACAATCTAAATACCTAACAGTGATCAAACAGGAAAGGAAATGAGATGTATATATAGATGTATACCATACATATCACACACACACACAAACACACACACACACACAGTGGAATAGTCTTTAGTCTTAGAAGGAAATCCTGCATTTTGAAGAAATACAGAGGGGACAAATAAGACAGACACAGAATGTCAGATAATGCATAAGCTCATTCATGAAGCACCTAAGATAATCAGGTATGGTGGTCTAAGGGTTTGGAGTAGGGAGAGATGGAATGTTCTTTTAGCACATATAAAGTCTCAGTTATGAAAGATGAGAATGATGTATACATTTGCAGCATGAAATTTCATAGTTAACAATACTTCATATCCTTAAATTTTTCCCCAGAGATTTTATGTTAAATGCTCTTACTACCATCACCACCATAACCATCACCACCACCTCCACCACCACCATCACCACCATCACCACCATCACCACCACAACAATAAAGCAAAAGAAAGCAAGGTTCCCTGCTATTCTTTCATCAAGTGTTGCAAGAGATGCAGTATCTAATGAGGGCCTGTTTGCTAATGCCATCTTCTTGCTATACTGTGTCTGCGTTTGATGACAAGGCGAGGAGCTTCTCTAAGTCCCTTTTAAGGACTGTCCATCATGACTAAATCACCTCTTGTGCTGGTTGACTTTTGTCAACTTGACACAATCTAGACATAATTGGGAAGAGGGAATTATCATTGACAAAATACCTCCTGTAGGTAAGTTGTGGGATATTCCTTGATTAATAAGTGATGGAAGGGTCCAGGTCACTGTGGGTGGTACCATCTGTGGACTGAGGGTCTGGACGCTATAAGAAAGCTGGATGAGCAAGCCATGAAGAGCAAGTCAGTAAACAGCAATCCTCCTAGTTATGAAGGTGATCCAAACACATTACTGCATGCCTCGCCCAGGACATAGGGCCTCCAGGGGAGGTTTTGAGTTCTACCTGCAACTGATATCTTTGGGGGTTGTTTTAACATTTGTGGTACTGTTAATAGGACATCCAGGCTCTCACACCTTTTGACTGCTCCTCAAGAGAGAGATGAGCTGTAGATTGGAGACATATAATGATAGGGTGATAAAGAGTGGGAATGACCTGTCATGTAGAACCCTGCCACATGCTAAATAGCTAGTCAAGCCCTTAGTAAAGGCTAGAACACAGCCAGTGCTCAAAAATCCATGCTAATATTGTTCAAAAACAAGCTTTTTTTAATGACATATTTTTTTGATCTTCAAGTCTGTGTTATGGTTTGTTCCTGCTTTTGTGCGCTTTACGGTTTGGAGAAATTTATGATGACATATGTTTGACTATATGACCACACGGTGCAGTTTCATTGTCTTATGGCCCCTGACAGCAATTGAGAATTTTACTGTCTCATATTTTTGCCTTTCCTAGAATGTCAAAGAATTGGAGTCAGACCTCGCATTCCCTTTCAGACTGGCTTCTCTCCCTTAGTCTTGTGCTGTAGGTTTCCTCCAGGGCATTTCCTGGCTGGTTGTGGAATTGCCTCTTCTATTTAATGCCATCCATTGTCTCCATACTCCGCAGTTTATTTACTCTTTTACTCTCTGGTTGAAGAAACAAAGCAGCTGTAAGCATGCACGAATTTCTTGTGGAGAAGCAAGCTTTCAGCTCCTCTGGGTAAATACCAAGAAGTGATGACACTCTTTTTCCTGTGACACGGTTTTCTCTTATTGATCTCTTTACAGAACAAAGAAGATTTTCAAACTTATTTAAAAAAACAATTGACCTATTAACTCATAACTATCATCTGCTACTTCGATCAGTGCTATTGATCCAGAAACCCACTTGTTTATTAATTCAGCTGATATTTATTTATAAGGCTTCTCATAAGATACTGAACATGGAATCGGGGATAACAAGACACAACAGCTGCCATCTCTGCCTCCATATGTGTCCAGAACACAGATAAGGCAACAGAAGAATGACACACAAGGCCAACCCCACAGAGACACACACAGGTATAAACAGGTGTTTACAATATGGAGATTAGTTCTACATGGTGGGATTGCTTCAGGGGAAAGGGTGCACTAAAAGGGGGCAAAGTGAGCAATGACTCTCTCAGTGCTCTCTCCAGTCCCTCTAATTCCATCCTTCTGAGCAGTCAAGCACTGGTGGATATGTGTAATGAAGACTAGCAGAGAGCCTGAATTCATACAAGAACAGTGGTGAAGGAAAACAAATCGAAATAGGAAGAGAAGCATTTTGCATATAGAATCAATAGGAGTTAATGACTAAGAAGGCACAGTGGTTGTAATATTAATAAACATGGAAACATTTTTGGAGAAAGCCTGGGATATACATGTATCTGTGTGTGGACATCCAGACTCACACCTGGACACCTGAGCTTCTGTTTTTATTATCATTCCCCGCACCAAGGATCAATTGTGATCATGTGAGTCTTGATGGGGTGTCAGGAAGGTAACATTCTGGAAGTTGGCATGATGCTTTCCAACAAGCCAGCCATGCTGGTTTCTGTGAGCTGCTGGAACAAACTCAGCATTCCATGAGTAATTTTCCTCTCTGGCTTCTCTCAGGCACTCACCATATTGCCCCACCTCCTTCCTTCTGAGGAAACAGCAGGCTGAGTCAAGTGTTCCTGTCCCTTGGCACTTCCAGGAAACCGGCTTCTCTTTTCTTTGCTTCTCCCAGAAAGGAACCTGCTGATTGCATGGTCTGACTGGGCTTAGTCTCCACTCACAACTCCATTCAGACCTGACTTGTGACTCCTCTCTACAAAGGTCCTGATTATTCGACGGAGTCTTCAAACCTCGACACTTAGAGGAAGCTTCAAATGCAAAATTGTTTACTCTGAATGTAAGAAATACATTTACATAAATCCATGGGAGTTGAAAGGAAAGCATAGATTTCATTAATACTGCAGCTTCCTGTCTGATACCAGTGTGCTGGAGCATCTGGAGGTCAGGCAATGGAGCCTGGTGGAGCCTGGGGCCCGGTTCTTACTTTGGGCTCACCCATGCTGGGTTGAGCACACAACTCTCTGGGTAACATTGCTGCATTTACTTCTCACAAGCTCCCAGCACTCAAGCTGTTCCCCCTACTTGGTATCACTACCCAGTATTCACGCCTAATACACCATTGTAAAGAGAGCCCAGGATCATGATTAGATGAGGGTACAGAGTCCTTGTTTCTCCGTAGCTCATGAAGAAACAGAGTCACTGCCACATGGTTTTGAATGACCCTTCACTGACACTGGTAGTGACATGGGGACCACTATAGATGGAGATAGAGGTGAGGACTGAGGGGAAAGCAGAAATTGTCCCCAGAGCACCCTTCGCAGATAATTGATTCCTAGTTCAGAGAGGGCACTGTGGCATAGCTTTCCCACATATCATGGTTGTAGCCAGTCCATCTAGGGGCTTAGGGTAGGTGATATCAAATGGCATCTGACTTATATGGCAGTCTTACGTATACTTAAGGCAAATTGTCATTTCTGTCCCTCCAATCCTGATTTCCTATGATTGGATCAATCTCTGCTGTTATAGATCATGTTCCAGAACTGTGGCTGCCTTCACTGCACCCTACTTTTTGGGAAAGTTTCCCCCTTGTCCTAAAAGCCTCCTCCAAAGAGTCCCAGAACTCCCTCCAGAACTTCCTGCAGGAGGATCTGGCCGTGTAACTCCCTCTTTCCTAAGGACTGGAGATATCATGACAATCACATCACCCAGATCAATTATGAAGCTCACATGAGGTGATGGGCATGGAAGCTGAAACTGAGAGGCCTGGACAAGTATCGCTGCCAAAGTAATAACAGTGTGAGCTTTTTGGTAGAATCAGTGTATGTCTGTCATTTCTCCTGTGGTTACCTTTGGTCACCACCATCCCTTGGTTGCAAAACAAAGCAGCCCAGGCTCATTTGTGGCATCAGAGCAGATATATCAATTTGGGTAGGAAAATAAAAGTGTTCCTCAGATGTCTTCTAGAATCATGGCCCCACGCATGGACATGGTCAAGCAGCTAATTGAAAACCATTGTAGGCATGGGGAGGCTCTTGTTCTCCAGGCAGACCCCCAACTGTATGGTCTGAAAACAACTGCCTTAGAGTATTCTCTCTGTAGTCAACTGGAGAAGAGGCTGGGTCATAGAAAAGTGGTCAATAGAAGTTCTCTGGGCGGAGTGTGGGCTCCTAACACAATTTCTCCAGTGTTCTTGCAGCCTACTGGTCCTTAAATGACAGAATGGCAGGAGGGCTCTTTCTTCTAAGAATCCCCTTTTCTAGTTGCTCTCTGCTGCTGGGTCCTCAAATTCACATAGCTAATTCAAAGATGAAGCTTTCAGAGCCTCCTTCAACTTCCACTTTGAATACTTGGTCCTTGCTCTGTGTCCTGTTAGTGTTTCCATTGCAGTACTGTCATTTTCTGTCCGTGTGAAGAGGGAAACCTGTCACTTGAGGGTTTGGTGATAGGTGTCTTTTTCTCAAACTATTCTGATCCCTGCCAGGATAAGAAGCCTTTTCCTCTTGCTCCTCCCAGTGTCTACTGAGAGCCGTACTGAATGAAGGAGTCAGGTCCCTAAGGGCACTGGTTTGTCTGTGTGGTGCTGAGCAGGGCTTCATCCTAGTTTCATGTGTGTTATCCAAATCTCCCTGAAATATTCAACCTGCACTCCCAAGTGCAGGCATGTGACTGAACATCACACTCTTTTACCCCTGCCCTATTCTTAGCATGACATGGCACATGTGAGGTGCCCCGTATGTGTGACTCAGTGATTTACACACTTCTCTCCTCATTAAAGGAAGAAACATAAAGACTGCAAATGACCATTATGAGGTTAGTGACTGGACTAGACACCCACCCTGGTCTTCTGATGATGACTCTCCCAGAAGAGAATGCAGGAAGAGAAATAACCATTTGAGGGTGTGGTAAAGGTTCTCATCTATCTTAGTCATTAGAAGATATGGTCTTTCCTATCATGGGTTCTGATGTCTCTTCATTCTAGCTACCATGCTAGGGTACTTAGTCTAATCACTAAGTCAAAATCAGAACTTCTTGGCAGATGTGAAATGTTGTTTATTGTTCTGATGTGATCACAAATGAGCTGAGCTATTGACTCCTCACTTCTACAGAGTGGGGCTTGGGACCAACACGAGCCCCCATGGTGGCCATGGTAGTCAGGATAAGCAATGCCACCACAGTCCAAGAATGTATGGTGTGAAATAGGATGTGTAGGGCAACACCTACAGACCCTCATTTACACCAAGACTGTATGTCTGCAAACATGTGCATGCACACACACACACACACACACACACACACACACACACACATACACACATGCGCGTGCACGCACGCACACCATCTACTCCTCCGAACAGCTCCAGCTCCAATACAACATTGCTATGGAGATCTTATCAAATTTCCTGTTGTCTCTATCAGGGCTCAGGCTATGAGATATCCACTCTAGCTTTCTTAGCAAAAACTCTGTCTTTAATGTCTACTATCTGTTTATCACTTCTTATGACCCAGTCACATATCCCACAGGGTTACAGAACCAAAGATGTTCTAATGTTCTAGTGTGAGACCTCTAGGAGCTCAGATTCCAGCTTTTTACCTCTTAGTTCTATGCCCTGAAGTAGATCATTTATCTTTATTACTCCCTCTTAAAATGAAAATTGGATAGAATCATGTATGGTATTCATATAAAGCAGTGATTCTCAACCTTCCTAATGCTGAGACCTTTAATATAGTTCCTCAGGTTGTGTTGAGCCCCAACTGTAAAATTATTTCATTGATACTTCATAGTTTTGCCTCTGTTGTGAATCATAATATAGATATATGATATGCAGAATATCTGATATGTGATCTCAAGGGGTCATGACCCATAGATTGAGAGCCATTGACTATAAAGCATAGCTCTCACTCTAAAGAAATGAATAATTTATGCTGAGCAACATGTTAATGACTATGGCCTGGAAATACAAATTTAGGCTTTCCTATCTTGTTTCACTATATGGTGGTTACATAAACTCTTAATAGTTACAGAACAAAAGAAAACCACAAATCAATAGATTCATCGAATACATTGCTGAGGATAATGGTGATTTTGCTCCAGGCTTAAGATGCTATTTAATGCTATTCTTAGCTTCTGGATTGGTATGCCTAATGGTTTGCTAAGTTAGTAAATTCCAAAGCTTTTGCCTAATAGTGGAAAGGATGTCGCATCAGACAGATGGTGCGTAAGGAGACTGTGAAGACCTCCGAGATCACTGGCCTCTGCAACTTTAACCTTCCAAGTTCCCACAGTCATGAGTTTCAAACCAGCAGATCAACCTGGAGAGTCTTCTTCATAGCTCTGTTTTTTTGAAACAATTTTAGTTCCTAATGGAAACGTTTAGCCAAGGGCAGATTGGTCATTCAATATGTAGTCAGTATGGTTATCATGACCATTGTTATTATCTGTGTCCAGAATTTGCCACACTTTACCTTCTTCTCATTTAGAAAAACACATCTGAACACCCTTGAGATTTTCTATGTTCAGGATACTGCCCAGTGTCTCAGCAGACTTCCGGTTGCCTGTAAGATGTAGGACTCACAGCTACTTCTCCAGTACCATGTCTGCCTGCATGCCACCATGCTCCCCACCACGATGATAATGAGTTGAACGTCTGAAACTGTAAGTGAATCACCACAATTAAATGTTTTTATTTATAAGAATTGCCATGGTTATGGTGTCTCTTCACAGCAATAAAAACCCTAACTGAGATAACTTGTTATGATTTTTACTAGCTATAATTTTAAGATTAAAGTTATTGGCCAAAATATTTGTTTGTTAAAAAAAGTAAGACTGGAGCATGGGATGCTTCATGGGAGTAAATCCAATGCATTATATACATGTATGAAATTATCAAAGGCTTTTAATAAAGTTACATAAAATATTTAAGGAACTGCTTTCTGATAAAACTATAATGGTTGGGAGCTCCTTTACAGTCGATAGGGAAGAAAAATGAAGATACATGGGTGAAATAAGAAAGGTAAGAATGGGCCAGGCAATGGTGGCGCATGCCTTTAATCCCAGCACTCGGGAGGCAGAGGCAGGCGGATCTCTGTGAGTTCGAGACCAGCCTGGTCTATAGAGCTAGTTCCAGGACAGGCTCCAAAGCCACAGAGAAACCCTGTCTCGAAAAACCAAAAAAAAAAAAAAAAATAAAAAAAAAAGAAAAGAAAGAAAGGTAAGAATGGAATATTTTGAACTTGGTAGGTAAGTTGAATGTTCTTCACTGTTTTCTCTGCTTTCATATATGTTTAAATGTTTTTTGATGAAACAAGCATAAGTGCAAACAAAGGTTTCCATCTGTACAGATTTATTTATATTCTACAGCTGTACTTCAGCTACTCACAGTAAGGGAGGAGCCTTTCTCCAGGGCCAGGAGCCAGAAGTGGTTAGGTACCTCATATCCCCAACCCACTATTCCACAGCAGTGTCTGCTACCTTAGCACTAGGCTTCCTTCTTCCTCCACGCCCAGCCTTCAACAAGCTCCATCATGGCTCAGCCACACACAACATTGTACAGGTGATGTGACCTCCCTTTGGCTCAGGATATTACCTTAGGCTGGAAACATCAGTTCTTGTTTAAGGCTGGCACACAGAGGAACCCAGAGCAGCTGTTTTTTCTTTGTCCACTCCTCTTGGGCTTCTCCTGGTTTAATTACCCTTACCTGGCCACCAGAGTACTTTGTCAGCTGTCGGGATTGATGACTGCATACCGGAAACAGGGCTAAAGTACTATGTAACATACTGCTCAGGGTCACACGCATCCTCCTTCCTGTGTATTTTTGAGAGTCAAGGCTTCCAGATAGCAACACAAAGTACATCTTTCACTGTCAAGAAGAGTTCTTGGCTACACAAGTGTGATGTGTTGGCCTAGAAGTGGGAAGCCTGGGCCAACTTAATATCTTCCTTCAAGAATCTATTAATTCTGGTGCCAAGACTGTTTCACCAGCTGTCTCAAGCTCCAGGGAGAAATCAACCAAAGCAACTCAGGAGAGCTAGAGTTAACACAGCAGATTCCCATCTAGCCACTCATGGAAGCAGAGAAGCAAAGAAGCAGGTAGAAAGGTAGATATTTCTCAGCAGAGACTAGGTGCAGACTGAAGACAAAGAGCTGCAGGGGCTTGGGATAGGTGACATTGGACATTGTAGTCAGTGGTTAGGATCCTAGTCTGTTGTTTGATGCTAATCACAGGATACCATAGATTGAGTAAGCTATAATACCTCAAAGTTTATTGGGACTCATGATTCTAGTATAAGATTGAAGACTGAGGTGACAGCCTTCTTGTTGGCAGAGTATCAGATGGTGCAGAGAATCATATGCATGAATAGATATGCACAGTGCTTGTCTGTGTCCTTTTTATAGAAGACATAGGATCCGAGCCTGGGCTCTACCCTAATGGCTTTATCTGATCCTAATTATCTCTTACATACCCCAGAGCAAAATATGTGAAATTCATATCCACTTAATACATCACAAAGCAATTAAATTTCAATATGGGCACCCTTTGAGGGCATAATAAAGCATATCTAAGCCATTGCAACAAGGCAAATAGTTTTCGGGTATATCTTAGCAACCAGGGACCCTGACTTGCACTGATCTGCACATATTCCCCTCTATAAAAAGGCCAACTTATCACTCTGCCTTAATAAGCTTTAATAACTCCGTAACAAGCAATCACTTAGTAATCAAACACATCCTTGACTGTATTGTGGAACAACAGGCAGAGCCAGTCCAACCTGGACTAATTTTAGATACATACTCAATAAGACAAACAATATTGTCAATGTGAAATTTTAGGGGAAAAAATCCCCATATGCTATCTGTGATAGATAGTCTTGGTTGTCCACTTGACACACCTGGGAGAAGGCACCCTCAATTGAAGAATTGCTTTTATCACGTTGGCTTGTGGCCTTGTCTGTGGGGGAGTTTTCTTTATTACTACCTGATGTAGGAGAGCCTAGCCTAGCAGTAATGTCTCTGGGCAAGTGGGTGAGGGATGGATAAGAAAAGTAGGTAAGCTTGAACCTGGGAGACAGCCAGTAAGCATTCTTTCTCTGTGGTTTCTGCTTCAGTTCCCGCTGGAGTTGTACCCTGTCTTCCATCTCTGAAGGACTGGAACCTAGGAGTATAAGCCAAGTAACCACCCACCAGAGTTGCTATTGGCTGAAGTGTTTCAACACAGCAACTGGTAAGTATGGAATACCATTTGGTGCCTGCTCATGATTGATCCTGTATATGACTAAAATCTATTGTATCCTGGGGGACATGTGAATGGGAACCAAAGCTTATATGACCCAACCCTATCAATCATAATAGAAACTTACATCTTGCACTTAGAAACCAGTTCTTCCTCTTGCACTGGTAACAGGGAGCAGTGAAAAGTGACGTGGGTTCTTCAGCACTTTCTTCGAGCCGAGACTGCTGCACCCTGCAGCACATCTGTAGTTCTGAGAAAAATCTTTTGCTGCTTTGCTGTTTGTGTCCATCCATTTGATTCTTTGTACAAGACTCTAAGAACATGGAAGTAGCAGACAGAGAGTACCACCAGTTACGGCAGTGTGGATTTGAGTAGATTTATATTAAAAAGAATAGGAGGACTTCAAATAGCATTTGACTTTCTCCAATCAAATGACCAGAACTTAACCTCTGTTTTTAATTAGTTATGATTTAGATCATCATGAAAGTGGCAAAATATTTGCACTTTTAGTCGTGTAAGTTAAGACCACCAGGCAAGAGACATTATTGGCCACATTCACCTAGCATGACACTGTGTTGAGGGTTGAGGCCACTCAGGGCTCCCAAGTAGAAGGAAGATACAGGCTTCACTGCCTCACTCAGCAGGTTATGGCTTATTGGATTTAGACATCTGAGAGATCTCCTCTGACGGAGCTGAGGAGATGCCTTAACAACAGTCAACACTCAACACTCAACAAACTGTGATTGTTGTAAGCATGAGGACCTCAGTTCAGGTCCTCTAGCGCACACACAAATAGGCAAAGTAGAATGCACCTATAATTCTGGTGCAGGGAGGAAGAGAAAGAAGGCTTGCTAGAGCACAATGGCCAGCTTCTCTCTCCTAATCCTTGAGTATCAGGCATGGTGAGATCCTTTTTTTAAGAACTAGATAAAGAATAATAAGGGAAGACATCTGACGTTGACCTTGGGCCTCTAGACACACAACTACATGTACATAACACACACACAAATTTAGAAGAACATTCTGGCTCAGGGTCCATATGAAGTGTTGCTTTGTTTATTGATTCTGCTTGTCGGACAGCTCCTGTTATTTACCCTGTTAGTCTCTAGAGCAGCGCTATAGAGATGATCTCTGATTGCTTGTGTCCTTTTACCAGACAGACACCAGACCAGCAGCTCTTCGGGTTTGCAGGACCTAACTCCTCATCTCCAAGTTGTGGGAACACTCTCTCATAATGCAAAGCCTGTACCAAGTCTTCCAGTAGTTTATGGAACAACTGTCTTTCCCAGGGCCAGATCACCGGCATTGATCTCTACACTCAGGCACCACTCAGTCTGCATGTTCAGTCTGTGTTCTTTACAGCAGACCCTGCTTAACATCCCTATGTCTTGAAGGCACCTCTCTCTGTTGAACTCCCTGAAGCCAGTGGCTGTGTGTATGTGAGAGAGTATAGACTCGTGTGTGTGTGTTTGTATGTGTGTGTGAGAGAAAATTGTGTGTGTGTATGTGTGTGTGTACATGTATTCACAATGCCCAACATGGGCCCAACCCACATTAACTATAACCAATTAAGAAAACCTCCTCAGCATCCTCAGAGGAAATTTTTTATTATAAATCCTTTGAAACGTATTTAGAAACATCAGCATGATTATTACAATGCTTTATTCAGTTAGTTAAATGTGCTTTAGAAAACACCATGAAGCCTGGCATCATTTAAGGGCATCTGTTGTTCTTGGAAGTGATTAGCTGTCAGCAAATCATCAATTTCATATTGTTGTGTGGCTAAGACTATTAGCTCTAATTAAAGACTATGCACAAGTCTGAGCTAATTTGCCTTATCTGTAGAAATGGGACTTTAAGTCTTGTGAAAGTGTAATGATCCTAAATGTGTTGGGTAAGCAATTTCTTCCAGGTGTCCTAAGTTACGCCTGGAGATGGGGGACGGAGACCTGAGGTTCTTGGAGCAGTGTCACCTTGATGGAACAATCCAGACCATTAGGACTCGCTATGCCTGAGCCTAGCCTAAGTCTCCCACTCCCTGCCTAGTCCAGTGGTTCTGGTTCTCCCAGAGGTCGGGCAGATTGCTGGCTTGCTTCAGAGGCTCAGCAGCCTTAAGCTCAGTTGAAAGCTTTATGTAGGCTCTTTTGCTCCTAGGTTGAGGAAACTTCAACTGAGGAAAATACAGTCCAGAAGGAGGCAGCACCAGCAGAAGTCAATTCTTTCCAGAGGCCTCAGCTCTCATGGTCAGAGTGGGAGAGGAAACTTGGGAATTAGGGGAAGGGCAAAGTCTGGGAGAGAGAAAAGGAGAGAGAGAGTGTGGAGTGTGGTTTATTGCCAGACCTTTATTAAGAGATAAGTGGTATTTATGGAGAATAAAGGAACAACAGCTAAGTGTGCAGATAATGAGCTGAGACAAGAGGCTTTATGGTTTCCCCTCTGGCTACATCAAATCTATCAAGCATTAAATGTGGTAAATAAGAACAGAAGTAGGGTTGGCAGTTCTAAACCAAAGTATCACGTTGATGGGGTCTGCTCTTGGTCATGCTGAACCCTCAGTCTTCCTTTCCCTGACTTCCTCTCTTATCCCCCCACAAGGTCTCTTCTATGAGCCCTCCATTGTCCTTCCAGTATGCCACATCTTCCAGTCTTTTTAATTTTCCCAAGACCCCACCTTCATGCTTGACTCTGGGTGCTCCTTATTTCCCTAGGAGATTTTCCACTTTGCAGACAAGCCCAGATATTCTCTGGCTAAGTCTCAGAAACAAAACCAAATAACCTGCTGGAATCCATGTCCTAAGAATAACTAGGCATAATTCCATGAGGATCAATCCACACCATTGCACTGGTAACTTGCATCCTTCTCTTTTGATAGAGGCACCCTTTGTAGCATAGGTTGTTGTTAATCTCTTAATCCTCTGCTTCCACTGTATGCCGATATTCCAGTTCTCCCTCACCCTGTCCCCCCACTGTGCTTGAGATGGAATCCAGGGCCTCTTGCATATAAAGCAAATGCTGTGTACCACTGAGTCACAGCCCAGCCTGTTCTTTTACATTTCTAAGAATGTTCTCATTGTATAGGCATATTTCACTTTATTTGGCCCATTAACTTATTGAAAAACTTTGAGCTGATTGCAGTTTTTACCTTTATTATATTTTGACCATTTTTTAAAACATTTTATCAGCTAGAGAGATGGCTCAACTGTCAAGAGCACTGCCTTCTCTCCCAAGGGTCCTGAGTTCAATTCCCAGGAACCTCATGTGGCTCACAACCATTTGTAATGAGATCTAGTGCCCTCTTGAGGAAGAAACCTGGTTGGTGTAGGAGGCCCTTCTGTATTTGTGCTTTCACTGGTTATTAAAGAAACTGCCTTGGCCTAGTTGATAGGGCAAACTCAGGTAGGCAGGGAAGATAACAGAATTCTGGGAGGAAGAATGCGGAGACAGGCAGACACCATGATTCTCCTGCCTGAGCCAGATGCTGGTTAGAATCTTTCCTGGTAAGCCATGACCTCGTGGTTATATACAGATTTAATAGAAATGGGTTAATCAAGATGTGAGAGTTAGCAATAAGAGGCTAGAGCTAATGTGCCAAGCAGTGATTTAATTAATACAATTTCTGTGTGGTTATTTCAGGGGTTAAGCTAGCCAAGTGGGACAGAAGAAGGGGCCCTGCTCCTTCTCCTACAACTGGTCAATTGTTTTCATCCTCATCAACTTAGACCATGAAACCCAATATGGACAAGTTCAACAGAACCTCCATATATGGGCTGCCCATGCATGCATGCTTCAGTGTTGCTAGGGCATATATTTCATTTCATTAACATTTTATACATTCTATATAAACATTACTTCTTTGTACTCTGTTAAAATTAGAAAGCCCAGGCGGGTAATTTCTGGGCCATGTAGGAGATATGTAGCCAGTTTATACTGCCAAGTTCTTTTTCAGGGAGGGAGATTGTACCACTTTACATCCCAGTGAGTGCCTGAGTGGCTGTCCTTCTCCAGATCCCACACCATCTCCTGCTGTTACTGTTTCCCACTTTAGACATTTTGATGGGTGTGTTCTGATGTCTCTTTGTGGCTTTAGTTTTTATTAGAGCCAAGTAATGTGGATGATCTTTCCATGTGTTTATTTACTATGTATGTTAGTGTGTGTGTGTGTTTGGTATATGGTGTATCTGTATGTTGGTGTGTGTGTTGTGTTGGGTGCATGCACTTGTATGAGTGTAAGTGTGGAAGCCAGAGGTCAACACCAAGTGTCTTTCTCAGTTGCTTTCCACCTTAATTTTTTAGAGTATGAACCATTGAGCCTGAGGGTCACCAACTCAGCTGGGGCTGGCTGGCCAGAAAGCTCTAGGGATGGGAATCTTCTTGCTTCTGCCTCCCTAGTCTGGGATTGCAGTAGTGTGCTTTCCCTGGGTGCTGGGAATCTGAACTCAAGTCTTCGCTTGTGTAGCAAACACTTTACAACTGAGGCATCTCTTTAGTCCCTACCATTATGGTTCTTTAACTGTGTCTTCAAATCTTTTGTCAATCTTAATTCTTTCTGTTGGGGAAGGATGACTACAGGATTACATCTTCATATGTAACCTAGGCTGGTTTACAACTCAGGATTCTCCTGACTTGGGCTCCAGAGTCTTGAGAGTACAGATGCACCTGACCATATTCAGCTTCTGCTTTCTTGTAGGTGGATTACTTCCTGGGAGATCATCATGAAATCTATATACTCATCCTCTATCAAGGTCAGCCTGGAACACTTGAGAGATTGCTTTCAAAGAGACAAACAAATAAAAATGGAGGAGGGGGGACAATGAAATGGTCCCTCAGGTAAAGGAGTTTTTCAAGCCCAAGTTCCCCCTCTCAGATTCACGTGATGGGGAAGAACTGACCCAGAGTTGTTCTCAGACTTTCCTACACATACTATGGCACACGCCCAACTTTCCCCCATGCACACTCAAAGCAGATGGAAAAAGAAATCAGCTGTAAACCTTGTCTTCCTATGATACCCAAGATTTGTGTCGCTTTTAGATCTCTGATGTTGCCTGTGTGTTGGCATAGACACCGCTGAAGTTCAAGCTGTTTGGACTCACCTTGTCCAAACATTTGTATGTTTAATGCCATACATTATGACAGATGGGGGTAGGATTTCAGCTACTGCTTCTCGGAATGCCTTTTCAGCATCCAGCCATTTTCCCTTGGACTTTTGTGACACAGAAGCAGATAATGTGAGGCAGCCCCACCATTCCCTATATCTTTTTCATGTTTTTATCATTTTTCTTGTTCAGATTGAATAGTTTCTGTTGTTATATGCTCAATTCTTCTGAAGAGAGATTTTAGTTTTTAATATCCGCCATCAGGTTGGTCATAAACAAGAAGTTTTACCTTTTGCTTTTCTGGGATTTTCACTTTCTTTATTTTCTGTTTTCTGAGAAAAGGTTTCTCTGTGTAATAGTCGTGGCTATCCTGAAACTCTCTTTGCAGATCAGGATGGCCTCAAACTCACTGAGATTCATCTGTCTCTGCCTCCCAAGTGCTGAGATTAGAGGGTCTGTGCCACCATTGCCTGGAGGGTTTTGCATATTTTTACTTCCCATTCTTCTTTGTTATTTCTTTGTTGAGATTTTCTTGTTTTTCTCTGCTTACTCTTTTCATATTTTACTTTGTTCCAAGTATGTTCATCATTGAATCAATTTTGAAAATGACTGCTTTAAAATCTCTACAGATAGTTATAGTAATTCTGGCATCTCGGTGTTGGAACTGTACTGATGTATTTTTTTTTAATTTATTTAAGCTATAGAAAAAAAGAGTTTGAATTGGAATCTGGATATATTGGGTATTGTACTGACTAGTTTTGTGTGTCAACTTGACACAAACTAGAGTCATCAGAGAGAATGGACTGACATTTGAGGAAATGTCATCATAAGATCTAACTGTAAGACAATTTCTCAAACACTGATCAGTGGGGGAAGGCCCAGTCCATTGTGGGTGGTTCCTTGCCTGTGGTGGCGGTGCTGGGTTCTAGAAGACAGCAGCCTGAGCAAGCCAGTATCCAGCACCCCTTCATGGCCTCTGGATCAGCCCCTGCCTCCAGGATCCTTCCCTGTTGAGTTTTTGTTCTGACTTCCTCCAATGATGGGTTATGATATGGAAGTGTAAGCCAAATAAACCCTTTTCTCCCCAACTTGCTCTTCGGTCATGGTGTTTTGTTGTAGCAATAGAAACTTTAACTGAGATGTGTTGTGTTTTGAGCCTCTTGCTTTTGTTTAAACTCTGTGTTCACCTGCCCACTGCCATCCAATAGAGCAGGGAGCAGACTGCACCAGGTTTTGTAGACAAACAATGGAGAGAAGGAACTCCTTGTTTCTGATGAGTGTCTGTTTGGCTGTTGGTTCCTCACACAGCCTCCTTCAGCATCCTAGGGGTAGCCTGCCACCATGAATGGTGCTTACAAACCTGGGTTTCCTCTAACCTCCTCTGGTGTTCCCAGTCAGCGGTGGAAGAACTGAGAATTTGAAAGACTGTTGGTACAAATTTTACCTGTCAACACTTCAGATCAACAGGGACAGAGGTCTCAGCTCCAGAGTCAGTGACACAGACCCAGCCCTGGTGGGTGTGGATAGAGCTGCTCTGAGTTACAGCTCTGCACAGTCTTTGGTGGTATTTGTGAGTTGGGATTAACAGCCTTCTCTGTGGATTTGCCTAGGGTAGACTGGCTACTATCTCACCTTTCTTATTTGCTGCCTTTGTGCTAGTCACCAGGCTTTTGTAGAGTCCCCCATGCCCATTGGTGAGTGCTTATTGGCGTTTCTGGGTTTCAATCTTCTCTGTATCCAAATCTGGGACAGATGGGTATAAAAATAAAATCTAGAATCCTGGCGTTGCTCCTCAGGTCCTGGCCTTTCTAACTGACCTTTCTTCTCCCTGCCTTCCAGAGAGATTTTATGGTTTGAAAATATAACACATATAGGTTTTAGTTGTATTTAATAGAAATAAAAGGGGGAATGAGTTCTCTATTTTCACAGAAGTCAAAGTCTGTAATAGTCATAATTTACTGCCAGCCATTTAAAGTGCTCCAACTTGACTGATTCCCAGAGTGTCCCTAAAATCGAGTTCTCAGAATGAGATGTTGTAGTTGGTAGCCACTTATCTAAAGACACTGGAACAACACACTGTTAACAAGGGGGTGGTGATACCCTCAGGTAGATGTTGGCATAAAATGGGGAGCTGGAAGTTCACAGGGGTGCTAATATATTGTAGAATAAAAGAATTAGAGGGATAGACAGTGCCATAACAATATAGCTCTGTACTGGGAGAAAATAAAGTTAGAAGTCCATGCTTTAGGATACGAATAGCATGCTGCTTGATTTATAAGGATACAGTGATACATTTTTAAAAAATATGGTATTGGCTGACATTTATTACGATACTGGAAGCCTTGACAAAAAAAAATAGGCACATAGAATCTAAGTGCTTGTCAAAATGAAAGTATATCTTTTCCATATTTATCTCCTAAGTGGGAAAGCATAGTTTGCCAAATGAGGTGTAGGATCTGCTGTACTGCAGCTGAAGTTGGGAATACTCACAGATTCCGGAGGATGTCCTCAGATCTGGAAGACTGGATGTTTCCACGGATGCAGATTGGGCAGTGCAGTGGCATGCTGGGTGCTGGAATACTGGCTCTGGACCCATGTACATTCTCACTTCCCTAACAGAAATACCTTCTGAAAAACTTCTGTGAACTTGAGTATGCCACAATAAACCAGAGCTCTTGTAGAAAATGAAGAAGGGTTTATGTGATTTATATGACTTCATAAATGTGCTCATATCTTGGCAAATTGAAGGCTTCGATGAGGGGTCTGTAGCTTTTTCATGTTCTCTATGCACTGCCTTCCCATGTGATGTGCTGTATTATGTCCTTGGAAGCTGTGTGTGCATTCTTATGCTGGGTTGGGGGCCCTAGACCAAATCTGTCAATTCAGGCTACAGGAGCCCCTAGAAGCCCTTGCCCTGTAGGGAGTCAGAGGAAAAGGCGGTTGCTCAGGACCACATGGCTCTAGTCATGGCCATAGTGTGGAGGGCTCCATTTCAGCCAAGGAAATAAACCCTTCTTCATGGGGTTCTGCAGGAACAAGAGGTTTCCTGATCTAAGAGAGCAGCCACCAGCCTCCACTTTGTACAAGAGGCAGAAAAGCAGTACAGACTGTGCAGTTCATTGCCTTCATGTGCTTTCTGATTCTCTGCAAAAAAAAAAAAAAAAAAAAAAAAAAAAAAAAAAAAAAGCAGATGTGGGAAGGAGATTGGCAAAAATTGGGGAGGGAGAGAGAAAGGCAGAGACAGATAAAAAATACAGAGTAGGGAATGCAGACCAAGAAGGAAAGAAGAAAGGGAAAGAAGGGGAGAGATCAGAAGGAAGAAAAACAGGAGGAGGGGGAGAAAGAAGAAAGATGGGGTGCACGGTGCCTCTGGTTTCCCTTCACACCTCATTACAGGGTTGTAGGAAGCGTCTCTGGGTTTTGCTGTCAGGCAGTTAGCTTTTCCTATCAGGAAAGAGAAGAGACATGTGTAGCTTCGTGACCTGGCCGGCTGAACAGGAGCTATGTGTACCATGAAGTCTCAATACTGCTAGAGGACTCTGGGTCTGCAATAGCCCTGTGTTCCATGCATTGCCACCTGCATTTGTGGAATAGGACAAAGACTGTTCAGGCTAATTCGCTTGCAACCCCATATCTGCCCTGAATCTTTGCAGAAACGTCAGCCTGACTAAGCGAGCGTGTTCACGGATTTTCCAACCCATAGGAGGTTCCATGTGGGATCCACAGTCTTGCAACTTTTCACACAGCATAGGAAACAGGTTTTGGGAAGCTCCTAGCTGTGTGTTGTTACAGAATGGGAACACAACTCTGGGTCTGGTAGGGACACAGGACACTTTTTGGAGGAGGTGACCTTTATATTGGGCACTCCAGCAAGATGGCACTGACCACAACAAGGGGGGTGTTTTGAATCTGGGAAGGTTGAGGTAAAAGCCAGAAGGCATGAGACTTAACACTGAAATGGGAACAAAAGCCTGAAGCTGCTCGAGGGACAGCGCTCTGCCCACACTACTGAAATAGCCTGGGTCAGAGGAGGTGCTTGATCCCTGTGCAAAGGCCCTGCTTAAGTCTCACAGGCTGCAGGTGTCAGTGAGAGCCAAGGGCAGCTGGGGGCAGTAGGGCAGCAGAGCCCTGGGATCATGGGTTTCTTCTGGAAGGACACATCTGGGCTTTAGTTAATAGCATTTTCCTTGGGTTCTTTTTCATGACTGACTTAACCAGGGCTCTGGGAAGCCTGAATCTTCTCAGCTAGTGAAAGGAGGCAGCTACCCACCCTTCAGTATTCAAAGGAGCAGCACTCTGAGTCTAGGGCAGAAAGCCCTGATAGTAAGAACCCTGGATTGCAGTAGTATAGCCTAGGGGGTTGAGTCCTCACCCCAGAAGCTGTAAGATGCCCCAGAACAGGGCACAGTCACCATATGCAGGAGCATCCATGTGTCTGTGTGCATGAGTTCAGTCTTCACATCTTCCTTCATAACTCCCCACCACTCCTATATTGTGTCTCAGGAAGTGCCCATCGCACAGGGAGACCAGCCCATGGTCATCAATGAGGGACCCATCCTCACTTGGGGATCAATCCTGATTCTCTGTTGCCTGCAAAGTCAGAATCAGAGAGGGATTGGACAAGGCCTTACGGTACGTGACAGGTGAGAATCACTGGAAACAGCAGCCATTGGAAGTCCTGACAGAGTCAGGTGAAGTTCCAGAACAGGTACAGGGCAGTTCCGGGTTAGTCCAGTCAAGGGATGTCCTGATGACCTTGTTCACACCTCTTCTAACCCTTCCCTAAGTGGAGAACAGGCTAGCCTGCCTACTCTTCCTGAGGGGGCAGTTCACACCTTAAGTTGGGTGCCGATAGTTTAAGGCCCTCTGCCTGTGATCAATCATAGCTAGGGTGTGTGAGTCTATACACGTGTGGTCGCTGTGCACCTGCCACAGTGAAGGCCAATTTCCCAAAAACGTGGATTCGTTCTTTCAGTCGTTCTTCACGTTGGGTCAACCTGTCGATGGCGCTACCCCATTGTTAGTGACGCTTCTAATCTGCTCGACTTCCTGTTTGGTCTTGAGGGTAGTAAGTGCCATTGCCTGCTCACAGGAAGGGCATTGGGAGGACAAACATGATTGAAAATGGTGGCCCCTGTCTTGAATGGGGACTAATCGGATTGCCAGAGAGTGTTCTGGATGAGTGCAGGAAAAGGGGCTTTCTGAGGATGGGTTTTGATCATCCCTGAGCACTCGCTGCTCTGGGGGCTGTGCCAGAAGTAAAGCAAACACTGAGAACTCCAGGCTTGGGAGAGCACGCATTTCCGTAAGAATGGCTAACACCAGGGTCACACGCAGATAGACTGGTGGATGTCAACAGGGATGATATTCTAGAGGGAAACTGAACAGGCCTGAGCTGAAAAGTCATGTAGGCTCATGTAGGGTAATGTCCCCACAAGAGCCAAATGAGTCAAGCCTGGATGAGAGTAGAAGAAAGCCTCGGAATCCTGGAGAAAGGGGCTTCTAGGCAAACGCAATGGCCCTGGAGGAAACACATCCAATTGTTTCCAGGTTCTGGGTGGCAGTGGTGTGGGGAATGTAAGAAGTATTCAGAAGCTGTTTTGCTGAAAAGTACAGACTGCTCCTTTGTGCCTACTGTGTAAATAAAAGCAGAGAGGAAACTGGCATCTCTGCCTTCATTTTGTGCTGGTCTCCCAGCCTCTGTGTCAGATTACTGTTCACTCTGCAGTGCTGGTCTCCCAGCCTCTGCGTCAGATTACTGTTCACTCTGCAGTGCTGGTCTCCCAGCCTCTGCGTCAGATTACTGTTCACTCTGCAGTGCTGGTCTCCCAGCCTCTGCGTCAGATTACTGTTCACTCTGCAGTGCTGGTCTCCCAGCCTCTGTGTTAGATTACTGTTCACTCTGCAGGTAAGTGTGTTTTTCATTCTACCTGAAAAGCAGCAATGAGGAACAAAAATGTAAAACGTTTCCTCTCCCATCAAGGCTGAAGGCACAACGAGTGATTGAGGTATCTGCCAGCACTTAAGAGCACCGTATCTCCACAGCCAGAGGTTTCTGAAGGTTTCCAGTCCTTGCCTACAGTCACCTTGTATTGCTAACATTCCTTCCCACGAGGTGATGTAAGCAACACCAACCCCTTGTCCTCAGGTCCCAAGAACAAAGCGAGGCCTAAGTCCACTAAAGTTCATTCTGGGGAACGAATAAGCTTACTGTGCTCTCTCACAGAGCCCAGATGAGGGATTAGTTAGAGGAGTATGGGCACGCCTCTTCCAACCCTTCCACCATCAGTACTGGAAAGCCTTACCCAGGGTGAGGGCTGTCATGTACAGGGAGATCCTGTGCCTAATTCTCCAAGATTCTATACACTTTTCCCCTTTCCCCAGGCTACGTGCAGAGTTGCCTTTTGGTATGGAACAGCTAGATACTCAGCAGAGAGAATCTTATACCCTTCCCTGCCCCTCTGCACAGGGATATAAATAGTCAACTTAGCTTGCATGACCTTTTGCAATGAGGTCACAGCTGTATTTTCTGAGATACTGGTTGCTTGCCTCAGAGGATAGTCACTGTCTTAGGACTTTACTGCCGTGAAGAGACACCATGATGACAGGAACTCTTATCAACAAAGGCATTTAACTGGGGCTGGCTTACAGTTCAGCAGCTTAGTCCATTACCATTATGGTGGGAAACACGGAGGCCTACAGGCAGACGTGGTGCCTGAGAGGTAGCTGAGAGTCCTGCAACTTGATCTGCAGGCAGCAGAAGGAGACTGTATCACACTGGGCTTAGCCTGAACATATAAGACTTCAAAATCCTCCTGCCTCGTGATAGACTTCCTCCAACAAGGTCACACATCCTAATAGTGCCACTCCTTATGGGTCAAACACTAAAACACATGAGTCTATGGTGGCCATTCCTATTCAAACTAATGCATTCACTGCACCTTACATTTTAAGAATAGCAGAGCCTCACAGACTGATGTAATCACATCATAATGCTATCACTAAAGCAGGAACAACTGTCTCATGAGAACCAAATTGTCCCTTCAATAATCAGGACTTCCTCAGGTCAGCTTAGAGCCAGAATTGAACACTTCGGTAAAGATTGCTTAGCTAACATATACCTCTTGGCCCTGCCCCAAATCTTCTTTTCCTTTAATATATGTTGGTACCCTGAAGATTTGCTTGGAGACATTGAACCCCTTTTGTTTTCTTCCCAACATAACCACATTGCTTTAATTTCCTTTCTCTGTCCTTTAGCATTACTCTTACACTTAATTTGTACATTGGAATGGGTGGCAAGGCTTATCTGGGACTTGAGCCTAAATATTAAACATTATGCTATAGGGAAGCCCCACCCCTCACATGCCCAGTCTGAGATCTACAGAGCTTGCCTGGGATTATGAGATTAAGGACACAGAGGATATATTTTTCGCCTTCTGCAACTCTCCAGTTCTGACTCCAGACTAAGATAAGACTGAATCCCATCCCCATGTTCCATAGACACACTGAAGGGGTAGACTCACAGGATGCTGTCTATGCTGGAGTATGGGATATGTTTGTAGCTTGTTCTAGTTGAAATTGCACAACGGCCAAGCTATTTACAAGCAAGAAAGACATTAGTGGAAGAAAATAAACTTATTCAGGACCAGGGAGACTTGAGATTCTTTTTGATAATGTTAGTATGTTGAATCTCTCATGGGTCTCAAAGAATTGCAGGGAGTTCCTTGCAGACAGGCTTTTCCTTCTGAGCCCTGGGGTGCCTTCTCTTCTGGAAGCTCTGAACCAGACACAATACTTTCCCATAAGTCAAGTGATGTGACACACTAGGAATGGCATTATAGAAACCACTCCTTAAAAGGCAGGACATCACAGGAAAGAGACATGCCCTTAAAGATTTAGGAAGGTGTGCTGACACGGTGATTTAGGGGGAAAGACACTAGGTATATAAGGTGGGCAACTGGAGTTTGATCCCTGGGACCTGTGAGAAGACAGAAGGATAGAACTGACTCCTCATAGATGTCCTTTGACCCCAACACATGAGTTGTGGGCATGTGCACACACATGCGCACGCACACATACATACACACACACACCTAATAAACAATTTTTAAAAGATTTAGAAAGAGAAGCAGAGACAGAGGTAATCTGCTTCTTTACACAGTGACAAACCCAGGATTTGACTGAATGGATGGGGATGGCGGTAGGGAGGAGGTTGATTCTCAGCCAGGGAACTTGGCTCGGTGCCTAGGCTCCATTACTCACCAGCTACACAACCTTGATCATCCGGGCTTAGCCTCTTTAAGACCCAGAGTCCTCCAAGATAAAATGTGGTTCTTATCGAGGTGTGCCAGCTTGCACTCCTAATTCCAGATTTGAGAAGCTGAGGCAGGAGAATGACTCTAATTTTGAGCCCAGCATGAACTGGGCTACAAAGTGAGTTCCAGGATAGTCTGGGTTGCAAGTGATAAACTGGCATAAAAAATTAGATTGTGACACCCACCTCCCTGACTTCTAAAGACTGCAGAGTGATCATGGGACCAGAGAGAGATTTTAGCAGCTAAAAGCATGTGCCGCTCTTCTAGAGGACAGGAATTTGATTCCTAGAGCCTACATCTGGAAGCCTACAACGGTTGTAACTCCAGCCCAGGGGACCTGATGCCCTCTTCTGACCTCTGCAGGCACTGGCATACATGTGTGCAAACTCTCACTTGCACACAGGCACATACACATAAATAGAAGCACGGATTGCTTTAACAATATTTCTTGGTGATCAAACTGTGAGGGAGAAAATTGCCTCAGACATTCTTAGAATAGGGATGGTTTAACTGCTAATGCTAAGCTAAGTTCTCTTTACTTTAGTTACAGCTCCTTCTAATTTCCAGATTGGAGGCTGGAAATTACTTCTTATCTATTCCAGTTAAAAAAAAAAAAAAAAAGGAATGTGTCTTCTTCCTTAATGTGATTTCAAAGAATTTGAAAGAATATTTTTTACATAAAAATTAGCATGATAGCATGAAGTGTGTCTTCAACTCATTTGCCTGCCTTTTCTCTTGCCACTCCTCTATATAGTGATTGTGCGGTGCGTTTGTCAAAACCAACAGCAACTCTACTGCATTACAAGGAACTAAGTCCTGGACTATATTTAAATTATGTCAGTTCTCATGGATGTCCTTTTTGAGCTAACAGGACTAAACCAGGGTCATACAAGTATTTAGAACTAATTGAAATTTAAGGGTAAAAGCCTTGGTAACATCCATAAGCTAGGCTCAGCCACCTGTCCCAATAATTGCCAAGGAAAGCAATGAGAAATAGTAAAATATCAATAGTGGAGATTAGATCAATGCATTCGATAGGAGAACAGTTAAAGAGCTTTGGAGTTAGGTAGAGGATGTGTATGCAGAGGTAGATCTGTGACAAAGGACAAGAGTTCTGTATGATGATGCAGTCATACTCAGGGTGGGGTTAGGCTGACCATTGTCTCAATTCTATCTCTGTTGGGGTGTCCTTGATGCCTGAAGGGCAAGCTGGTTCTCAGGAGACAGTTCTGTCTGCTCTGGAGTTCAACCTGGACATCACGGATAGCTATTCTCAGCGGTGGGGATTACCTTGCACTTTGAGAATCTGTTGTTCCTGCTGCCCAAGGCAACATTAGGATTAGAACAAAGACAAGAAACCTCCAGGCACATTTTGGGGTCCAGAGCAAGGAGACTGTGAAGAGCTACAGATGCTTCAGTTGACATGTGTCTCATTCCTTAGCGTGGAAGAGGAGTGTGACAAGGTAGGGATTTACCGTTTCTAGACAGGCGTTCCCTAAGTAATTAATGTGTCTCTTGGTTGGGGTAAGTAGGTGATCCAAAATTAAGGAAACAGATCACAAACAAAAGCAAAGTTGCCAGGCTCTCCTTCTGCTTTGAGTAATCTTTTGGGCCTGCCCTGGTGAGGAGTTAACACTTCTTAACCAAGTATCTGTTTGCAGAAGCTGTTCTTTTCAAGGGAGAGTAGAGTTTGGGGAGAAGGCGTTGCTGCTGACTGCTGAGTGCAGACTTGTTGAAGATGCTCACAAGGGATCAACATGGAGCCCTTGTTCAGCCCTTGTTTTAAGTCTAAGTAGAGATGGAATTTAAGAGGAGAAAGATGTTTTTACTTGTTTAGGGTGGGTAACGAACAATCCATCTTTTATAAGAGCCATTACGGCCCTGTGGAAGATGGATGATTAGAGGCAGCTGGTAAAATCTCTTCCCTCGGAGAACATCTGCATGAGATAGAGAGTAATGTCCCTAGAGGCAGGGGAATGGGCAACCCACTACTCAAACCACAACTGGGCTGTAAATTCCACAAACAATCCAAGCAGGCAAACAGATATGCTGGATGATTTGACATGGGTTTGAGACAGGGGCTCACTGTATACTCCAGGATGGCCTTGATTTTTGCATCTTCCACCTTCCTATTGTCATCTCTGAGTACTGGAAATACACCACCATGCCCACTTTACAGGTAGTTTCACGTATAGGAAACCAGAACTATTCAGAAGCCAGCTTCCTCAAAAAGAAAATGTGGGGCTCAACATGCAGAGAAAACTATGCAGGTTGAAACTGTATGTCTACGACTGGATCTTTTACCTGTGGTTCTTCATGAGGTTGAGAAGTGGGGCTAGGGTGGGGAGCCTTGTCTTAACCAGCTTGAATCCAGTCCTGTGCAGGGGCTCCAACTTCTTGCCAACTTAACTTTTCCTGTCAGCTAAGCTGTAGGGAGCTTATCTCTCAGCATCAACTTTTCCAAAATATTATGGAAACCACAAGTTCCTAGATGATTCTCTAGAGGTTTAGAAATCAGGATCTCTCACTGTACTTCCATGTCTTCATCTCAGAGCCCTGGCCCAAGCCATTCTGGAGGAAGCTCCTGGCTGCCAGTGGGAATGGGCTTCTCTCATCTTTCTGTTTCTGTACATTGGAAAGGAGCTGTAGGTGATATCTCTCAAGCAAAGTAGAAGAGTAGAGGCTTGGTTTATCCCAACAGACAGTATACTGGCGGTAACAAGTCAATTGGTGGCATTATGGAAGCTGGAGGGTAGAAGAAAGCCCCAGGCGTGGAAGGTTTCAGTGTGTATGGCAATAGCAGAGGCCAGAGTTTCTGCCGTGGAGCCTACATTTCTTTCTTTCTTCCTTTATGTTTCTTTTTACAAGAGAGGTACAATTTCAGATGATCAAATAGTTCATTTCAGTGATTCCAGCAAAGAGTGGAAGATGAATTGAAGGAAATATTGGAGATGACATTCATGAATTGAATGGAGAAAAGTTCTCATTTCTCTGAGATTCTATAACTGCATGATTTTTGTTCAAATGACAGGAGCTGAAGTAGGTAATTCATACTCTGGGTGTGTCAGGTTCAGCCTTGCTTCATCTAACTCTGTACATGAACTGGGAAAAATCTGTACTATTGCACAGTGCCAGGTGTGTGCAGTCCATTCCTCTGGCCCCAGGAAGGAGCAGTAAAGAAGCGCATTGACTCTCGTTGTTAGAGACAGTTAACTCTTCCCATGATGTCATCTGCCATGCAAAATCATTGATAAACTTTTGGTTGAATGCGGACATTGTTTTTTACCCGTAGAGATACTGACAAATAGGTTGAAGGCCAATGATACAACTACATAAATCTCTGTAAAAGAGTCAAAACTTGAAGTCTGGGATCTTTTTGTCTAAATTCCTCCTGCTGCATATCGTATGGTATCACCAAAGCTGCAAACATATTCCCTGGTCATGGTCCTATATCTCTGTCATCTCTAACCCTCTCATATCTTACCACTCTGAAGCTGTCCAACAGCAAAGGCCTGATCCTCAAGGAAGGCAGGGAGTGAAAGATGGTTGTCAGGCTCTGTGTGCCATAGACAAAGAAAGCTGCAGGGGATGCAGCATTGAGGAAGAGACCGGAGCCATGGGGTCCTAGCTGTGCTCTATTCTTGGCACTGTATAATCCAGACCTGAGGAAATGCACTGATTCAAAGTAGGTCTGCATTACCTTGAAGTGAAGCCAATCTAGCTTGTCTAATACATGTCACCTTTTCAAGATGATGGACAAGGGTGGCCTGTGTGTTTAGAGCATTCTCCCTGATTTGAGTGCCTTCCAAAGCACCTGATCATTCTGCCTGTGTAATCTGGGCATGGCTAGCTCCAAATGTTTCAATTGTTGCTTAAGAAAGCCTCTTTTCAGTCATGCAAATTACAGTGTAGAAAGCTACAAGAATTAATTTGAGAGACTGGGGCAAGGAGGTGGGAACCAGTCTGATACATCAATTCTGGCAAGTCACAAGCCCAAGCCTAAAGATATCATTGAATAAAACAAAACAAAATTAATGAACAAAACCCCCAGAAAATTCCCTGAAGAAGGCTCTTTAGGTATCAAGTTATTCAAGAACAGGTTCCTGATATGTTTCCAGAAACTTCACTCCAAGAAGGGATACATGCAAATTTAACACTTAGCTCTAATAATTTGAGAAAGCAATTTTTGCTTTTTAACAGCTCACAAGATTAGCAATCACCTTGCCATAACTGAGATTATTCATTTCTTTTGTGCATTTGTCTTTTCAGATGTTATTCTGTATTTTATTAATATTCATTGTCACAAAGATGTATACTGTCACCCCAGGCTCTGCCTCTGCACCCTGTGAATTGCCATCACTGAGCACATTCTGAAACTGCTCTGCTCTCTGGTGACCTACTGTCCCCTGTGAGGACATCCACAGCTGTTACTGTCACTTCTTGCAGCTCCAGCTCAGGAGGGAACTGCAGACTCTGGTATCATGAGCAGGTGTAGAGGTGCAGAGTCTCTGAGTTAATCCCAGGGGACTTCCCTCACCACCCTGAGGAGCAGCTCACAGCACTGTGAAGTACAGTGCCCAGGATGCCAGGGTGTTTGGTATTCGTCACTTATTGCTTGCCCTAAAATCCAGGCTGTGGACCTTCCCCACAGCTCTCTCTAGCACATCAGGGTCTTCTTGTGGACCATTGTTGGCTGAGCTCTCTTCATTATTCCTCTTTCCAGCTGAGGACTAGGTATTTTAGGGTGAGTATAGAGGACCACCACTTTGCATTTCTTTGTGTTCCTTCCTGACTTGTGGGCCCATCCCAACAACTGCCCAGCCTGGGACAGGAGCCAAAAATACTGCAATGTATCACAATATTGGGTCCAGCGATTTCCACACATTCTTAGCACATGCCATTTGCATCTATTAAAGATGCAATATTGCCTGTGAATCATGGCAGAGTGACATCTCTTGCTGGGCATCATTAGTAACATGTGTGCCAACAACAGCCATTCATGCAATAAACACATTACTGAGCCTATGAGACCACTCACTGTACACGGGTGCTCATGCTCCATATACCCACATTACAGCCTCCCTCACCAACGCTCACTCATCCGATGCTTCACACACACACCACAAACACACCCATCCAATCATTTGCACACATGCACACACACACAGCTACATCCCTTTACACCTACCTAGTGACACAATATAGTTGCTGCACACATCCTCACAAGTACACTCACCATAAAGTTTCATTAACATGGTCACACTCCAATAGTCACACCCTCATACATACATATTTAGTAGTAGCCCTAGTCACTCAGACAACCCTTACTAATATGTTCACATCCTTACCCACATCTCATGCATATCTTTCATAAGACACCCAGAACCGTCTTCTTCCTCTTCTTCCTCCTCGTGCCCAGAGTCTCTGAGGAAGCTGTGGTAAGGACAACAGATAAGCACACGCATATTTCATGACCTCAGACAGGGCAGAGGCTCTGGGTAAAGACAGACTCTTGACTTACCCCTTGGAATTTGTTCTCCAGTTGCATACATATTTAGAGATGGACATACTTCTCCAGACTGTGGTGGTGTCTTTGAAACAAAGAGAGGCTTTCCCCCTCATTCCTGACTCATTTCCACAGGAGTAACCTGTGAAAGAAGCTGAGAGAGTTGACGAAATGGAAGCAGTGGGGTTCTGTTTTTTGTTTTCTTGGAGCTGAGGGTTTTCTTTGTGACTTTTGGCCTCTGAGTGTGTGGTGTCCCAATGTTGCCCCCATCCAGGCAATGAGTGAGCAGAGGGAAGACCTCACTTACCTGGGTCAGGACTCTGATGGCTCTGGACAGAGAGATCCCTGAATGCCAGGTTTATTTTCTTCTCTGTGGGGCTATGAAAGACAATGCCAATGTCAAGAATCATAGGCTAGGGTTTTCTCTTCAGGGCTGATTTGATCAAGTCTGAGGATGTGGGGCATTTCAGAAGCTTGGACTTTTGAGTGAAAGGAAAATGACCTCTGCCTTCAGTTTAGGGGAGGAGGAGATAAGGCAATGCAGTACATGCTGTTGGTTAGAGGCCATCTTATTTGAAAGGTGAGACAGGGTTGGGGCACCAGGACAATGGTGAACAGGACATCTATCTTTTGAATGTCAGTTGGCATCTGAAAGGGAATCAGAGAGCCAGACTGTAGGGCGGCCATTGCCTTGTGAATAGGTGAGCCTCTGCAGGATCTCAGTGCCCACATTTGGATGGCCAAAGTGCCTCTCCAGTATCAAACCTCCTTGTATTTAGAGTTGTTGGGTCCCATGTCTCCAAGTAGGTTTGAGAGGGTGAGATCTGTAGAAAGCCCAGAATCACTCCCTCCCTCTTCCTCTTGATGTGCCTACTGGCCACCTCAGTCAAAGGAGAAGGAAAATGTTGCCTAGTGCTTCCTCTATGGCAGGCTTCATACAAATAAATCAGTTAGTGACCTTTATGCCCACTTCACAGAGGACAATATTGAGGCCTGGAGTCTCCCTGGGTTTACACAGCTAAGCAGAGCAGCTGGAACTCAAGCACATGTCTTTTGCTTTCTTGAACTTTTCCCTGACTGTTCTGTGACCAGTCATGGTCAACACAGACAGGAAAAGAATCTCTCAGGCCGCCATACATGCCTTGTGCTGTGCCTCCCTCTCAGATGGCTTTTCTTCTTCAGCTACACCTGCTCAGGAGCATCCTGTTTTCCCTCTATGAGAAAGATGAAAGCGTAATACTATCTTGAATCTCCATTATGCACCATGGGCATACTGAGGTGCTCTGAGCAGGCCATCTTATTCAGGCATCCCAGAGATTCTTGGCTTCAGAAAGCTGTGATTAGTTCACCTTGGGCAACTCCTTCAGGATCAAGCACTGGTCAGTGAGCAAGGCTGAGGCTCCTAAAAGCCTGTGCTCTTACCACCATGCTCAAGTTTCTGCTATGCCACTATCCCTTCCTTCTCTGGTTAGCTTCCTTGCTCTGTGAAGTTTCTCTATTGGCCTTTGAGACCTGTGGGTTTCTGCCTAGCTTTTGGGACCTGCTAGAGTAGAGCCTGGCTTGGGAGTAGTGGTAGACATTTTGTAACTCTAAGTCTGGTGACCTTGTGCTGGACACAGAGGGGTGTGTGTAGAGCAGACAAGAGGCTGTCCCTAGGCAGAAGGCTAAACTTTATAACCTTATCTTTGTCAGCTGTCCAGCTGTCAGTGGCAAGCCAAGGCAGGAGCCATCAGCTCTGAGCATCCCAGACTAGACTTTCAGCTGCTTGGGGACCTCATTAGCCAGTGCTTGCAGAACATGTTGGATTGCGTGGGCTGCAGGTACTCCCAGCAAGACATGGCTTGGGGAGAAGACAGCCCTTTGTGAGAAGCGCTGGTCTTTTATCTCCTGCACAAGGGCCTTGGTGCCTCTAAACGCTGAAGGAAGAAGCAGCAGCAAGGATTAATCATCCACATACTCATTGGATACCAAAAGGTATCCAGGGATCACTGAGCAGATTTTGTAGGGCATCCAAGGGCTCACCGTCTGCATTTGGGGCTGCATTAATAGGGATCAGAGCAAGGCCTCAGATGGGCTCCCAGAGCCACTCAGATGGGTGTTGTGAAGACAATAGCCCAGGGATTTGAATAGGCCACAGGAGAGAAGTGAGGCAGTTAAAATGTGAGAGTCACAAAGAATACAGTTGAACCTCAAGTTCCATGCGTACAGGTTCATTGTCTAAAGCTCTCACCCTGACGAGTGTGAGTCACTCTCTGTTTTATAAGTGCAACAGACCAAGTGCTTGTTGTCCCCAAATTCATATGGCAATGCAGTGACTTGCATTGTGTTGGTATGAGGAGGTCTTGCAAGATGACTAGGACTTGGATAACCCCCTTGCACTGCAAGATGGGACTAGCATTCCCAACAGAGGAAGGAAGAAGAGAGCTCCCTCTCAAACCTGAGTGAGAGGGGGACACCTTCATGTCAGGCAGAACTGAATAGGGACATCTTGATCCTGGACTTCTTGACCCCCAGAACTGTGAAAAATATTGCCACCCAGTTGATAGCATGATGTTAGAGCCAACAGAGCAGATCAAGCCAATCTACATGGATAGGGAATCATGCAAGGTCACAAAGGACAAAGTCACAAAGCAGGCTCCCAGTGAGTTCTTGGTCTCAGAGTCCATGAGGTCTGGATGCTCTGGCCCAGGGCTTGCCTGGGGTTTGTTTCAGTTTTTCCTTCTTTCTCTTTAATTTCTAGTCTAGAATTTGTTGAGGCACTCAGCGAGTCTTTAGGAAGAATGCTCAGTTGGCAGAGGACACTAGTGAAGAATTGGGGAGTGAGTGGGAAGCTGAGCAGCTGTGCACAGAGGCCCTGTGATGATGGCTTCTCCCTAGGGCCGTCTGCTGCAACAGAGAACCAGCCTTCTCTTGCTGCCTGTGTGGCCACCTCAGGCTCTGAACTCTCCCAGTGTCCCTTTTTGCTTCCTGTTTTGCTCAGGCACTGGTTATGGGTTGGGGGGACTAGAAGACACATCCTTAATGGAGTGGGGTTGGGGAGAAAATTCTGTCTGAAAACACAGGCCATTTTTTTCCTGGGATTTTTTTTAAAACATTTCTCATCTTGTTGCCTAGCATAAAGATGTGTTTGGGATTGGTTCCAGGACCTGGGTGAACACCAAAATTCATATCCTTTATATAAAGGAGAATAATATCTGTATATAACCAATATATCACTTCAATTCTTTAAATCAGGTCTAGATGATATCTGACACCTAGCACAAGTGAAGTGCTGTGTAATTGAGAATGTACTGCATTGTTTAGAGCAGTGGCTCCCAATACACTTCCTCAGGTTGTAGTGACCCCCAATCATATAATGTTTTTTGCTACTTCATAATTGTAATCTTGCTGCTGTTATGAAATGGAATGCAAATATCTGGCATGCAGGATATCTGATATGTGGCTCCCGAAGGGGTTGTGACCACAGGTTTAGAATTGGTTTAAGGCGCAGTGACTGCAAAATACCTGCACATGTGCAGTTCAGATGCTATTATTTTCTCTTTAGAATATTTCCTTTTTATTTAGTTTTTCGTCTCACTATGCAGCCCAGGCTGCCTTCGACCTCCAGGTCCTCCCACTTCAGTTTTCTCTGCACTAGAATTTCAAATGTGTGCCATCATTCCTGCCTCTGTAGAACGCTTCCAATCCAAGATTATTTTAATCCATGCAAGTGCGACCTGCAGGGATTGAGAAGCAACTGGGCTTCTCTCCATTCGTCATGGAAGCGTAAAGGCATTAGAGGCCCCAGCGAGGTTGTTCCTGTCTCCAAGCTGAAGAAACTGGAGAATATAAGGCTGTCTCCCCATGGCCAGGGTAAGCAGCAGAAGGAAAGAACCAGAAGGAAAGATGGTCACAGGTGAGCGATGAGCTGAGCCAGGGAACAAGAATTATCAGCAGACCAACGGCTGCAGATCCTACAGTCTGTGAGGCCTCTGGTACCTATTCTTTCAATGGCCTTGGCTCCAGTGAACAAGTAGAAGCTCCCCTGTGGCTGTGGTGGGGACATTTATCTTCAGAGAGCCACTGAATCACAGTGGGATCAAGCTGAACCTGAGGCTTTCTCTTTGATAAGCTAGGCACAGTGATCTCTACACTTCTTCACATGTCCAGAGTGCCATGCATTGTTGCAGCCTACAGTAACACCTCAGCATTGTTCCCTCTGCTCCTCCCAGTCTCTGCAAGGATGGAAGCAAGATGGGGAGCCACAGCTTTGAGCTGGTGAGGATCTGGCACACGCTTTGTTGCTGTGTTCCTCTGTTGTGCCTTGTAGAATTTTACATTTAGGGTTTGGGATGGATGTGGGGATCCAGTCCTGTGCTCATTTGCAAACTACAACCATACACTAGATTTCCTCATGAAGTGTCAAGATGAACAAAACATCCCCTCTGTGGGAACAAGCAAGCAAGAATGGCTCCAGCAGCAGACTACACCGTCTGGACTCTGGGATCCAAAGGAGGTTCACACAGGCCAGCGGGGAATGGTTTTTCTTTCAACTCTGAGAACAGAGGCGGCTAGTCAGACATTTCAGATGCAGCTTGGATGATGAGCAGAGCACCAACTTGCTTCTGCGCAGCCTGTCTTCTCCTTGTTTTTACCCTGGGGGCATCCAAGTACAGGATCCAGGGTGAAGAGGGACCACTAAACAGTAGCGAAAACCTGAGAGAGAACAACACAGCCGTGGGCAGTGCAGTCTTCAACTTCATGCTAGTATGGCATGCTGACGATGGCCTTAAATGTTTACACAGCTCAATGTGATGGACCTTCACATCTTCGAGTGAAATACCAAAACACAGGTCCATTGAACTACATGCATTTATCATTCAGTGTTCTATCCCCTACATCTAGCCAGTCATACTTGCTTAGGGAGAAAGGAAAGGAGAATTTGAGGCCAAGCAGGTAAATGGCATTTAGTGAAGTGTGTCAGATCCCATATAATCTGGACTATAAATGGCAGTCTGGGCTCAGACTCAGAAGGATCGCTGGTAGATAGATAAAGGAGTACACTCAGCATTCCTTGGGAAGTGCCAAGAAGAGTCACTTCTCTTACCTCCCCTTCTCTGGCAAATGGGGCAGCTAGTTCCCTATTATAACAGAACTGTAAAACATACCAAAGCCCCTGTGCTACTGTTTGTTATTGAGACATGATATCTCAGTTTCTGTACCTGCCTTAGTTTCTGCCTCTTGCTGCCATGCCTCCCAAAAGACTTGTGGACTCTTATCCCTTTGTAACCGTAAACCCAAATAAACATGTTCTTCTATAAGTTGCCATAGTTAGAGCATTTTAACACAGCAACAGAAAAGTAACTGGTACACATAGTTTGGGCCAACCAGGGCCACCCCAGCCTGGCTGTGAACACTGTGGCTTCCCGAAAGTAGTTTAACCTCTTACTGCCTCAGTTTTTCTCATATGCATGAAGAACTGCAGAGTTCTGACACATGCAGAAGTGTGAACACGTGAATAAATAACACTTACATTAAAACACAAACATGACCAAAATCTCATCAGGTCCTCTATATTCTCCGTTACACCCTCTACCTATGGGTCATGCCTACTTAGACTCTTACAATGAATGATGATAAATTTGGGGTTGGGTTGAGGCTAAGTTTTAGGGTGTTTGCCTAGAATATATGAGGCCCTGAGTTATTCTATCCACCACTATGACTCACACCAGCCCTCAAAAACAAACAAGCAAATAAAAACAACTCGTTAGTTTTTCTCCTGTTTGGATTTGATATATAAATGAACCATGTGTTTGGGGGAACATTTCACCCTGGCTATCGGTTCAGCATTTGGCTTGTTAGGTTCATCTACATTTATCTACCCTATTATGTGTAGTTATAGTCTATTCATTTTTTTTCTGTCCCTGTTCTTGTGTGTGTTAATACATTATACTTTATTTACTAATGTTTTTGCCTATGTGTATCAGGGATGTTTCTGCTCAGAGGTGTATAGTTATTGTTTCTATAAGCCTTTGCTCACCTATATCTGGAGAAGAGCCATGCTGGCTGCAAATGCAACAGAGAAGTTGCTCCAAGGGCAAAGAGATGCTCTTAAGAAGGGAGACTTAAGAGAAACAAGGTGACAGTAAGGAATCTGTCCCTCTGCTTTAGAACTCTCTCCAGATCCATGAATATGTATGCGGAAAGTATGCAAATGCATGCTTTGGTAAATGCTGCCAAATAATTTTGCAAAATGGCTTTGCTAATTTACACATTCATCAGTAGTGTGTGAAAGATCTGGCTGTTCCATTCAACAGCACTGTGTATTTTTGATAATTTTAATTTTAGCAATTCTGAAGCATACATAGACTTAACATATTTTGGGTACAATTATATATGCTCATATATTCATGGTGATGGTATTGGCCAGGGGTTTAGAGAACTAATAAGATGTGTAAACCAATATGTATCTGTTTACAATATGCATCCATATCTATACCTGTGTCTGTATCTGTTCTGCATCTGCTCTATATCTGATTCTGCATCTATATCTGCATCTGAGTCTGCATCTACTTCTGTATCTACATCTGTATCTTTTCTGTATCTGCATCTGTACCGATATCTGCATCTGTATCTACATCTACATCTCTGTCTGTTCTGTATCTGTTCTATATCTGCATCTGTTCTGTATCATTTCTGTATCTGTTCTGTGTCTCTATTTGTATCTGTTCTGTGTCCGTTTCTGTTTTGTATCTGTATCTGTTCTGTTCTGTATCTGTACCTATTCTGTATCTGTACCTGTTCTGTATCTGTATCTGTTCTGTATCTTTATCTGTTCTGTATCTGTATCTGTATCTATGAGGGGGGAGGAAGAAGAGAAGAAGGGAGGGAGGGAGGGAGGGAGGGAGGGAGGGAGGGAGGGGAAGAAAGAGAGTTAGTGGAATTGGCATACGTTTGTCGGAACTTCAGTTTTTTTTTTTTTTTCTCTTATAATCATCAAGTAATTGGGTAAGGGCTACTCACATTCTGGAAGCTGTCCCATTTTAATTTAAGGTCTCTGATTTGAACATTAATATCAACTAAAAGTCCCTTCACACAGATATGGAGACTGGTACCAACCAAATATCTGTGTAGCGTGGGTTAGGCAAGTTCACCCATTAGTTGTACTATTGCAATAGAAGTGGACCATCCTGTCATAGTAGCCGTTTGGTTTTCAGGTATTCCTTCCTTGTGTGGCTGTTAGTTTTCTGCTTGATTTGGTATTTTATTTATGGTTATTTGATTCGTTTTTCTTCTTAAGCTTTGTTAGTTTTCTGCTTGATTTGGTATTTTATTTATGGTTATTTGATTCGTTTTTCTTCTTAAGCTTTGGAGACTCTTTATGAATTTTGGATATGGTGTCTTTGTAAAATATGTATGTGTTCCAGCATCTTTCTTCATTTTGTGGTATATATTTTGAGTTTAAAATTTAAAATAATCCATATATTCTCATGGCTATGGATTTTTATTGCTTTTACCCCTAATAACCACCTACCACAAATTCACAAATATATGGTTATACCTAAAGCCCTTTGTTCTTAACTGACATTTTAAATTTGCAACTAAGTTTGGAATAGTCCATCTCTTTAACCCCTCCCAGTGGATCTGTGATATAGGCTTTAATGTTACCTTGGGTTGCCTCTTAGCACTTGCAGTTAAGACCCTATTGCTGAAGACATCATTCACTTTGCACATAGGAGTTGGAGAATTTAAATTGGTATTGACCTCAAAGCTTCCTCTAGTAGGACTAGCTACCATACCACTTGTGCTGTGCAGGGTGCTAAGGTAGAACAGCAATTCAAAGTCCTACCCATATATAAAGTCTATGAACAACAACAAATGACTATTATAGATATAACAACGGTTCAATAGTGGCATTTATATCTTGGGGTAACCAATACACATCTAATTATACTAAAGATCTGATCAACAGGAGGGAGTTTATGCCTAGTACTGTAAACCTAGCCAAATACTAGTGGCTGAAATCATGGATCCTAAAGGAGAACCTGCTAATGTCATGACCTAAATCATATAATTCCCAACTTTATTCCATATATGTACCATTATATCCACAGATAAGCATAGTTCTCTCCACCAAAGTATCTTCTTTTTTTCAATAGAGGGAGAACATTACAGAAATTCACAAGTGGTTAAAAAAAATCCAGAAAACAACTGAGTGTGGGGTATCTATACCCAATTGATGCATCAACAACACAGCCTTCTACCTAAGGTTGAGGGAACATTAGAAGTCAAAAAGATTGAAAGATTCAGAGGCCCAGGATGCCTCCTGCAAAATAATAACTTCTGTATATGACAGTAAAAATGCACTCATGATTTCTCAACAATACACTTGCCTAAACTAGCACCAGTTGACATGCCAATATGGATGGGAAAATTTCACAAGGCCACATCTCTACTGAAGAGCTATAGACAGTTAGTGACTGCTAAGAGAAGGGAAATCAGGTTCCTTCATGGATGGGCCTCCTAACAGGTTATCTAGTTGCAAGCAGTTATGTTTAAACACATATACATAAAACAACACCAAGTTGTGTGTGTGTGTATATATATATACACAAACACACAGATATATATATATATATATATATATATATATACATACATACATATGGAACAAAATAATTAAAGAAGAGATATGAAGCTGAGGTAGGGAAGGGCATGGAAGGAGTTGGAGTAGGAGATTGTGAAGTTGAAATAATGTAAATACAGTACTCAGGCAAGAAGTTCTCAAAAATAGTAAAATAAGCATTAAAAAATAATTGGAAAATGACTTCTTTGTATTTTATGAGAGAGTGTGTCTTTGAAGAAAATGATAGTAATACTACCATAACTGAGGGATGGGAAGTGGATTTGTGATTACTGAATTAATTACTTTTCAAAAAGATTTTTTTATTATTATTATTATAATAATTATTATTATTAGTGCATATATGTACTTGAGATACCTATGGATGCCAGAAGAGAGTGTTAGATCACCTGGATGGAGATACAGGAGGTTGTAAGCTGCCCAACATGGGCGCTGGGAGTCAAACTCTGGTCCTCCAGAAGAGCAGTACATGCTTTCAATTGCTCAGAGATCTCTCCAGCACCAATTTAGTACTTTTATATACATTATTCAATTTTGAATTTAATTTGTATTATATTTTCCCTTTTATTCTTTATAGAATGGGTCTTTAAAGACATTTTAATAATTTTACAAAAATTTTATGTCATAGCATAAATTCACTCATAGTTATGTTCTTTATTGGCTAAAACTATGGCTATGTACCTCCTTTTGTATTTGTGGTATTGGAAATTTATTTGTAGGCTATGTTGCTTCACGAGTCCAGTGTTCACACTTCTTTTGATCATCTCCTGTTTATTTTCTGAGTCTTGACTTACTTTTTATCCTCTGAAAACAAGGCTTAAAAAGTTGATTTTCAGGTTTTCTTTTAAAAACACAAGTTTATGGTGATAAATTTTTCTCAGCATTTATCTAGCTATGTCTCGTAACTTTGGTATACCCTATCTTTCATTTCCATCCAGGCCATAATTTCAACTTTGAGTCTTTTCTTGTGATGTCATTTAGAACTGTATTTATATTTTTCTGCCATTAGAAAAATTTGGCTATCTCTTGTTATTCAATTCTTTCTTTAGGCTTCTTCCTTCTCTACTACCAAGCACTCAACTTCTAGGGGTAGGGGTGTCACGTGGGGGGGCAGCTCATCATCCTCCCTTCTGCTTCCCCCAAGAGTTCTAACACAGCGATTTTGCCTGTGTGGAGAACAGGCTGTGAAATAGATAGCTCATTTCTTCCCAGGGGAACTGAGCTCACATCAACAGCAAAGAGACAGAAAGCCTCAAGGCCTCCTGGGGAACATGAGGTTATGGTGGGAGGCGGCTGGAAGGAGTTTTGATCATCTACTGAGAACACAGTCTTGTCTATGGGCCAGTCAGTGTGCAGGAGAGCAACGGAGCAAGCATTCTCTCAGGGCACAACCACATCCAAAACAGATTTCAGAAGCTCCTTCAAAGTGACTGCGATTTGATTAGTTTACAAAGCAGTGGGTATGTCAGCTGGTGGCAGAGGACAACAGGGTCATCAATCAATTAGTGAAACTTTACAGCCAGGTGTGGCTGGGGTTGGGTAAGAGACAGCGTGGAAGAGAGAGGGAGAAGCAGAGGTGAGCAAGAGAGGGCATCTTTCTTCTAATGCCCCTGTTGTCTCAGAATGAGTTCCCTCACACCTGACCTGCTGTCTCCTGAAGGACATCAAAAGAGGTTTCACATTATTCAGGGAAAGCATTCACAGTTCAAAGACATAAGGCAGATAAAGGAAACGCCACACTAGGATTAGACACCAGTAAAACTATTTTTCAAAAATATGGCCTAGAGAACAAAACCTATAAGAATTGCTGCTTAACAAACCCACAAAAAAACACCAGCCAAAGGAAATTCTTAAGGCTCGAAGTACACTATTTGGGATGCCACTTCAAATCTACATTACAATTCAGAGAACAACTATAAAGGCAATTATGTGAAAACACACACACACACACACACACAGCCCTGAACAGTCTGAGTGCATGGTTTCTTTCATTCTTTTCATAGCTAATTTCAAAATCAATCTGCAAAAGACTCCATTTAGGAGCATTTGGATGAAATGATTCTCTGAGATAAAAGGAATACTATGACAATTGTGCTTCAAAATATGTATCTTAGAAGACAGAGAGCAATACTTAGAATGGAGAAACAACCCACATCAATGTTAGAAGAAGCAGTCTGAAGAGACCTCTACCAGTTTGTAAACTGAAGTAGAGGTCATCGTCATCATCATTATCACCTGTCCACAAAAGTCCCATCTCAGATGACCACTGCTCATGGCCACAAATATTAAAATAAATATTATTACCAAATTTTTACAATTTTTTTTCACAGAAGAGAACAGACTACTTCACAACTTCTTTAAGGGGAGAGTACTATTCTGATGTCAAAACCAGGCAAAGACATCACAAGAAAAGTACATGCCAATCTCATAAAAATTCAAAAGATAATATTAAGATGTTGAATGCAGAAATACATAAAAGTTACACAATGTGAAACTTGTCCCAGGTCTACAGGGTGTTTTCTCATTTCCAAATCAGAAAACAGATAAAAATCCAAATTAGATAGTCACCGCAAAATATTTGCAAAAACATATACTAAAAACTTAATACATTTCACTGTTAAACAATAAATCAACGAAAACAGAACACTAGACTAGAAGTTGAAGGCACTTCCTTAACACTAAAAAAGGACACCAACCAAAAGCAAACAATTCCAAACTCACATAAACAAACAAGCAGAACCCTGCAGCGACACTATGCAAATTAGATAGGAGGGCCAATAGCTAAAGTCATGCATGGGATTTCTGTTCATGTAGTTGAAATGCTCTAGACCTGATTTGTGATATAAGTTTACATAATTCTAAATGAAAACACTGTATACTTTAAATGGGTGAATTACATAGAATAGAAGCTGTTTATGAAATAGTATTTTGATAGTATTAACTTTTCTGATTTTGCCTGGCACATGGGTGCATGTGTGTGAGCAAATAGGTAATGTAGCTCAGCATGTAGTATGAATGTGTGTGAATGAACATGAGTGAGAGCAAGTGTACCTGTCTGAGTGTGGTGTGTGGCTTGTGTGTGGCTGTATTTGTGAGTGTGTGTGAATGTTGATGTGTGTTTGTGAGTGCATATGTGTAGGTTTGAACAGCACGTCTCTCAAAGTCCTCTTACTTTTAATTTCTTTTTCTCCTTAACTGTTCAAGTGTGCATTTTGCAAATATTTTTTTAAACTGCTCTGATGTGGTGTGTCTAATGATGGTTCCAGTTACAATTATTATAATTACTAATGTGCTAGGGTTTAATTTGGAAATTTAAATATTTTTTTTAGTTATCTCAGTCATTTTTATTTCCATTTTCCCTTTTTTCTTTCTCTTTTTCTGGGATGAAATTATTTCAGCTTGTTTCCATTATTGAAATTTTAGTCCCATTTTTAGTACTCTAGTAGCTGATATTATATATTCCAATAAAACTGAATTTAGTGCCTTATCGTCCCCCTGCAACTCAAGAAGTTATGAGAGATTTTTCTGTAATTACCATCCGTTTTCCTGGGTTTACCATTTTATTTTTTTCTATTCATATCTCATGGCCTCATAAGTCAGTACTAGAATAGCTTCTTCTAGCAATTTAACAGCTAAACTATCAAACTTTCATATTTAGGAATGCATTTGCCCTCGTCTCCCACAACTATGTGTGCCTACCTGGGACCTTTTTCTTCCCTTTGAAACGTTTTCTAATTTCGAAATGATCTGCTGGTGATGAACCCCCTTCTTTTGCTGAGGGAATCTCTCCATTTTTTTCTCATTTTTAAGGCTGTAGTTGTGGAGGGCCAGTTTTTATTTGCAGCTCTTGAACCAGCAGTTCCTTTGTCTCGAGGCTTTCACACGTTTCTTTCAGCATTGCCTTTTATTCTTGAGCTATTCTTATTATTGCTGGTCTTCTGTTGCCTTGGAGATCTCATTTCCTGGGGATCTCGGATCCACCTGCAGTTGTTCGTGCAGCTTTCTTCGCCTCTTTCATGCTTCCTTTCTGCCCACCTTCTTGACGGTGTAGAGCTCTTTCTCCCGTCTTCTAATGTTCCTGACTGTAAGGGCTTCAAAACTTTTACTCTTTCTCAGAAGAAAAAGAATCTCAAGCTTATGTGGGAAATGATGGGAGAAGTTAAGGGGGGTGAGTGTGTTCAAAAACCACTGTATGGGGTATTCAAATAATTCATAAAAATATTTTTCCCTTCTTTCTCAGTTTTAAATTTCTTCTATGGGACCACAATTATCCAATACATTAAATTCTTTCCCCTATAAGCCAGTCTACTAACTCTTGCTTTAAACTTAGCTTGTATACTTCAGTTGAAAAAAAAAAAATCTGTTACTGAGGAATCCTTTCTCCAATTTGATTATATGTTCATTTGGTGAGTTGCTTTTTCTTTTCTTTTTTCTCTCTTCGACAACCCCTCCCTCCCCCTCTTTTCTTTTTTCCCTTTCAAAGACAGGGTCTCACTATGTAGTCCTGTCTGGTTTGGTACCCTCTATGTAGACCAGGCTTTCCTTGATCTTGAAAGAGCTGCCCATCTTTGCCTTTCCAGTACTAAGATGAAAGGCGAGTGGCACCATCCCCATTTTTATCTGTTGTTTTGAAACAATGGTTTCTCTAATAGCCTAGACTACCCAGGAACTCATTACAGAGCTCATACTGGCCTTGGCTGCATAGACATCCTTCTGCTTTCTAAACATTGGGATTACATCAATGGCTCGTCTCCCTGTTGCAAACAAACAAACAAACAAACAAACAAACAGATTCCAGCCAGAAGCTTATAAAACTGGTTCCTTGATGCACTGCTTCTGTGTTCTTCCCAGACGACTTGATCTATGGGCTATGGTGACACTAGAAGTGAGTTTACACGTACTTTGGGTATATATAGAGGAGGCAGGAGATAATGCCATCTATTGGTTCAGATACTCAGTGTCTACTGAAATTCCCCTTCTGAAAAAGTATTGCAATTGAAGTCTATCTGAAATAGGTCTTAGACTATGCCAGGCTTTTCTTTCACCCACTGGTTTATAAGCACACATAGGAATTATATAAACTTCTCGTAGTTTCTGGTCTATGGCACCAACTATGTGGAACCCATAGGAGCAAGAGGCTTCCTCCACAGCCGTGTTTAGAATGGAAGGAGCAGCACACAACAGCCGCCCTCTGACCTGGAGCATTAGAGAGAATAACACGAGGCTTTCTCAGAAGGGAATGTGAGTAGCCCTGAGAGACAGGCACACAAGGTGGGTAGAAGTTTGTGCATTGCAGGGGACAAAGGGAGGGGCAGTGGCAGCTGGGAACTCACAACCACAGGGGATGGGAACTAGGTCACCTTAGCAAGTCTGTTAAAATGTAAGATGAAAGATCAAGGCACAGAGGGTACAGGGCCCTGCCTCAGATCACATGATAAATGCAACTGAACATGGGGACTGGCCGATTCAGGGAGGCCTTAGCTAGCCTCTGCTCACAGTATGCCCACACTCCCTGCAGGGGGGAAAGACAAGAGGTGAGGACGGTCACACACTGTGGGGAGTGCAGCTGCCATGAACTAAGCAACACGATCAGTGCGGGGAGAGGGCAGTGCCTTTTGCAGGGTTCTTGGGATTCAGGTCACTGGCTGTGAAGAGGAAACATGAGGTCTAGACTCAGACACAGTGGGGGACTACACTCTCGCGGGAGCAACCTGCCTGTGACACAGCCAGGCGTCCAGTCAGTACCTGGAGTTGAAACTGAAGCCACTCGTGGAACCCAGAGTGTGCTGAAGGTGAGAGTCTTGTCGGATTCCAACTGTGCTGTTAGGAAATGAGCGCTCACCTGACACAGCACTGCTGTGAGCAGTGGCAAACATCACAGTGGCGACTGCATTTCCGCAGGCCTCCTAGGCTTTATTCCAAGCTGAATTTCAGGGCAGGAAGCTGGCAGGTGTCCCAAGGCCTCAGTAGAGTGGGAAGGGGGCTCCAGGGGTGTAGTTGCCACGAGCAGCTTAGAAGCTGGGGTTACACATCACACTGTGGCTGCTGGCAGAGGGGAAAAGGTGAGCAGGGTGTAGGTGAGGGCTCCTCTACATGGCTGGCGATGATTTCAGGGTAAATTTCCTCCTGTGATTGTATTTTATTTCAGAGCCATTAAGATAATATTGCTATTCTTTCCATGTCAGCGATATCTCTACCTTATTTGCATGTTCCAGGAGTTCCTCCGCTCCACGCTGACACAGTCCTGCGTCCCTAAGTGGTGTTTTGAAAGGGATGGGCCCAGAGCCATGCGCCAAGGTCAGGCTGTCAACTTCGTTGCTGCCTCTTGACTGACCAGCCTCTCTCAGGGCTGGAGCACTTTCCTTGGGGAAGGAGGTGGGGAGAGGGAGACAGACGGGGTAGGGGCATCTGAGTGTTGGATTTGTAGGACTGCTACCAATCACTTTCTATGAGGAAGGATGTTCCCCTCCCTAATATGCTGTCACATGACCCAGGAGTTGAGTGCAGACAATCTATAACAACCCCCAGAGAGGTTTTACAGGAGCAAAGCCTGGACCCAGAGTCTGTCATGTGCTGGACAATCTTCTCATGTACAGATGTGGTGACGGGTCCAGGGGTGACATAGGTCACCTGGAGACTAGAAGCCCCTGTTTCTGACTCCTACCTCTTTACCTCTGTGTTGTCCCATGATTGTCTCTGTGCTCTGAGTTACCAGGTGTTTAAGTGAAGGAAAAGACACCATTTCTCTTCCCATTCTGGCTCGTGCCCACTCACCTGAGGTTTTCCTATTCTGTATGTGGTAAAGCCTTTGGTTATTTATGAGGAAACTGGCCAGAGTCTTCCTGGGCATGGGGAGGTGACAGCAGCTGAGATGAATGGAGGGGACAGTCGACAGAAAGGTGATCACCTCTGTCTTCAGAACTGAACAATTATCTGGGGGCCAAGAGACCTCCTCCAAGGCTCCCGCTTATGAGCCCTCTGGGAAGCACATGTTCCAAGTGTGGGTTGGCTGCTGGCTCACCTTTGGAGGTCCTGGTTTTGCAGAAAGTACAACAACAAAAAAAATAACATAATCCTATAGGCTCCATGGAAGAGACGCCCTGTCCCTCTTTGTGTTCTGCTCGGAAGGAAAACATTGAGCAGTCTGGGTACTTGTCTTGAAACACTGACTTCACCTTGTTCAGATAACAGTGACCACCAAAATGATGTTGGCCTTTGTAACTTTTGTCTCATTTAGGCCTTGTCATGTGAGGGCAATCATGCAGGGTGAACTTTTGTCCCCATTTCTTTCATTTTGTTTAATATTTTTAGGCTAAATCTTGTTGTTTCAACTGAAATGTCTATCTTTTTCACTGCTAAATCATATTCCTAGGGACGCTTGCTTATATTCTCTACTTTTAAAAGAAGCAATAAATTTTAAAGCAGCCTCAGACTTATGTAAATGTTGCAAAGGTATAAATAATTTCCACACACCATAGGCCTACCTTTTTAATTACTGACACACTGTATCAGTTTTATAATATTATCATAACTAGTGGATCAATACAGATACCTTGTTATTACTTAAAATTTGTATTTCGTTCAAATTTTCTTGTGTTTTGCCTGGCAGGTTTTTTTTTTGTTATAGAATCCCATTCCAAATTCCACATAGCTGTCAGTCATCACGCTTCCTTAGGCTCACTTACCTGTGATGGCTTGCCACCCTCCATTGGTTTGGCTGACTTTGCTTCTAGTGACATTGTCACCAGGATGAGGTCGTGTCAGGTTTCCACAGTGCAGAGCTGCTCATTCTCCCTTTCTGTGCTGGACCCTTTGGAAGAGTCATTTTAGACTGGAGAGAGTCCCTACCCCCCACATCAGGGCATAGAATGTCATGTAAATGACTGGAAGTCATTATGTGTAGGCTGTTTGTCTCTTTCCTATTATTTGTTGAAACCCTTGCAGACACAAGAGTGTCATAATGTCCCATGGTTTTGAAAGATGTGTAAGTGTTGTGAGTCCACATTTCCACATTGTGCAAAATAATTTCGCTGCACCCGAATGCAGGGTGGTATAAACCCACTGTTTGGCATGAGAATAGTTTTGCTTCTCTGAAGGTCTCTAGGACTCCACTGACCCATTCTCCTTCCTGGGATATGGATGTATGCAGCTGATTTGTTTGCTGACTCAGCCCTAAGGAAAACAATGTCCTATCATGGGGGATATTCCCAAGGTCCTTGATGAGAAGGATATCAGATAGAGACTCAAATGTGGCATTGATACGTTCTCTAAAATAAGATATGATGTACTTGTGATCTTGTGACCTTAAAGTTAAGAAAATGTTTCTTAGAAAAAATACAGACAATGATGACAAAACAAAAAGGTAAACACAGACTTTGTTCTATTAAATATATCTGCTCTTTAATGTGTTAATAAAAATAAACAGGCAAGTGGCAATGGGTACATACATATGTGAGATTCGGTCTTCACATACAATTAACAACAAACATAAAAATTTCAACTAAAATGAACAAAAAATTCACATACACTTCACAAAATAAAATGTAAGAATATTCACAAGGTAATACAATAAATATCATCATCATCATCATTTAATGAAATAACTCTATAGAAAACTCTGATGAGGTACTAACGCTAACCAAGTAATAAATCATTTAAGTAAAGAGGTCTTGATACACTGGTACCAAGCATGTGGGGATGACAAAAACTTCTATACACAGCTGAGGGCATGTAAGATTGTGTGTGTGTGTGTGTGTGTGTGTGTGTGGTGTGTGCATGCATGTGTGCATGCATGTTCATATGTGCATTGGTGCATGTCTATGTATTTGAAGTACAGAGATTTGACTTTGGGTATCTTTTTTGTATCATGTCACCTTGTTCTTGAGGCAGATCTCTCACAGAACCTGGAGCCATGGTTCTGCCATCTTAGACAGCCATGGCCTTAGAGCCCCAGCCTCTGTTTTCTGAGAGCTGGATGACAGATGGGCTCCACAAGCTCTCCAGGCACCCCATGTGTATATGCTAGGGATCCAAATTCGGGTCTTTCTGCTTGAGCTATGGCAAGTGTTTTGATCACTGATTGACCCTCCAGCCACCAAACTTCCATTTTGTTAAATACTTGAAAGCATTTTATAAAGTCAAAAATTCATATGACTAGGCATTTAAACTAATTCTACTAAGTATTTAGAAAACAAAATTTTACTTCTGAGTGTTGACAGAGACTTGTGCAAAAGTATTTTTAAAAAGTTTATTTAACACCTTAAAATGACCCAAATATTCAGCTGAAGAACAAATTGCCAAACTCTGTTTGACTCCTATATCCGAATATGACTGAACAATAACAAGGAATAGACTACTGCTATACAAGAGAACATTGCTGTGTCTCTAAAGCACTTACTCTTAGTGACCTGAGGCAGACATCAAGTTGTTCATCTTTTGCCTCTACTTATACAAAGTGGAACAAACAAAACTCAGAATACTGGTTACTAATAAAGATGGACATAGTTTTAAAAACTGCAATGAAAAATATCATGTCTTAACCCTGTTTTGATGAGCCTATGCAACAATCAAACTTCGTATAATATGGTCTAATACATACGCAGCCTGCTGTTAAATGAGCAGCTTTATGTGATGCTAGCCATTCAGGTCTCTTAACTCAGACGGAGTGGCAGTTTGGGTAATTACCAGTGGCACGGCTTAATTGTTTCCTTCCATGATGCTGCCTGGGATATTGTTTGCTGACAGAGTCCGGGCCTGGTCTAAATCATTTATATATGCCTTCGGATACAATCGGTTGTCATCTCAGAAAATAATGAATCTGTCAGCCTGGAGAATCCCAGAAGCTTCTGACAGAATCTTCCTCTTGAATTTCATCTCCAACCTTTCCCTACCCTTGATGCATTTCAAACTCTGACAGTTCTGCTCATTAACCTCACATACAACACCAAGCCTGAGAGAAAGGGAAACCAAAGAACCATGGCGGGATCTGTTATGAAACTGAAGATAAGACATGGCCCCCTGAGAGCACAGGAAACAAGGCTGCAAAAACTTGGATCATAAGAGGAGAAAAAGCAGAGATGGGAGGAGGATGCAGAGGGAAAGGAAGAGAAAGCAGAGGGAGGAGGGGGAAGGGAGATAAAGGAGGAGAAACAGAGGGAGGAGGGGGAAGGGGGAGAAAGGAGGAGAAAGGAGGAGAAAGCAGAGGTGTGCGAGGGGAGAGAGAAAATCATGGGTCATGGCAGAGATGAACAGGAAAAGAGAACGTTCTCATTTAGAGACTGGCTTAAAGCACATAAGAAATTAGGATGCTCAATCCTACCATAAGGACACTTGCTCGACTATGTTCAGAACAGCTTTATTTGTCATAGCCAGAACCAGAAAACAACCTAGATATCTCTCAATTAAGGAATGGATAAAAAAAAAATGTGGTACATTTACACAATGGAGTATTACTCAGCTGTTAGAAACAAAGACATCAAGAAATTTAAAGGCAAATGGATAGAACTAAAAAAACAGTTGTCCGGTGTGAAGTAACCCAGACTGAGGCAGACAAACATGGTATGTTGTAATTCATAAGAGGACATTAGCTGTAAAATAAAGAATAACTATGCTATAATTCACAGAACCAGAGAGACAAGGTAACAGAGCGTTTTCATGGGGGGACTGGTGGATCTTCCTCGGAAGAGAAAATAGAAGAAATTTCATGAGTGGACTGAGGGTGGGTGGGGATGAGAACATGAATGCTCAGGTTGGAGGGGCAGAGTATGGAAAGAGACTACTGGAAATGGGCAGGGGGGGCATTTCTGGGTCAGGTAAAAATCTGGCTCAATGGAATCTCCCAGGAATCTACAAGGATGACCCCAGCTAAGACTCCTGGCAATAGCAGATATTTAGCCTGAACTGGTCATCTCCCATGACTAGGTTGCTTCCTTGTCCAGTTGTCATCAGAGAGTATTTATCCAGCTACTGATAGAAACAGATGCAGAGACCTACAACCAAACAATAGGCAGAGTTCAGGGAATCCTGCATAAGAGGGGGAGAAAGGATTGTAGGAGCCAGAGGGGTCAACACAGAACCAACTAACCTGGGCTCATAGGGGCTCACAGAGACTGAACTGACAATCAGGGAGCCTGCGTGGGACTGACCTAGGCACTGTACATGTATATTTGTTTTTTTGAGACAGGCTTCTCTGTAACTTTGGAGCCTACCTTGGAACTAGCTCTTCTAGACCAGTCTGGCCTTGAACTCACAAAGAACCACCTGCTTCTGCCTCCCGAGTGCTGGGATTAAAGGATTGCACTGCCACCACCACCCAGCTTGGTATATAATTTTTAATAAATATAAAATAATGTAATTCCAGATGGCTTTATCAAACAATATTGCTATTATTTGTCCCTCCTTCTTCTGTATTTGCGTCTTTCCTTTCTCCCCAATTGGAGCTCTTTTCCCATTTTCTCATTTCCCACTTCACCTTACAGTCTCCCTCTCACCCCACCCCCACAGTTCCTTTATACATTCCTGGTTTCTGTAGAAATACCATGTTGTATATTCACATCTGAAGATTTGGAGCTAGGAACTACCATTGAGAAAGAACACATGGATTTATTTGTTTTTAGGGAATTTTTCCCTGAGGATTCGAGTCTCCATACTTATTTCTAGAGTGGCGGTGCCCATTTTTTTTCCGACCAACAGTGAAGGAGTTTCTCTTTTCCTACAACCTCTTCTGTATTTGCTGTTAGTTGTTTTGATCTTAGCCATTCTGACTGGACTGAGATGCAATCTCAAAATTCTTTTAATTTGCATTCCCCTAAGTGCTAAGGACGATGAACACTTTTTGAGCTATTTCTTATATGTCTTTATTTCTTCTGTTGAGAACTCTCTGTTTAGTTCCCTAGCCCATTCTTTAATTGTGTTCTTTGACTGTGTTGTTTGAGTTCTTTATATGTTCTGGATACCAATCATCTGCCGGATGCATGGCTGCAGATATCCTCTCCTGCCAGATGCATGGCTGCAGATATCCTCTCCTGCCAGATGCATGGGTGCAGATATCCTCTCCTGCCAGATGCACAGATGCAGATATTCTCTCCTGCCAGATGCATGGCTGCAGATATCCTCTCCTGCCAGATGCATGGGTGCAGATATCCTCTCCTGCCAGATGCACAGATTCAGATATTCTCTCCTGCCAGATGCATGGATGCAGATATTCTCTCCTGCGAGATGCATGGCCACAAATATCCTCTCCTGACAGATGCATGGGTTCAGATATCCTCTCCTGCTAGATGCATGGATTCAGATATCCTCTCCTGCCAGATTCACGAATTCAGATATTCTCTCCTGCCAGATGCATGGATTCAGATATCCTCTCCTGCCAGATGCACAGATGCAGATATCCTCTCCTGCCAGATGCACAGATGCAGATATTCTCTCCTGCCAGATGCATGGCTGCAGATATCCTCTCCTGCCAGATGCATGGCTGCAGATATCCTCTCCTGCCAGATGCATGGATACAGATATCCTCTTTTACTTTGTGGCCTTCTTTTTCCCTTGCCTGGTTATTTCCTTAGCTGTGCAGATGCTTCTTGGTGATTCAAGTTTCCAGTTGTTGACTTTGGACCTTATTTTCTGGGCAAACAGGCTAATGTTCAGAACATTTTTATAGGGTACTACCTAAGTTTTATTCCAGCAGTTTTCATGTTTCAAAATGAGGACTTTGAAACACTTGTATCCAATTTTTGTACATGGTAGTGGATAAGGGTCTCGTTTAATTCTTCTGCATGGGAATATTCAGTGTTCCCAACACTATTTGTTGAAGATGCTGTATCTCCTACAGTATATGTGTTTTGCCCTTTGTCAAATGTCAGATGACTGTAGTGTTGAGCACTTGTGTTTGGACCTTTATTGATTGACATGTGAGTTTTGTGACAGTGACATATCATTTTTATTAACTTAGCTCTACAAAATATTTTCAAGTCTGCCAAGGGAAGGAAGCAATTAAACAGTCAAACCCAGCTACACCATCTATGAACCATGACAATGACCCACATGGCAAGATATCCACAAAAGTGACACTCACATGTCACTAGTAACCGATAGCTATCTAATTGGACTTAAGGCCCTTCAATAGGAGAGCCTATGTTACTAGAAATATTAATGTGGTACTGGAAATAAAGCCAGCTTCTTAGGGCTAATGGGGAACGTGGACTTTAGGGAAAAAAATACTACCACCAATTTGCTAGACCAACATCATTTCTTTCTTTCTGTATTCTTAATCTCATACCTGCAAACTCACAGATAAGTGTCCCTAATTAAAAAAAATAAAACTAGCAACTATATTTACAACAAATAGAAGCCATCACAGAAAACCATATCTGGACACAATGCATCAATCAAAGATTGTGGGGAGCCCAGACTTAATGTGCACACTTACACCACAGCTCCTGCATTAGTGTCTTAGGGAACATGGTGGAAGAAGGGGCGGAAAGACCATGACATCCAGAACAGCAGGGTGTGCGTTGTGAAACAGTCTCTCCTATAAATGGTTTATAAACAAGATTGCAATAATGGCGATATCGATGTACATGTCAATGTGTGAGGTTCCACCCCTAGATAAAGAACTACAGGCAACTTGTGGCTACAGGGAGAAGAATTAGCCTCTCCTCAAAGTGAACTCACTTACTGGGGGTCCAATTCTGTGAGGTTAGTACACAAACAATAAAAATGAACTCAGCATGTTGTATTCTGTATCTGTACACACACATATAAAACAATAATTATTAAAGAAAAAGAGGTTATCAGCTTTAGAGTGGGCAACATGCAAAGGGTTAGAGAAAGGAGAAATGGGGGAAGGGGAGGGAGAAAATGGAGGGGCAGAGTGATGTAATTCCATTTAAATAAAAAGTATATTAAAAGAAGAAACTGGAGAAACATCTGAGGTTGACAAACAGCTATCATACTTTTAAAAAGCATAAAGAATACATGGATAGCCTGCAGACAAAGGGGTTTAGGGCAGGAGATGGAGACACATTCTGCAAGTCCCTTTTCCTCTTGATCCTTAACAGACTAACCATACCTAGTTACTCCTCATGAAAAAGAGCTTCTGAGAGAATGTCATGAATTAAACTGTAAAGAGAGGTCTTGATGTCCCTCTACAAGGATCCCCACACTTCCCAACACTCTAGAACAGTCTGAATCATTGTCTGCTAACTCTGTATAGGGGGTTTCTCTGACACTTAGTGTCAAAGTGTTGATTAGAGGGGTATTCCACAAATGTTCAGTGGTCCACGAAGTTGAAACATTTCTTTACAAAACATTATTATAGCACCAAGGATGTGTGTACTTCATTCTACTTTGACTTTCTTTCTTGTGGATATAAATTTATTCAAACTTCAGTAAAGCTAGGCTGAAGCTCAGTGATGGAGCCCTTGACTAGCATGCGTAAGACCCCAGTTTCCATCCCCAGAACAGGAAAATGGGAAATGCAAATAAAGAGGAAATTCTTGTTCATCTTAATTTCCCACTGATGTTTAGAGTAATTCCTTCCATGCAAGACTTGAGTCTATACCTTACCTTTTCTAAATACTCCATCATGGAAAACAAGCTAAGGCACAGACTGGTGGAAATTTCCCCCTGCCTAGGAAAGTGGCACACAATAGATGCTGCTCCTACCTGGACCACTCCATCTGTCTCCATTTCTGACCTAGAGCCTGTCCAACTGGCAGCACTTCTGAACTGTCCATCACAGCTGACTTTGCAGAGGGAGCAACTCTTGGCTGTGCAGAGACGCAGACAACTGTCACTCAGCTCTGGGAAGTCTTTGAACAGGTAGTACACAAGAGTAGAGGTTTAAAGAAACAGTAGCATTCCGATTTCAGGAGGAAGAACTGACCTTGCCACCTAGTAAGATCCAGGTTTAGTGACTAATAGTGAATCTCTCTTTCCCCTCAAGGTTGGCCATGCAGGTGGGGCCTGAGGTTACAGGGCTGAATGAAGGTCAGTGGGTGGCAACCTGTACCTGCAGGTGCGCACCCTCCTCTTTTCTCATCTACTTACTCAGGAGAAGTAAACAAACAGTTTAAAATGGACACTGCTTCTCCTGCTGCTTATCATGATTCTGTATATGTTTAAAGCCACAGTAGCCATTTGATGGCCATGGTGCCTGGAGCATGAAGGAAACTCCAACAGAATGGTGGCATTAGTCTCGACAACAGCTGAACGCATGGCTAATGTCTTCTCACCTCTGGACTTTTTATGTTTTTGGAAAGAGTTCCTCGTATTTGTTTTAAGCCGCTTAAGTAAGTGGCTTTATTTGCTTGCTTGCAGGTGAACACACTCGTGACTTTTAGAGCACCGAATTGTTTGCAAGTGATCAAGCTGCCTCTCTCCACTGGCAAAGCGCATAAGCTCCTACCACATGCATAGCAATGTGGAAGGCAGTAGCTGAAGAGAATGCAGAGGGGCCACAGAGGTACGTGGTGTGAAGGCTTTATTACCTTATCTTTGACCTCTACAGTACCTCTTGGCACAACTCTGCCTTCTTGTTCCCCAGCCCTTCCACCTACACCTTCCCGTTCTCTTATGAAATATTTCTATATGTTTCAATGCAAATGTCAGCACCTTTTCAATCCCTGATTGGATACTAAAAAATGTTTCTGTTAAGGACTACATTGACGAAAGAATGGCAGAGAAGCAAATTTTCTGAATCAATCATCATAATACAAAAATTAGATGACCTTTGTCTTTACAACACTCCATAAAATTTTCTGGAATAATCTGCATTAGGTATGTCACACACACACACACACACACACACACACACACACACACATGCTATAACCACATAGCATTAACTGAACTTATTGAAGCTATCTAGATTTGTTCTCTTGCAGGTGAGAAAATGAGATATGAAATATAAGGGCCATAATCTCTCAAGTGCTTGCAGTGTTTAGCTTTTTCTAAAGTCACCAGAAAACACATTCTTACCGTCTCTACAGCTTTTCAGGACTCTTGAGTGCCTTTTGCTTTAGGTGTATCCCTTGAATCTTCCAAGTTTGTGTAGCTCCTCCTTCTATGGCTTCACATCAGCTTCCCTATGCTTATAACCACCCACATCTTCACTATATTTATGGACACCAGACACGTTAGACTAGATCTCAACATAATGACTTTATCTTAATTTGGCTAAAATTGCCAAGACTATTTCCAGATAAGTCACTTGAAACATGCTAGGGCTCAGACATTCAATACTTCTTCCCTTTGGGAACATAACCCTACCAAAACTATCCCTTCATAAATGAACCTGCAATTCTTGCTTAGTTACATTTGCAGTCTGCCTTAACCCAGTAGAAACATTTTTTCAGCGTGACATCACAGCTCTGTCTTACCCTTATCTTGACTGTTTTCTGGCTGCATGGTGTGACAATTGTCTTTTTCCCAAGGGTATTTGCCTTTAAGGAGAAATTATTTAATCCTGTACAATCCAGGATCTCTGAGAGATGGTAGAAAAACATGTGATGTGATGGGGACATGGGCTGTGTCACCTCTCGGGTCCAAAAGCATTGGCACAAAATTCCTTCTTTCTTTTGTTTTTTGTGTTTGTTTGTGGGGTTGGGAATTCAGCCGGATGGCTGTGTCATCTGTCAAACTTATTCTATGACTGAGCTGCATCCTAACCTCCTCCTCCCCCCCCTCTCTCTCTCTCTCTCTCTCTCTCTCTCTCTCTCTCTCTCTCTCTCTCTCTCTCTCAAACTGGGTTTATTTTTTTAGATGCACTTCCCTCACCTAGATCCAATGAGTGTTTATAAACCATATTGGTGAGCTTTTGGAAGGTGCTGATGGCCTTGTGTCCTCCTAATATCATTATTTTTTATTAATTATTGGTGTCTAAATTCCCTGGTTTTCTTCCCCCAAAGAAAAGCAAGAGAAGCCCAGGGGAAGATGCGCTGACTGCTGTTCTCCAGACTGCAGATAAGAAAGCTTGATTGGCGGTGCTGCGTTGACAGCTGCCTTCAGCCATGCACAATGCCTGCCTGTCAGGACCGCAGAACAGAGGGGCTTGGTACAATCTTCAGAAGATGATGGCTCGCCCTAGTGAGAGGAAGGCAGTGAACAGATGAAACCCAGCCCGAGAAAGAAGACTCAAGATAAACAGGAAGCTTTTATTGGTGACTACATTTTCCTCTCTCAGTAATAGCTGCAATTTTTTCGTGCCCGATTATGACCAGTTATTATCGGGCTTTCTGTCGCGGCTCCATTGAGGCAGTTTTTAACTATTTCCCTTCAAATCACTACTTTCTTCCGGTCGAGCACAGATTTCCCAGTTGTTTGTACGCATTGGACATCCTCTCCTCCAACTCCTTTGACTTAGCTTCCAATCCTTTCTCCTTCTCCTATAGTTTAGTCCGCTAGAGTTCTCTCCACCCTAGGAAAAATGGTCACTTGAGGATATTTGGAGAACAGTACCTGACCATTGTTTGTGTGTTCCCTGCTTGCTGCTGCCCTAAACTCCAATTTAATGTTGAAATTGCTTTTGCCCTAGACTTCTTTCACTAAGTGTGTTCAATCTGCTGTAAAATTGTTTTCATGGTTGCAGTCAATGTTATAGTAACTGTTTAACAATGTGCATATTTTTACCTTGCAAAAGACCTTGGTAGTCTCTATGCAAATTAGCGCTTGTCTAATGCCGTTAAGCATGGTTCCTAGGAGGGCAGCAACTGGTTCACGCATGAACTATGCAGTCTGAGAGTGAGGAGTCTGGGGTAAGGAACCAGAAATTCTATTCCTGATGCATGGGACAAATTCTTCTGGAGAGACATGATCTTGAACTAAACCTGTCGTCTCATGCTTCAGATGAGAATAAGGAGATTTCAGCAAACCAGCTGAGCTCCTGGCCTTCTTCTCATGGAGTAATTAGGACTAAGTAACAAAAGTCACCCAAAATTGTAACATAATTGGTTTGGCTGTTCCAATCACCAAGAGTTTGATTTACAAAATTATGACATCATGTGAAAAGATGGGGTTGGGCATGGTGGCACTCACCTTTAATCCCAGCAATCAGGAGGCAGAAAGAGGTGGATCTCTGTGAGTTTAAGAACTACCCTGCTCTATAAAGGAAGTTCCAGGACACTTAGGGCTGCTGCACAGAATAACCCTGTCTCAGAAACCAAAACCAAACCAAACAAAACAAAGAGATGGGATGCACTGGGAAACATAAGAGACTTGGGTGTGGCACTGTACCAAAGGAGGGAAGAGGAGGCAACATGTTACCCAACAATTGTGCTAGATGCTATGCATTTCCTCTTTGTCCTGGCCATGCTTCTGTAGAGTTAGGTGCTGTAGGTTGGGTTACATGGGAAGCTAATTCTGAAATGGAGTTTAGAAGGCAGAATGCTTTGCTCATGAAGATTACCTTTGGGGCCCAAGACCGAGAGAAAGAAAATGAAAGAGAATTTGAGTAATAACACAGCTTAGTAAGAGTCTTGACTGATTCCCCGTAGATCTCTTGACAAAAAAATGACATTTACATCAGAATAAATAGTCAAGCCTTTAAACTTTAATTTTTATAAGTCACTGGATACGACAAAGAGAATAGGTAACACAAGGACCTGTTCTCTGCAGTGAGGTCCTTGGAGGGATTGATGGCTAAATTCTGTTGCCATAATTGCTTCTAATAATCAATGCAACAGTCATTCATTAGATAGAGGTCATCACGTGTTACAGTGCCTGCCATGTACATGTAATCAGTGTCTTAGAGGCTAGGGCTAGGATGATGCATCTTGCTAATAGAACAGTTCTTTGGCACTTGCAAGGCTGTGGATTTGATCCCTAGCTTGACAGAAAACAAAGAGAGAGGAAAACAGTGAGTGAGAGAGATGGATTAAATGATCACCCAGGTCATATCAGCATTGTCATTGCTCCATGATAATATGTGCTATTTGTGAAGGTTTTGTTCAGCACATGCTCTGTTACTGAGGTCTCACAATTCTGCCTGGTGAACGCAGTAGAATTCTCATTTTGACAGGGAGATTGAGGCCCTAAAGATACATTCTTTAAAAAAAAAATATCATGCATAAAAAGCAGTAGGCCAAGGACTCAGTGTAACTCCAGAGATATTTACTCAACTCCCAAAATGCATTGGTGCTCTCAGAATTTGAATAAAGAACCTTCTGATGCTAAAGTCCATGCACCTCCCTTCATCTTAACCTGCTGGATTCAACAAAACTTTGGCTGTGGGAAAGGTGCCAGCACTGGAGAAAAGATAGTGAAGATGTTTTGCAAACCTGAAACTGAAGCAGAATGCTTCTGAGGTTATTTCCCATTGTGTTACCATTAGCACTTCCCAAATCTTCCTGCTCAGGATCCTGGAGAAGATGACAGAGGTTGTAGCATAGGCCTCTCTTGTCTCTCTTGTGTCTACAAGGGACAGTTGTTTCTGACTCTTAGCACAGGTTCCTGTCCACAGCAGTGCAGCTGTGGAATGTTTTCCATTCCTTGATCTTTCCAACTTTTAATTTAATCTTCCTCTCTCCTCTTCTATCTTTCCCTTGTTCTGCCTCTCTCTTCACCTTTCTGTCTTCCTCTCCCTCTCTCTCCATTTTTCTCTTTCTACCTCTTTTCTTTCCCTCCCTTCTCTCTCCCCTGTCTCTGTTTCAGTATCTCTAGTCTCTTTTCTCTGTCTCTATGTCTCTGTCTTTCTAAATGTATCTCTGTCTCTTTCTTTCTCTCTCTCATATATATGTCTTCCTTCAGCATAGAATTTCTATATTCTACCCAAGCCTTGATTCTTATTGTTGAAACCTCAAATCCTTCCTGGAACATGAGAACCCCTTGGATTAATGTCTAAAATTGCTGCATTTCTTGTTCACTGTAAGGAAGAATGGGGAGACCAGTGGACACTACTGTGTATTGTGCTGCTAAGAAAATGCACAAGAGGTTAGGTGAAAAGTTTACTTTATAGTATTTTTGATTTAAGAGTTCTTCAAGTCTTCACCCAATAGCAGAGAAACATCAATATTTGAAGCCCTCTTTCTTCTGTTCATTACATAGTTAGCTCCCTTAAGTTTTAGGTTATGGCTGGATTTTTATTCCTTTGGCAAACACTGTTCTTTTCTGCTGTAATTGCACTAGGAGTGTCCCCCAGTGGTTCATGTGTTCAAGGGTTGGTTCACTTACTGATGATGGTAGGACCTAGGAGGTTGAGTCACCACGGAAAGAAGTCAGATCATTAGGGATTTAATCCATACCCTCCGTGTCTTTCTCCCTCTTTCTTTAACCACTAAGAAGTGGTTAAAGAACTAATGTTCTGTTGCCCCAGATTACCTGCCTTACTATAGCCAAAAATCAGGGGACCAACTGACTATGGATCGAAACTTCTGAAACAATAAGCTGGGGGAAAAAAAAAACCCTTCTCCTTCTTATGAACTGATATGCTTGGGTCTTTGAGTCTTCTTCTCAATTGTATCCTGTACAATTCTGGAATATTATCTGGGATGTAAAAGGCACTCAGAAGCACTTGTGAAGGGCTGGGGATGTAGTTGAGTTGGTGGAGTTTCTGCCTAGTATTCAGCAGGCCCTCCCTGGCCAAGTCCTACCACTGAGGAAAGCAGGTGTGCTGGCACAAGCCAGTAGCTTCAGAATCCTGGAGCTGGAGGCAGGAGAGCCTGTTCAAGGTCACCCTGGGTTACACAGAGAATTCAAGGCAAGCATGTCTTGAAAAACAAAAATGTAAAAAAGTCCCATTATGCATTAGTTGCTCTTCTGTTTCTGTGAGAAAAGACTATGCTAGAAGCAACCTAAATCAGATTGGTAGCAGCAGATTTGTAGGCATTTTAGGAGCATAAAATTCCTTAGGCCTCCATTCACAAGCTGGAGGCCTGTATAGGTAGGTTTTGCCCTTGGAGCATCTGTCTTCTTGTTCCAGTGTAGAGCACAAGACCTGTCCTGAGCTCTATATGTATTCTCTGAACAATTTCATCTTTCCTCTTGCTTCTGTTTCTTAATCTCTAAAACTGGAACATATAACACACAAGTCAGAAGGTTGTCAGAAGTGTTGAAAGTGGAGATCTGTAGTTTACTGTCCATTCATCATCTATCTATCTATCTATCTATCTATCTATCTATCTATCTATCTATCATCTATCTATCCATCCTCTATCTCTATCACCTGTCTTCTGTATATCTCTGATCTATTTATTTATACTTTATCTATGTATCTATATCATCTATCTATATATCTATCATCTATTATCAATCTATTCAATTGTTTACCTACCTGTTTTTATAAATAGAAATAAGTACTATCTACCTGAATGTAGACATAGATACATGTAGATATCTATATCACTAGAACTCATGATACATGCTGTGCTACATATACAGTTACATATCTATAAACACATTCATATATGTAATATGTGCCCACCACATAAAACTGTCAATAGATCATAATACAATAATCCTTAGACCTTAGACATTTGTGATTCAGATAAACAGATAAACCACTGTATTACCTCCTATTATTTCACCTCCAAGAATCTGAAGTTTAATGCTTTTGTAACACATTGGATTGGGGCTGGAATGTCTGCCAAATGTAGTTCTTTATCTCCAGTCTAAACTTTCCAGAACACGTTCAGTACATTGGCCTCTAAGACACAAGCACATTGCTGCTCTGCCAAACCAGTAACAATGTAGTGGCCAGAATTTGATTCTGTGTTTTTCTAAAACCTCCCATTAAAAATGCTTCCTTTAGTTGATCCCCACATTGGGGCTCCAGTCACGTTTGCTCTTAGGACACTGGGATCTTTAAACTATCAAGCAGCTTCTAACTTCATTGAAAGCAATTTTGAACTTAGGTCTGATCCTTTGATAATTGAAAGTTTGCTTTCAAACAATCAATAAAAAGTGTCAGAAAGCTCAAATCAATGCAGCAAACAAATGAATTGCTGATACGTAATTTAATAACTAATGTTTAAGAGATAGTTCCCTTTTAACCTTGCCGGGATTTTAAGGCAATTAAACATCAATGTGAAAATTATATTTGTGAAATGAGACAGCAACCTGAATACATTTACATTTTATTAATTTGGAGTGTTTCCTGAAGTTATGATGAAATGAGCTCTTAACATGAAACATGGGAGAAGCTGTGTAGGGAGGACGGAAGCTGGGGGGAAGGGAAACTGCAGCTGCAGTGCTGGGAGTAAGATAACCTCTCTCTCTCTCTCTCTCTCTCTCTCTCTCTCTCTCTCTCTCTCTCACACACACACACACACACACACAAGCGCGCGCGCACACACACACACACACTCTGAAGCTACTCCTTCTGACTTCCATGTGTTCCTGCATCTCGAGTCCTAGGACTGTAATCTCGTACCCAGTCATGGAGGCACTCACACTCCCCTGGCCTCTGATTGTAGCCCATCTCTTCTCCCTTCGTTGACCTCGTCTCCTCCATGTGTTAGACAGGCTTGATGCTCCTATTCTGGGAACTGACATCTGTGAGAGCCAGAGGACGTGTGTACGGTGGTACATGTCTGTAAACTGCAGCACTTGGGAAACCGAGGCAGGAACATTACCACTAGATTGAGATCAGCCTGGACTACAGAATACCAGGGTAGCAAGGCATCATAGAGAAGCTCTGTGTCAAAACCCAAAACAAACCAGACCAGACCAGAAGACGTTGAATTCTGATGGCTCCTTCTTATCCGGGGCCTCTTACCGAACAAGCTTTTTCCACATCCGCCATTAACTGAGTCAACGTTTTATCCTCATCAAGAGTACCAAGTCATGTTTCCATTCTCTGCACCCATCTGAAACCTCTTATATGTTTTTCTGCGTCTCTAAAGTCCACATAATTCCATCATTACACATAATTTCAGTCCTCTCACTTTTTAGCACGCATTTTGTGACATCCTGGAGAGTCCAATCATCTGCTCTCTTGATGACTGACACAGAAACAACAGCTTTACTGAAGAAAAATAACACTCTGTGGTTGACCTGGGAGCTTTATTATGTATGAACACCTGCTGCTGGATGAGCAGGTGAGCACACTTCTCTCGAATGCACTCACTGCTCACTGACCCACTCCCTCTAGCCATTCTTTCATGTGTCACCTTTTATTCACATTCGCAGAATGCCTATGCTTTCCAGAGATAGGCTGCTGTTAGCCTTAAAGAAAAAGAATAAAATTGCAAAATTTGCAGGCAACCTGATGCAACTGTAGCAGAGAAATATCCCAGGCCTAGCAAGTCAAATGCTGCCTGCTTTCTGACACGCAGATCTTAGTTTCGGTTCCTACTGTGTGCAGACTTGTGAGTGTAGGCACAGATCATAAAGTCAGAATGGGGCCCATGACAGGAAAAAAAAAAGAGGCTTTAGGGAAGATGGTAAAGTGTGGAGTCACAGAACACATGTCACATGCATGTAGACTGTTGAGGGTAAAAATGAGCAAAAAGGAGGGGGACCAGTGAACAAACAGGAGAAACCCAAATTAACTACATACCAGAATTCCAAATGAACTTGCTAGTTTGTACTTTAATTTAAAAATAGAAACCACATCAGGGAAAAAAAAACACCATAAAAATTTAGGGAAATATAATTGATAATAAAAACAGAATCCTTTTCCTCTAGAGTTGGAAATGGCTAGAATGCCCAGTGACAGAAATCCTTGCCATGGTACTGAAAATCCTACCCACTGAAGGAAGGAAATTAAGGGGGGGGGGAATAGAAAAATCAGAGGGTCTCAGTGACTAGATCATATTTCCCTCCAAGTAACATTTTATTTATTATCCTCTTCCTCATAAATAAAAAAGTTAAACTTGTTTCACGTTTAAAAGTTCACAATATGGTTTTAAAATTTCACAAAACTATTAGGGAGGCATTATTACCATCCTTATATTTTTCTAGATAAGACAACTGAAACATAATAATTCTTAATATTAACTATTGAGCTGGGGTTGGACACTAGGAAACCTGCACCAGTGATCACACACTTGACCTTGGAGCAGATGGTCAGTCCCCACCAGGGCACTCTGAGTCTCATCTTATTTTAATTTTCCAAAGGTTTTGCTTCTCCTGTAATGTCCACGAATTATGTATCCCTTCTCTTCCTCAATTCCATCACTCCTATCAGTATTCAGCTTCATTCCAGTAGGTTCTCATCTCAAAGTAACCACATTCATAATAAAATAAAAAGCCATTTACTGTATATTCTAGATAAATTAGCAAGCCTCATGTCCTTTATTATCATGCCCAAATCAGTTAAAATATTAGATGACACAATTAAGAAGATATGTCTTGAAGCACAAAAATACACAATTCTCAGCAATGAGCATTTGTATTAATAGCAGGTCTTTGAAAGGCATTATTGGGAGCCCATTCATTGGAAGCAGAATGGTAAAGTCTCAGTACAAAGATGGGAGGATGCAGCCAATTTGACATGAGTGGTGAAAGGTAGGATTGGAAGTAAAAAGGATTATTACGATGTGCCTCCTAACCTGAATATTTCATTTCACTTCCTTGTAGGTAGACATTATAGGAGATACATTTATAGATGACTTCATTAAGTGTGTGTGTCCAGTCGAAGAATCCTGCAGTTCTAGCTGGAATCCCCTGAATCTCTCAGTCCTACTTTATACCTTCAGACCAGTTTGTTCCTTCTGCCTTGGTACTTTTCCCTCCTGTACCTTCTAACACCCACCTTTGTCCTTCACAATCTTGCTTAGAAGAGCCCTTGCCCTGTTCTTTCCAGCCTAATTATTTCCTTGCAAACTCTGTTTCTTTTACAGAACTTGTCATAATATTGCAATATGTAGCTGATATTTTGATTTGGTTGTCTACTATCTATCTCTTCTACAGAAGCAGGGCCATCTGTGTTCCGTGCACAGTGCTCTCAGCTTGATCATGGAATACATACTAGAATGGAGATTGAAGCCTTATCTCTTAGAGAAATGATATGGAGGAAGAGAGAGGTGGGGGGCATAGAGAGAAAGAGAGAGAGACAGAGACAGAGAGAGAAATTGAGAGAGAGCAGAATAATAAATAAGCTGCATATGGTTCCTATACATTTCAAATCATGGATTAACCAGGGGACTTGATAAAGACTGACATAGTACTGCCTGTTCTCTTGGGAAAGTGAGAAGAGTGTGCTCAGAGACAAGATCAAAGAGAATTACTGGCAGGGTGTAGAACCAAGGGTCCTGGCCTTATTAAAGAACATGAAAGAATACAGTGTTGGAGAACCAGAGCCCTGACACTAAGGTGGAGGTGAGATAATGGTGGTCAAGATGAGGTAAGGAAAGATTAGAAACCTTGAAGAAAAGGATGAGGAAAGAGCCACACTACCAGCAACATAGTTCAGTTATCAATCAGTAGTTCTTAAATTAAACATATTCTGTTTTCTAGGTACCAGATGAGGTAATAAAGTACTGGTTTGAAGAAATCAATAACTAATTCATGGACAGTAATCAGCCCATGGTTTAAAGCTCCTTAAATACCCTTGTGAGGAAATCAGTGTCCCAAAATCTACGCAAGAGGAAATGTTCTCAGAGGAACTAAGAAAGTGAATCACAACTTTTTACTTTGTCTACTTAAAGGATATATAATATTTAAATCAATTCATCGAGAATTTTATGCGAGGTCTTTTTTTTATCACATTCACTCGCTACTTCTTTCCCAACACTTCCTGAACCTACCCTCATCTCTCCACTCCCTCTTAACTACATATTCTCTATAAAATTGAAAAAAAAAACATATACAAATGGGCATGGGGCCATCTACTAGGGAACAATCGCCCTACTAAGGGTCATACCCTTAAAGAAAACTGACTATCCAGCTCCTAGCTTCTGTCGGCTGTCAATAGCTCCTCAGTTATGTGCATAAGCCCGACCCTTTCTTCCATGACTTCTTCCCTGTGGAATGAAATAGCTGGATTCCCAAGCAATGCAGTAGCTGGCTTGTAGCAACTATTTTCATAATATTGTAGTGTTGCTTATTCATATGCAAGAGTTACTTGGTCAAGGGATAATGTTCATCTCTGGGAAGGAGGTCATCAGTAACACCCAGCAGTCAACCTGTGAACTACAAGAATGATTGATATGTCAAGATACGCCCGTGGGTACAATAATGACACAAATGCTATGGGAGCAGCCCATTGCTTCCTGGCTGACTTTAGCCTAGTCTTACTGACGACCTCCTCCCCTGAGATGCACATTCTACTTAGCACTTTGAAAGCTAGTCAGTGTGGGGGAAGCTTCTTGGTTAGTACCATCTTGATTTCCTCATATTCTATGGCTCAAATTTATGGTATCTTCAGCAACAGGGTCTTACCATTAAGTTCTGGAGGGCAACTAAGAACACTGGCAATAGATTTCATTGTTTGGGTGAGTTTCTGGGACACCTTTGACTAACAACTAGAGAGAGTATACCTATACCTGGCAGTGGAGTTTCTCTTTGCCAGCTTTTAGCTTCTGAGATGAACATTATCTCTTGACCAAGTAACTCTTGCATATGAATAAGCAATACTACAATATTATGAAAATAGTTGCTACAAGCTAGCCACTGCATTGCTTGGGAATCCAGCTATTTCATTCCACAAGGAAGAAGTCATGGAAGAAAAATTTCTAAACAGTAACAATTTGACTCACGTGAGAATTTTCCTCAGTAGAAGGTAAGTAATTTTCGTATTGGTATTCCATGACCATGTGGCTGGCTCGTGGTGGCAACTACCTTGATTTACATATTGAGAAGCAGCAGCCTAGAGCATGACTCTTCAACCATGAGCTAGTTCTGTCACATTTCTCTTCTTAAAGGCTCACCGGAAAGTGAAAAACAAGATACATGGACAACAAGGGTAGATGAGTCCTCACCAGGACGGATGATGAGACTATTGTTTGGTGTTCACAGTATCTACACCTAACTCTGGAAGTGAGACTAGACATCTTTGAGTGTGTGTGGTGGTGGTGGGGATAGAACTTCTTCAACGTGGCCTCACAAAGCAAGCTTGCTTTGTTGTCCATTGCAGTTGTTGGAGCACTTAGGAGAAGCAATGAGGTTTGCCCACTCTCGTGTTCACCCTCGTTGCAGATTGGAAGGAAGGATACTGAGGAAGACATAACTGTCTCTGGGGTCCTATGCTCTCTGTTTCCTCTACCCAGAATTTCTCACCAAGTTCTATCTTTTCTACATGGAATGCTGCAGTGACTTTGTATAGCCTCTAAAGGAGATCCCAACTTCTTGTTCAGCCGCACAGTGATTCTTGTGCCATAGTCTAGCCACTGACTGGACTCCTGACTCTTCTCTTAGGTGCCCCTAGAACATGCTTCTCCCATCTATGCAGAACTGTCACTGATCCTCTGTTAGGACACGAGGTCTTTCAGAGTAGGTACTATGTCCGTCCTGAGTTATGTTCCATAAACAGAGCTCAGTGCCCCGGACTTGTGGACTAAATGAAATTTCCAAGATTTCAAACCTGGCCTAATGGGTGTACATATACTTTGAAGTCCTTTTACATTGTTTGCCAAATTTCTGTGTTCTATGCCACAGGCAATGCTCACCCATGAGTACTTCTGATGCCAGCTGATTGGCACTTCTGTACAATGCAAAACCCAGGGAACCATTTCTCATTTGGTTTTTGTTGTTGTTGTTGTTGTTGTTGTTGTTGTTTGATAGGTCTAAATGTCCTCATCACTGGCAAGTAGTAACTGGCTCAATTGCTAAATTTTGAATGTTTAATAGGAATCAGTGGACTGTCATTGATGGGACCTGCTACTGATGTGTGTTGAGGCAGCCTGTGTACTTTGCTGCTGGCTCACAGGAGTCCTTATCATCTCCTCTAGCCTCTCATATCAGGAAGGGAACCCTTGTCTAAGGTAGCATCCCAACTTTGGCTAAAATGCACGGTGCACCCAATGAAGACTCGCTTTTGTTCCACTTTATAGTTAGTGTTCCTTCCAGCAAGATTTACCTTACAAGGAAGGGTGTGTACAACAGATTCTCAAATAGCCCTCTGGACTTTGAAGCATCTACTTACTTTGTATAGATACCAAATTTTAGACTCCTTCTTTTGGCTAGGAGTGCACTCTATTATCTTTGTCTGATGGTGCTGGATATCTTGCCATCACTTCTAAGTATTATTCATACCTGATTTATTTTCTGTCTGACAGGTGGCTTACTTGTCAGATTAAAATAATCAACTTTGAGATATTATCAACACAGGAACTGAGCTGCTTTTTGCTTTTCCATGTTCTATCAGGGAGACCAAATATAACAGGCATTCAGTGGGCACCAGAGTGGTAAAGAAGAATCAACACTGCTGACCCCTGCTTTTAGTACAAAGCAAGTCTGTATTCCTAGCAATGATACTCTGCATTTTGGCTCAGGTAGGTAGGTACCTCACTCTTTCAGAGAATGGGCTATGGGGATATGGTAAGCTGCATAAATCCATCCCCAAGGCAGCAAACATCTTAAAAATAGCATGACAGAGTCAAGGACAAAGTTTCCTCTGCTCACTGTGAGTGAATATCATCAAAATAAAGAGAGGGAAGGAAAACACATACTTTATCATATCTGTTTGCAGAAAGAGATTTTCACAGGATGACTTCGACAGACTTCTAATCCATAGAGCAGTTCAATTTTGTTTTCTGCCCAGAGATAAGGATTAAACTGAGACGTCTCCATGAAGGATAAGGTGGCAGTCATGCTCAGCTGAAACCCACAGGTCTAGGTCTCTTCTACACTGAGTTCTGGGGTCAGAAGTGTTTGCAGGAAGCCATGTGAAGGCAGGGAGTCATATACACCCCCTCTATGCTGCCCAATCCGCCACTCTTCTTCATGCTGATGAAAACTGTCTTCAATAGAAGCAAAGGAGACATTGAAAGGAAAAGAAGCTGAAAGCTGAGATGATTGACAGACTGGAGTGACAGGCTGATACAGCTGGATGAAACTGGGCCCATTCGATTTATTTCTCTCCTTCCCTTCCTCACCTGACTTTGTTGAAGTATACAATAAATACAGAGAAGCGTACATATCAAATGCATGGCTTGGTAAAGTTTTATAAATGTGAGCTCCTTTCACACTCCTCCCACAGAAGCAGATTAATAGAATATCTGACATTCTCATCTTGCCAACGACACACTTCATGTAAATTTTACGACACATCGCAAGCTTGCTTAGCTTCCCTTCAGCTTTATTCATGAAGCTCTTGTGTGTGGTGTGCGTAGTTGTGGACTGTTACCTCTCCTTGAAGTTGGGGGCTGTTTGGTTGCAAATCCTACAGATTTCTGTCCTACTGCTGTTGCTGGGTCTCTTTTTCCTTCCTGTGATGAAATGAATCCAGGGGCCTACATATTTGTCTGCACCTTCATGGTAAGAGCAGTCCCCAACACAGGACGCTCTTAGACGTGGCCCAGTCCTTACATTTTCTCCTAGCTGGCCACGTCCAACTTCCAGTTTTTCAATGTGTACTGTTGTGCATGCCTGTCACGTTTCCTTTATGCGAAATTGGAGCAAGACTTAGCACATGTGCAGAGAGAAGCTAATAAAGAACAAGTTTTGTCAATATATACTCCTTTCTTGGCAGATAAACTCCAAGTAACAAATCTGGGTATACTGAAGGGTGCATAACACCAGGAACTATGGGGATATTTCATCTACTCTGAATGCAATCTTTATTGCTAGATGCATTTACTTGGCAGGGATTTCTGCTCTTTAAGAGATACTAGGACAGCTTTCATGGTGGCAAGTGAATTTCTTCCTGCAGTCTTCTAGGGGCTGAAAATACATTACCTCACCTTGCTTCTACCAGGATTGATCAGGTACTGGAAGCAATTGGAGATCAATGCCATGCTAAGAAAATGTGGACTTGTCGTAGAGCTGTTGTGCTAGGCGTCCCCCTCTGCCTGTCCTCTCTCCTTTCCCTCTGCTCCTCTCCTTGTATCTGCCAATCATCCTGATATCTTCAGGGAGTGAATGATTCTGCTAAGAGGTTTATAGTCCAGTTGATCCCGCTGGCCCTGTGGGTGTGGGCATGATTCCTCCTTGTCCTGATGGCAGGGCCCTCCAATCATTCTTTCTCTGTGTTTGCAAATGTCAGCCACAAATCCCAGCAGGCTCATTAAAGTGTCCATGTGTGCAGGACACCTTGTTAGGAGGATTCATTGGCTGCTGATCTCACTGATACCTTCACTGGGAAAGGTGGATGACCCTACAGAGAAGCCTGGGCCCAAGCTGCTTCAATCTTATCCCCAGGACACATGGGCATCCATGTCATCTAGGACCCTGCCATGGTCTGAAAATGGGTTTGTTGCCTTATTCCTTGAAAGTTCAACTCCAGTGGCAGATCTCTGATACTGCTGAGGAAAAGGTTCTTAGAGTTACCAAAAGAAAAATGAAATTGCCATGCACAGAGTTCCTGCGTGGCATCATGGTGGTTTGTCTGCACCAGAGGGACATATCACCATGTTCTGAGATGGTGGTTTGGCTGTGTCCTGAAAGCAGTAATGGAATTTTAAAAAAAGAATACAATTGCCACACAAAACAACTTGCTTGCAACTTCAGCAATAAAACAAGGCCGTGCTTCCATCTGACCTCCTTGGTGACTTCTTGTATGGATTGAGTAACACAAAATTTCTTCCCATTTAGAAGAATGTTGTTTTTCTGAATACAAGAAGTGTTAAAGAGTGTAAAGATTTTAAAACTGCAAGCATTGCCTTCTGTGGGATCTGCCCGTAGAACAGGATTTGGATTAGTAGTGTAGAGAAAAAAAAAAAAAAAAGAAAAAAAGAAAGAAATCAGTGTTCTGGATTAAGCAGTTAGCTGGGAGCTCCAGCCATGACTAAGACATTCTGACTTGGGTTATGTCTGTCAATCTAAGGAACATACAGAGACCCTCTAAAGAACACATTTACTTAGGAGTGAGAGGGGAATCTGAAAGTCTTTGGCAGAGCAGGGAAGAGCAGATCATAGACCACCCAGGTCAAGCAGAAGGTTCTAAAGGCAAAGACACAAGAGTGATGTTTTAACAGTGGCCCTTAGCAACAAAAGAGATATCGGTCTGATATATGTAGGCAGTTGCTGGGTTCACAGATGGATAAGGCTGCAGTGACCATTGTTGAGGTGGCAGCTTTCAGGATGTTCTTGGAATAGTCCATCACAAGTAGGCATGTGTGTGGGAGCTCTCGGTTCAGGCAACAGGGAAGGTCCTTCCAGGGCCAGGAGTATCCCCGTTCACAGGATGTCTCTGAGTCTGTGGATCAAGTAAATAAGACCTGGAATGCCTATGTATGGACACATTCAGCAGGCCCCGAGGCCTTTTTAGTAAATGTTGGGGCATAGCAATTCCCTCAAGGGGCACAAAGAACTTCCCAGGCTGCAGCAGACACTTCTGCTTCCTCCTGCCTTGCTAACATGGCTCTTGAGGACTTGCTTTACTGGAGCCTGGCTGACTAGGCTATGGCCTCTGCATTTGCCCTCCTTGCATTGAAGACCATTTCACCTACATTCCACTCCAGCAGGGTCCAGCTCTCAGCTTGCTCTTTTACGAAGGGGAAACAAATGTTTTCATTGCCCAGGCAAGTTTGAAAAACCCTTGAAATGTGCAGCTATGAAATCCAAATCTGAACACTAAGGAGGAATTCCAGGCATTATGGAATATAGGAAGTGTTTTGGGGGGATAGAAATCCTTCTGTTGGTAACACAGAGTTATATAAACTAATAAAAATGAGAAGCAGCACCTGGAACAATTTCTTCTGAGGCCAGGCCTTGCTCCATCAAGGTAGCTGCTCAAGGCTGATTTGAGGCTCATTGAGCTGACCAGACAAGCTCACATCTGGAAAGCTGGCTGTCTGGGGAGCCTCCAGGAGGTCAGGCTAATTATCCTCTACATGATGAACACAACAATTTGTGTCTTTCAGGAAGATGTGCCTCCAACAAGTGCTAGTGAGTGGTCTTCAACCTTGAACCATCCATCTCCTTGGACTGCTTGACTCTGGAGCTAGGGCAGGCCTGGGAGGTAGGTGGGAGGAGATAGAGCAAAGAAGGAGCTATCATTTCACAACAAATAACTTATTTGAGCCTATTAGTTTATTTATCTGCTCCCTGTAAGCAAAGCAGTTTGTGGTGCTGTGTTCACAGTGGAGAACAAGAAGACAAAGGCTATGATCCAATCAGAAGCCAGTGTGTAGCTAATGAAGACCTAAACTTTGCATAAATGCATTTATGCCCACATCATAGCATTCTCTTTTGTAGATGAGTATTCATGCGTCTTAGATCAGTCACACGGTAGATGCTTGCAAGGCTCAAAATGACTAGGTGGTCATGTCAATGGAGTGCTGCCCACTTCTTATGGATCTCAGGGAGAAACAGATAAGGACCATAGGAGTCATGCATTAAAGAGCAGGCAAGACATATAGGTCCTGCAGCTTTTGAGGATATTTTGATTTTCAAGGACATCTCCTACATTCAGAAAATACTGCAGCCATCATCTTAGAAAAAGTAACTCTGGGATTATAAAAGATCCTTCACTGCCCAGGCTATAATTCAGACATCCCCCTGCCAAGGGCTCTGGTATCACACTCCAGAAAGCAGGGTCCATTCAGCACATCCAACTCAAGAATCAGAAAAAAAAAATGTTTCCACATGTTTGCTCCAAGTCAAATAGGTATGAAATCCCATTTATTTTAGGATTAAAGTGTGTGCTCTCAGAGACCTCTTGACTGATTTAACATCAGTGTGGAAAGTCCATCTGTCCAGCAGACAGTGAAGAAAAACAATTGGCTTTGTCCTGGGGAACAAGCTTAAAGCTGAGCTCCTGGCGCTCTGCACAGAAAGCCAAGCCCTCTTCAAGGACTCAGAACAGAACAGGAAAGTGGGAACTGAGCTGTCCTGCCGAGAGATAGGTGCTGGGAGAGAAAAGATGTTGCAACTTTGCATTCTGCCTCTGTATTTTCTAAGAGCGTCCCAGAAGCAGATACAAGTCTCCGTCCAATGCTCTGTGCCACCCCTCCTACCTCGGTTCCTTCAGATGTGACCAAATTGGCAGCCTGTGTCCCTTGGAAGCCTGAGGCTGAGGGAAAGCTTGACACTAGATATTTATCATCCCTGGCTGTTTTCCCTTCAGATTGCCAGCCAGCCCTTCACCCCAAACCTCTTTATCTTTTTTTTGCTAAACAAGATGAGCTTCTGTCAGTGCTGCAAGTAATTGACTTGTTTTTAATATATATTGAGGCCCAGGTTAAAAACTGGACAATACTATGCATTTATTATTCTTGCCTGTCTGTTTATTCTAGTGTGAAATTGTTTTCCAGGTAGTGATTAATTCTGCCCAAGAGTCCTGCCCTTGCTAGGCAATTTACTGTATATAGAAAGAAGATGCTGACGGCATGAGCCTACTATCAGGGGTGTCGTTACGGTTTTGTCAGACATCAACTCCCCTATTGTCTTCTGTCATTTAACCAAGCCTGTGATCCTTTACTCATTTTCCAAGTCTGGGTTATCTATAAACAACTGGTGACTGGTTTTGAAGAGATATATGTAGAGACTGCTGGCAGGGAGGAGTCGCCCTTACCAGAGCTTAAGGAATTTCAATAGTGATGGAAGACTGGGGTTTCCTACTCTCAAGTCAGCTGTCACCGTCAATCAGCACGTGCCCGAAAGACAATGGGTGCCTGTTCTGGTGTAAGATGCCATTTGTCATAGCAGGTTCCATGATCATCGATTATAACTCCCTATGGTAAAGAAGGCATTTGTCCATGCTGGGGAAGCTGCATGCTGGAGCAGAAATCATCATCTCTTGATTATCACCTTGTCCCTCGAAGCAATGAAGAATTCTTTAGACCACCATGCAGTACTGGTGTACAGATCATGGTTAATCATGAAGACCATACTGAGAACTGGACTGGACTGCTCCTTGCCCCAACTCCTCCTCTGGTTAAGACTGCAACTCATTTTAGTCCACTGAATCCACACTTGGGGTCACTGAATCCATTAATTTGTTCCTTTTCCCAGTGTGACAATATCAACAGAATTTCCTTTCTGGTTTTCACCATTATTTGTCTCTTAATTGATGGTAAGGACAGTCGAGCATGCGCCTGCCCAGGATTTCCTTCTAAGAGCTCTGGTTACACGGTTATAATAGAATGCCATTTCAGTGGTCCCATTTCATGCTGGATTTATCTACTATCCTTTCAAGCCCTTCTTCATATATTTTTGGGGAAGAGATTTGTGCTACACTGGTGACTTTCACCCCATATTACTAATGAGGCAAAGAAATAGTGTCTTGCCCAATTTGTGCATCCTGGAACCTGTTGTTAATCACTAGACTAGCTTTTGTCTGTAAAAAGAGAGGTCACCAGACATAGGACACCAGCTCTGTGAGAGACATGTGCCTGCAAAAAAAAATCAAACCCAAACCCAAACCACCATCTTCAGTGTCCATGGTGCCTGCATCAGTTCCAAAGTGAATCTGAAGCTGTGTGTAGAGGTGTACACCTTTAATCCCAGCACTTTGGAGGTGAAGTCATGGGGATCTCTAAGAATTCAAGTTACTTGAAATCTTGTCTCAAAAGGAAAGAGAAAGAAAAGAAAGAAGAGGTTTAAAGAGTTTATATTTTCTTGAGCCCTGAAAAGTTATGGCTGGTGTGTCATATGTATGTGTGTGTGAGCTCATATATCTTGGTGTGAGTGTGTATTGGTTAGAGGTGGGTTTGATAGGATTAATTAATCCAGACATGGGCAGCAACAGTGAGGGCATAAAAAACCCACTGTAGCTTGGCCACTAAGTGAGCTGTCAGTCTTAGAGCCTCCATAGGGAAGAGCCTGAATGTAGGCAGAATCCAGTACTTTTATTGTTAAATTCTACCTCCCACTCTATTTTCTAGGTGTTTCCTACTTTTAAACCACCAGGTAGTGTGTGCTTAAGTATACATGTGAATATGTGTCTGATACCAGTGGAATGTGTCATGTGATGATGTGTCTGTTTTGTATAGTATATGTGGTGTACAGCATGTGGGCATGTGATTAGGTGGGGTATTCCTAAATGTGTGGAGTGTGTAGGAGTTTTTTGTGTGTGTGTGTGTGTATGTGTGTGTAGTATGTGTGGGAATTTACATGGAATACATATGGTTAATGTGATATGTGCAGATTATGTGTGATGCATGTGGTGGTTGATGAATATTTGTGTCTGGGGTACATATTTGAAGTTTGGCTTTAAGATCATGACAGGTATCTTTTTGTGCAAACAAAGAATAGCCCCGCAGGACACAGTGCAATGTCACCCACATGTTAGACAAATCACCTTGTCACATTATGCTTCTTCGTGACACCAATGAGATGAAGATACAGGTTCTGGCTGCCTCACTGGATGGTTCTGAGATTGGACTTATGTAAGATGCACAAGTCCTGCCCCTTATGATAAAGGTATGGTTTCCCCTGAGAGTCTCTCCTTTCTTTAATCTCCTCCTGGCTTCCTGATGATGCACCTCAACTCTTTCCCGAAGTGTGTTACCTACTGACGTTATGCAGCTGATTAGCTCCAGGAGGTATCAACCAACAGGCCCCCTAAATATAACCCAATGAATAGGAACAGTAGGTAGAGGTAGCTCTACCCAGGCTCGCCCACAGCCCTAACACAGCATGGAAAGGTAATAGTGGTGATGGGCTGATTGTCAAGACTGTGGTAGTTATCACCTCCTGATAGGCCAGCTCAAGGCCCCCCAGATAGGAAACTTTAGGGGTACTAAAATCCCTTATACGTATTCTTACATTTTATACATTTACTTATAACAGTCTGGTTTGGGGCAAAATGGGATACCAAAAACATCATGGCTCCTTCCTGAAAGTGTCCATTCTGGGAGAGGCATAAAGAGGCAGAAAACAGGGAGAAAAGGAACACACTTTTTTTTCCAGAGTGTATTCTTGCATCCTTGTTTGTGTAACTACAACTCTTGACTTTTTGACTTCATATTCTACTACCATGTCCTGTCTGGATAGTCTTTGGAGAGCACGAGCACACCAAGATTACTGTTGTGTTAAAGTCAGAGGAAACTGGAGCCCTTTCGATAACATTGGCAATTCACTCTGCTGGCTGTCTGCACAGTGTTAAGAGTCTGTAATGGGGCCCAGGCAACCTGTAGCTCCAAGTGACCCAGAACAGAGTAGCCATCTCCCAGCTGAGATCGGCTGTGCTGTTACAGTTCAGCTGTCCCAGGCTTTGAGATGCTAGAGTGGGTGAGAGATTTCGGTTCTTATCAGGAAATGTCATCCTTACTAGACTATGACGGGAGTGCTGACGAGACTCCTGCGCTTCACCGAGCAGGAGAAACCCAGAAAGCACCAGCATACTGTCTTGCTGTCACTCTAAGGAGGGATGATACACCCCTGTTAATTTAAAAATAAATACACTCTTTTAAGTTCTTGACTGTTGTGTATGGTACAGGATGTTGAGCATGCTAGGCAAGAATTTCTCATGGATCTGCATGGAGCTGCATCTCTCTGGCCTCCTAATCACTTTCCATGCATCCGTCGGTAGTGTTAAGCACATCCCCATGTCTGCAGTCAGTGGGAGGCCGCCTGTCTCTTCTGAGCTCATCAACACTAGTGTCCCTGTACCAGCGCAGGCAGCACTGTGGTGGCGGTTCTCTGTGCTTCCTGTAAAGTTCCCTGAAATCTGGAGACAGAAAGGGCCCACTAAGATTTATGAAGCTCTCATGTGAGTGAGACATGTGATGTCCTCCTTGTCATACCTGACGTAGCCTTGATGATAGCTGTAGGGTCAAATATCTTCATGTTGAGACACAGGAACTGATGTTTTGAGAAATTAGTAAGGACCCATGCATAGCTACCTACTGTTAGGGTTTGTATACCACTTGAATATGTTCCACAGGGAAGCCTGGTCCCCAGAGTGGTGGGGTTGAGAGTCAGGAACCCCGTAAGTGATAGGACGTAAAACAGAGGCTAGGTCTTGAATAGAAATGAGGGGAAGTGCTGGTGAACTGAAGGCGTGGCTCGGGGTGGAATATCTGAATAGCTTGTGAAGTACCTGGGTTCCACCCCTCAGCAGTATCAAAAGTAAAGGGGCTGGGAGTATAGTTCAGTAGTAGAACATTTACTTAGTATATGCAATAGCTTGTCTTCCATCCCCAGCACATGAGTACATGAACACAGACACAGAGAGACAGACAGGCACAGGCAGACAGACAGACAGACACACACACACATACACACACTGACGTGGAGGAGTTAATGCTCTTTTCACCTCAGGGATTCATGTATATTCTTGCCCTCGAGGAAATCCCATGTGAGTAATTATTTGGAAGGGTTTCTGACTCCAGTGCAGAATTTCTAATTTCCTATCTCACCACACGCTCTTCTTAGCATGCTCCTAATACTGTGATGTCATCCTCTGTGGGGGCCCTCACTAGCTGTCTATGCCTCAAGAACTGTGAGCTACATCAACCTCTTTTCTTTAAACAGTTCTCGGCCTCAGAAATTTTGTTACAGAAACAAGAACAAAGCACGACCCGAAAGAGAAAATGGTAGAATCAAGTCAAGTTTCATCCAGAGTACTAAAATTTATATCTATCTAGGTATAAGATATCCTCTCACTTCTAAATCTCCTTCCCCCAATTGTTTTTGTTTGAGCAGCATCGACATGTGGCTCATGCAAAAGTAATTAATGCACTGTAATTGCTAGAGCATCTCATGTCCTTCCAAGAGGCCCCTGGAACTCCCCCTGCACTTTACCTGAGACTTAAAGGCATCAGAGCAAATCAATACAGCAGATGCTGAGGACATTAGCTGCACAATGGGCTGTGGTGTAGGCCCTCAGAAGCAGGCTGGGCTTCACATGCTTGATCCCCTTAGGACTCTCAGCCTTGTTACACAAGTCTCATCTTTAAAGCAATGAGATTTCCTTCCTGAAGAAGGAATGAGCATCTACTCAAATACCTATGAAATGATGCCCATGTAGTGTACTGTAGAAATGTATAAGATAGACAGCCAGCCATCTGTGTTATCTGCAGGAGTACAATGTGCCAGGTACCACGAGATGGTGGTAGTCTTAGGATAGATGTGTTCCCTGATTTGGGGGGCTGGATGAACTCCCCTTGAATGGCGGTGGCTTTTCCATATCTCTGAGGGAAAGACTAGCATCTCTCCTCCTCCCTCTCAGGTTTGTTTTCTCCTTTACCTCTATGAGGAGTCTGTCCTGTCAAGGTGTCCCCGTGACCTCCTCAGTTGCCTCCTCATACCACACTGTCTCCCCGCTGTGCAGATGATCCTTCTCATTTCCAACATCCTGAGCTTTGATTTCCTTGGATAAACAGAAATATGCTTGAAACAGCAAAATTAGAAATTCTGATACATTCCCCTCTTCCTTTATTCCCTTGAGATCCAATTAGGAAGGTTTGGAACAGAAGGCTTTTTGACAGGCTGTAGTTCTGCATCACGGCAGCCAGTCCACTTCCTGACAGACTTCTCCACGTGTGTGAGCCACTTGGGACCCTCTTTCTGCTTTCCCCAACCGCTGGCTCCCCAAAGTCCATTCATCGGTCGGCAAAGTGAACATAAATATACCAAAGTACTGAGGGTTAAGCATCAAGATTCAGGGCTAACCTGCAAAGTGGATCCCACGCACTTCATAGATTGGCATTCAAATCCACCTTTTCATGATACCTAATAGCCAATATTTTTAGAGCAGATCTGAAAATAAACAAGAATTTTGCAGCATACAATGGACAAGCTCCTTGATTTTACATTAAGATTTTGGAAGTTATAAGGGACAAACTTGATGTTAAAACTCAGAGACCGTGTTTGCCTTTCTACAAGAGGAGGGGAAAATATTTGAAAAGAGAAGTCCTTAGCTTGGTGCTTGCAGAAGGTCTAAGTTCATCCATGAAAGGAAAATGCTTCTCTTGGTTGAAAAGTACTTTTGATCCATCTCTGCCACTAGGAGAAAGATTTATGGATCCGACAGTCCTTGTCTCTGTCTGCCTGTGCTCTTCCTCCTCAAATCTTGCTCGGGCTGAGGTTCTGGGGTCTTTGCTGTGGGTTCTGGATCCTGAAGTTTCCAGGAAACACAGGGAGCTGATATGACCCTCTGGTCTGCTCAACAATGCTGCAGAAATGGATTCACTGGGACCTTATGGAGAGCCTGGGAGGTTGACACATTCAGTGAGGGATGACAAAGGCAGAGCAGGAAGTAAAAAGTGGGAACAGAGCAGACAAGAGCAGAATGGAGATGCAGACAGAGTGATGAGGCTTCTGAGTGAAGAGGTATCTTGAAGGAGAAAGAAAACAGGACAGAGGGAGGCTGGGAAAGAAAGACAGGGAAAGTGTGAGACTGAGGGGTTTGAAACAGAAGGAAGAGGTCGAGAGGAAAGGCAGAAATGTAGAGTGACCATACAAAGGAGTAATGAAATGATAGAAACAAAGAACACACACACACATAAACACACATATGAAGCAAGGGGGCAAGAAACAATGATGGCGTGGCATGGGGCATTAACACAGTACTGTAGTTCCCAATCTGCACAGTATGCTGTTATTATTAGCAAGAAAATCAGAGCATTTTGTTTCTCTCCCTCTTTTTGTCATGACTAGATAATTTCACACATAACAATGCATTGAAAATCAACTCAACAGGCACCAGTGCTAACTATTTTCTATTGGCCCATTGAAAAAAAATAAGAAAGCAATCAATAATTCATTGGCCATGCCTACGCTTCTGCTTGCACATTTGCCCATCTTCATTTTTCTTGTTGAACTTGCCTGAGGTTTGATTTTAGGACCCACTTTTGCTCTCTATTTTTTTCTTGTTTATTTTTGTTCGTTTACTCTTCAGCACCTGACAGCTTTTGCTTTCCCTGTCTTCAAGTGTAACTGAGCAAGGGCTGAGAATGGCTCAGGGGAATGGCCGGTCCTCTCTTGTTGACATTTGTACCTGTAGGGGAGTGAGGATGGAGCAGATGGGTAATGGCACTATGAACCCAGCTCTGTGGAGACTCGGTTAACATGTAAACCAGCTACTATGGCTGTGCAGCAGCTAACAGCTTCTGGGAGCAAGTTTGACTCCCTTCTTTCTTGGGCACATCAAAGGTACCTTCCAGTGGCCAGAATCAGTTTTCTCTCCCACCCCAGAGCCCCACAGCTAAGGGTTTCCTTCCCTGACAGGTAAGTCACCCCAGAGCCCCACAGCTAAGGGTTTCCTTCTCTGACAGGTAAATATTTTTTTTTCTCGAGCCCCTAAGCATGTCTCCTATCTAATTTCTGCACAGTGATAGCCTTGAGAATGAAAGCATTAATTGCTTTTGCTGTCAGGCAACCAGTTCCTAGCAGAAGTTCAATAGCTATTGACTACTTATTGACCAGGATAACTGTGATATAAAGAGATTAAGACTATAAAAAACTACTTAAATTCATGCATATGGTTATTATGGATAGGGCTGAAGACCTCTACTTCCCCACCCTTGTCAAGGTTACCTCCCTTCTCATTCCACGTGAAGCTTTTCTGACTCCATCACCTGAGTCTGGGTTTGGATGGGGTTGTCCCTCTTGTGCCCGTGCATGCCTGACACATTATTAAGGTTTGGGTTCTTCTGCCCAGAATTCACCAGTATGCTGGCCCTCTGTGGCACGCTTCAGTGTTTGCAGTATGTACTTGTGTGTATGTGTGTGTGAACATGTATTTAAGGGTATTCTAAAGATTTTGATTGTGTGGTCATAGGAATAATTGTATCATTATCTGAAGCTTTAGTTGAAGAGAGAATAATTCACCCATTTTCAATTTATTTCTTTTTATAGTTAATCTCTTTGTGTCTTATTGAGAAAACACATCTCTTTCAAGGTCGTGAAGGGGTCTCCTTTGCTTCCCTCCACTGTCCACCAAAGATTGGTCTCTAGATGCACTACGATGTTAGTGAGGCAATGTAAGTGACATGTAAACAGATCACAAACAGATATATATATATATATATATATATATATATATACATATATATATATACAGAGACACATGTACACACACAATACACACATAAATGCACACACAGCCTTAATACATTCCATTGAAAATACTATCCTGTCTCCTACTGCCTTGCAGAACCACTTTTTTTATTTTAATGTTGTTGGTAGTGGTGACTACCTTGTGGATGTGCTCTTATCTGAGTTTCATACTCTAGCCTATTGGCTGGTTTGCTTATTGTTGAGTGAAACTGTGCCATTTGAAATAATTTAGTCTCATATTATGGCTTGATATCTGGTTACATCTTTCAGTTTTGGTTGTATTCTTCAGGATCTTCTTGTCTATTCTCAGTCATCTGCACTGCTATAAGAACTTTAAGTCAAGCAGTGCTATTTTCCCTGGGCTTGCATCAACTCTATAAGTTAATTTACTTGTGACATCTAGGCTTACACTCTTGGGTCTCCCCCCCCCCCCAAGCCAGCCATTGCAGAAGGATTGGTGCTTTTCCAAAACCCAAAGGAGAGGCCCATGTTTCAGCCATGTTGAGGTCATAGATGAAGAGTCCAGACCTCTGGTGCTTTGGGCATTTTCTGGTGGCCACACATGGTCCTAGGCCACACACAAACTCTCATTCGCATTTCTGACTTCTTTTTGGGATTTGCAAGGCGATGAGTTATCGCTTTACAGTATTGGCTCAGCAGGATTTCAAAGCCATTTTCAAAACCTTTGAAAGAACATATTTGCTGTTTAAATTCCTTTATAAAGTATGTATGATGAAAAGAAAATAAAGCTGAGTCCCAGCTTTGAGGACCACGCCCATCAGTGCTGCTACACTCAACAGTCTGCTTTGTGAGCTTGCTGTTTTCTTCACTGGGCTAACTAGTTGATGGTCAAGTTGGTAACTTTATCATTCAGAGAAAACAACTAAAGTTTTCCTAATGACTCCTAATATTGTCCCCCACACACACACTTCCCGACCCATCCTGGGTAATAATCAGACAGTCATTTCTCTCAAAACCTAAGAAGCAAACTGTTCTCCACTGCATGACGTCCAGATCTGCTTCCTGAGGTCAGGGCCCTCTCTAGTTTTCTACACACATCCCAGTAGCCCAACGCAGTCCTGCCCTTTGAATCCTAAATCCTACTCTAACTGTAAGCATGTAATTGATTGAATGATTATAGCTAATTTAACGCAGATGAATTGATTGATCCCCAGGAAGAGTGGAGCATTTTATCAAGTGCTCAGCTCTTTCCCTCTCTGTTTCTCCTCTTGGACTCACAGTGTTTTAAATAAAAGGTGGCAATTCAGAACGAGCTCTAAAGCAATACTCTTCTTCCAAGGGAACTGTTCCCAGACTCTCAGACTCATGCTTCAGTCCTTACTTTACAGTGAGTTCTATTATGCTTTATTTCTCCTGGATGTGGCTGTCCCCTCAGGCCTGGGGCATTGTGCCTAGCAGGGCTTAAGGCCCACTTTCAGGATCACCTATTTTTAAGGGCTAAAGCCAACCAGTGTGAAGAGGTAGGCTCCACATGTGGCCCAAAGAGTCAACAGTCTTTACAATATTCAATATTGCTGTATCTATGTGCACTGAAAAGCATATAGCTGTGGACTGGTCGTCACTGGTGACGGTCGTGTGTCAGCTGGTGGAATCTGAGCAGCACAGAGTTGGAAGTAGAGACTGAGTGTAGCCTTGGATCTGCCTCTCTGACCTGAAGCCTCTTCCTTGCCTGAACTCAGCAGCACTGGGCCCCCAAAATTATTATGAAATACAGTGATGGATCTTTTATCAAATCCTAAACATGGTGTGTGGAACAATGCAAGTGGAAGTTCACACTCCCCTAGATGAAGAAATTCTTTCTTATTCCGGAGTGTAGTGAGACAGACTTGCCTGCTGGTATCTGCAGAACACAATCCCTTATCCCATGATTCTCTTAACCGATCAAAGGTTATAGAAATTTTATAAGACCTTATATTTTCTGTAGTCTGAGGCAGTCATGGAGAAAGGTGAGTCCTCTGTGGATGCCAAGCTGTGGACACTATTGTAGCATCTTTGGTTGGGTGTCAGTGACGTCACAACAAGAGCAGCATTTCTGTATCTTACGTTTCCATAAATTTGTCATAGCATTCCTTGCATTACCTAGGTGAGATGTCTAGGCCCTTGCTCAGCTTTGCTTCTGAGTTTTGTGTGGGAAAAAGAGACATCTTGGGGCTGTGTAGAGAGATCCTCTGATTATGTCCGATCACCTCTCCTGGGAGTCTCTTTGTTGAGAAGTCCACAGCCTGAGCTGGTAAAGCCAGAAAAGACTACCAGCATGGGTAACAGAAACCTTTCTGAAACTGCCTTTCTCTTCTCTCTTCATGCTCATTTGACACCCCCACCCACTCCCATGTGATCTCTCTCTTCCATCCCTTTCAGTTTGAAGGGAATTTTGTTGGAGTTTCAAAGAAAAACCCAGGCATGGAAGCTGCAAATCTTGGCATCTGCCTGGAAGAGGAGAATGGAGAAGATGAGGAAAAGAGCCATGCTTTTTCAGTTAAGATACCTTGGATTCCAACCACATAGTGGCAGGGAGGGGAGTTTTGGAGAAAAAGTAAGGAAGCCCAAAGTAACCAAAAAGAAAAAGCACATTTGTGCTCTGTCCAGTTTGGGAAAGCACGAGACAGGAAAACAAACAAACCAAAAAACAACAACAAAAACTCTGAAAACATGGAGTCTTTCTGGAAGACTCAGAAAGGTGGGCAGGTCTAAGGAATCCCTTGGTGAGGCCTGTGGGGCCTTGGTTGCAGAACCTGCAAATGATGGAGGTGGGTCTTGTATCTTATCTGTTGCTTTCATTGGTTAACTAATAAAGAAACTGCCTTGGCCCTCATAGGACAGAAAATTAGGTAGGCGAAGTAAACAGAACAAAATGCTGGGAAAAAAAAAGCTAAATCAGGGAGTTGCCATGATTCTCCTACTCCAGACAGACGCAGGTTAAGATCCTCCCTGGTAAGCCACCTTGTGGACTATACAGATTATGAGAAATGGGTTAGGTCAATATGTAAGAGCTAGCCAATAAGAGGCTAAAACTAGCAGGGCCAGGTAGTGTTTAAAAGAATACAGTTTCTGTGTAATTATTTCGGGGCATAAGCTAGCCATGTGGGCGGCCTAGTGCTGGGGACGCAGCCTCGCCGCTCCTATCACTACATGCAAAGGCTAAGCACATTGTCTTATCTGATGAAGAAGCACCCCTACAGCCTCTAGCACAGCTTAGGCTGTGTCCTCTTAGCAGAGATCCCACTGTCTGCAGGAGTAGTTCCTGAGCTGGCCATTGACCCTACCAGTTCTTCTTCTTGACCAGAAGAGAATATTTTTCCTTTACTGCTGCAGCACCATCCCCCCTCATCCTGAGGGGGGGGCGTGATAAGGAAAAGAGCCATAGCATTTTAGTTAAGATACCCTGGAGGCCAGTCACATAGTGGCAGCGAGGAGAGTTTTGGATAAAGGGTAAGGAAGACCAAAGTAACCATTTGGGAGAGCAATTCCCAAGTTCCTTTAGAATTCCAGAGCCACCCTCTGGCTTCTCCTCATATACTTCTTCCCTGTGGCTCTCCTTTCTGATGGACCTGTTTGATTAGAATGGTGAAGGAAGGAAAAAGAGGAAAAGGGCTTTCCTCCATCCCCTTAGGTTTTGTAGCTAGTCTGTAGATAAAAATTGACATAATACAAGTTAACGTGACGTGAGTAAAACTAGCTACAGATACTCATATACATGGGAGTTCCTCACTTAAGAAGAGTCAGGGTAAGGAGTCTGGGGCTTATGGGACTGGCAGACACAAGCTCTGGGGAGTGAGGCAGTGGGTATATGTGAAAGGCTGCATTGTTCTGTAGATAAAACCTCATGTGGTAAAAGATGTCTGAGGTTCCTTTTTCCTACTTTATATTAATATAGAGGCAAGTGTATTTCTTTGTAAATCCAAATCTCCCATTGAGGGGGAGGTTTTGGGAGCTACTCCCATGTCGCTGCATTCTCGGTACAACTAACCCCAAATGTGCCTAGGAAATAAATATATAAAACAGGCTTTATTTGCAAACATGCTAACTTCTGAGCCGTCTTGCCCTGGACATGATGAACTAGCTTTTCCATGTACCACTGCAGCATCAGAGACAGGAATCAGCAGATGAGTTGGTTGCTATGGAAATGCTATGGCATCTTTAGTAAAAAAAAAAAAAATACATAGTGTGTGTTTAAAAAAAAAGATGGGAAACTGTAGGCTAAATCGCATCTGATCCTGTGGCAAGAGAGGATATGGGGAGAGATCCCTCAGGATTAACATATAACAAAATCAAAGCTAGAGAAGCCTGGAAACCCTGTCCACAAGTCTTCAAGTAACAGAGCATGGACTAGAAAAGATTACCATACATAAACTAGAAAAAGTATAAAGTAAATGAATTATGAAGAGAAAGTGAACCAGCACTTTTAAGGGTAGGTCTTTTCTTAGCTTAATAGCTCACTCCCATTCTCAGAGGCGCTTACCTCGTTCTTACTAAACTCTGTGTCTTTTTCAGGGTTTCTATTGCTGTGATGAAACACCAGGATCAAAAAGCAAGTTGGGGCAGAAAGGGTTTATTTGGTTTACACTTCCAAATTGTAGTCCATCATTGAAGGAAGCCAGAATAGGAACTCCAACAAGGCAAGAACCTGGAGGCAGGATCTGATACAGAGGCCGTGAAGGAATGTTGCTCATTGACTTGCCCCCCATAGCTTGCTTGGCTTGCTTTCTTATATGACCCCAGGACCACCTGCTCAGGGGTGGTTCCACCTACAATGGCCTGAGCCCTCTCATAACAATCACTAATTAAGAAATGCCCCCACAGGCCTGCCTATAACCAGATCTTATTGAGGTATTTTCTCCTCTGAGGATCCCCCTCTCCAGTGACTGTAGCTTATGTCAAGTTGACATGAAGCTAGCCAGCACATTGTGTCTTTTTCTATTATTTTATTGTGTCCCTGATACAATTTGTCCCCCTATGACAGAAAATCTTGGAAATCTCAGTGTTGTATTGGGGACTTTGATTTGCACCTGTAACACTGGCTCTCTGAGTCTACTTTCCATCACTTCTTAGCTTGTGTGGGGTGGGGAGTAAGAGACAGGAGGTCTGACCTCGAGTACCCCTATCCCAGTGTCATGTCAATGTCTAAATGACTTAGCATCTCAGGCCTCAACTGTAGTCATTAGGGTCCCAGATCTGCTTTGAAAAAGCTCTGATGTCATTGCTAGATATTTTCCAGGCACAATTTTTATATTTTGTGCACTTAAATCCTCACAAGAGCCCTTGGTAGAAAGCAGGAGTTGCTGGATCCTTTCTAAAATCAAATGAATTAGAAGTGACTAAGTGGTCTGATAGAAGGTGAATAGACAAGAGTCAAACCCAGGTCTAGGTTATGGGGAAGACATCAGAAGCTTGCAGAACATCTATGCTTATGTTTTAAAGAGTGGGTGAGTGAGTGAACTAGTGATGAGAGGAAGATCCTGAGAATAGAGGGTGCCAGTCATTCAGTCTTGAGAAAGCACTGTCTATCACAGGCTAAGGAAGTTGACTACTGATTGACAGCCCAGATTCGAGGGTCAGGATTATGAGTCCCTGGTAGCTGATAACCAGCAATGAAAACAGCTTTATTTTTGGGGTTCAATGCAATACGAGAAACTGTATTAAAGGGCTATAGAGTTAGAAAGGTTGAGAACCATTCCTCTATTGTATTTCCTAGTTAGCCTCTCCTGTGTGAGGGATATTCTCCTATGGAAACACTGCGCAACACATTCAGCTCTCTCTACCTTCATCTCATCTGACATCTTGACAGAGTAACAGAAGAGAAGCACCAAGAAGACAATAGTCACATAATTAGACTTCACACCATGGATTAGTCCTATGTCTCTACTCTAAAATTTGCTGCTGTTTGCAAGATCCAAAAGGCCATTACTAGGCAAAGAGCAAAGAGCTGTCTTAAATAATATTCATGTTCTAAGATTCAAAAGAAAGTATTGAGTTGCAAAGAAACTTGTGAGATACTTGGTAAACATAACCAAGTCCTTGCCTAAGGACTCTGTCATTCTAGTGAGGTGGATGGCAGGGGACATTTAAACTATTTGCTGCTGTGACTCTCAACCATGCAGTAGTTCAGATATCTCAATTCCATACTATACTCTGATAGAGACATTTGTCTCTAAGCTCGTATCTGTCCCACATATCTTTAAGTTCAGATTCTTCAGGAAGGTTTTGCATATTTACATATTTACATATATATATATGCTATTGTTGCTTATATATGGCATCACCTCCTTATGTTAAGATCCTGTCTATTTCCATGTGTGTCCTTTTCATCACCTCCCACCTTCTGAAAGGCAACAAACTGAAGTTGGTGATGCCTCTCCTATGAGTTCCTGGTCAGCACTACCTCTTGAGGTGGATGAAATATCTATCTAGTCATAGACTATTAATTCTGGTATTAGAGAGGACAAATCTACTTTGGTCTCGTGGGTCTCTAGTATTTAAGAACATTTTATTGGTCTAAATGAAGTGAAAGGTGAATGGCTACAACTTACAGAGTCCACACCAGAAAAGGTCTGCACACCGTGAAGATCAGATGGAAGGACTTTTGTCTACTGGAAAGCATTATCTCTTCCTTGACAAAATACTTTAAGCTCTAGTAAGGATGGCTTATCTAAAGAAACACTCTTCCTGAGGAAAAAAAATGATTTAAATGAAAAGATGTTACCACCAGCCTTCTAGAAAGATATAGAAGTACACCTTAGGGGCAGAGCACCCTGCAGGAGAAATGGCATTGGGGAGCATGACGGGAGCCCTGCAGTTCCCTGAGGACATGTGTGATAACCAGAGTTGGCCCCTGAGTGGAGCCAGTGTAGAGGACACACTGAGACCTTCGGAATAGGCCAGAGACTTAGAAATCCCCCTCCAGATTTGATAGAATCCTTGCAAAATGCACAACATCTGCAATTCCCTAGTTACTGAAACAAAAAATAGTTTTTTATTCTCACTTTTTCTTGGAGATTTGCCCATCAGCACCCAAGTTGAGGGATGCATATCTGGCCAAGTTCCCTCTGGGTATAAGTTTCATTACCAAGTTTGAGGAGGCAATAGTTCCGTGATAATTTCAAATAAAAAGCAAGTAAAGACTCCTGCCCGGAGGCCATGTTAGCAGAAGGAATTCCCGTAGAAGACTAGCATCTTCTCAGAGTGTCCTTCTGACTGGGACTTCATTGGCTCACAGAGAACCCAACTTGAATGCATTTAAATGTCTGCATAACTTCCATGTGGATTCTGACTAAGGCAGGGTTTCTTCAATGACCCATATGCGTTGATTTTCTTCTCTTCTGTGATTGTTTGAATGAGACATGTTCCCCCATAGGCTCATTTCGAACACATGGCTCCCAGTGGGTGGCACTATTTGGGAAGGTTATAGTCTTTTTAGGACAAGGAGCCTTGCCAGAGGAAGTATGTATTGGTGAGAAGCTTTCCAAATTTATAGACTTGCCCTCTTCCAGGTTCCCCCCCCCCCCCACCCCGTCTCTGGTGTGCGAACCAAATGTGATCAGTCAGCTTCCTACTTTGGCCACCTGCTGGCATGCCATCCTGCCATCTGGAACGCTAAGTAAAAATAAACTTTCTTCCTTAAGTTGCTCCTTGTCATGTCATTTTATTATAGAAACAGGAAAGAAACTAATAAATCTTTACAAGGAAGCACTCGGGATGTGACTTCAAGTGGGCAGCATTTGCCATGATCTCTGGGCCGATGTGTGTCAGTTTCTCAGTTTTCTCCATGTGCTCTCTCATTTTAGAATAGGTTGAGGTTTCCTGAATACTCCTTGCAGGTCCCAGATTTCCTGCAGGCCACAACTGGGGTTCTCTTTTTCAGATGAGAGAGGTTAGGTGTGGGGAGTAGATCTGGAAGGGGATGGAGAAAATAAGGTGAGAGGGGGTGAGCATCGCAGATGACGATCATGGACAGGAAGGAGAAAGGCAGGAAAGCAAAGGTCTTGGGAAGGAAAGTGAAGATGGAGTCCTGTGTATGTGGATGGGTGGGCAGTGGTCAGACCTGGTGGAAAGAGGGGAAAGGAGTGAAAAAGTGCAACAAGACAGGTAGAACCCATCCTGGGATCAAAAAGACAAACCTGAATCCGCAAGGAGACTCATCAAGGATGAACAAGAGATGTGGGTGAAGACCATGAGAAGGATGGTAATGCATCTACAGCAGTGTGGTGGTGTGGCTAGGCCAGGGGTGGCTGGGCTCTGTTTCAACTTCTGACCACTGTGTGTGGGTTATATGGTCAAGACCAAAGTGAATGGACTTTATCCTTCTTCCTAGGTAAACCCTAGCCCAGCTCCCTAGCCTTTGTGCTTAGCATTCCTTTAATGTGTGGTCTCTCATGGACACTGTTCTCAAAGCAAGTTCCTAAATTAGGTTCCATGGTCTAGAAGAGCAGCAACAGCCTCATAGGAAAAACAAGCTGTTCTGAATATGTGCCCAAAGACACAAAGGCACTAGTTATGCTAGGGATAAAGTTTGTCCCATAATTAGGCTTCTTCAGTTCCAGGGTGTTCCTGGATTCTTTCTTATTTCCAGAGAAGGCCATTATGTGAGTCTGCAGAGTGGTAGGTTGATGTCTTCAAATGTGTAGTTGCCTCCTTCAGAGCAGTGGAGGAGAGACGTTCAGTGGAAAGGTGTAAGGGGCCGGAGTCGTCCCACTCTCTCCAACTACAACAAGATTACTACACTCCCAACAACTCAGAATCAGTTCTGGAGCCAGAATCGTGGACCTCAGGATAGGAGAAATCCAAGGATCAATTTCTGTTGGATTAGGAATCAGGAGTATTGCATTCCAGTCTAATGTTGGCTTCCTCCCAAAGGGGTTAATGTTGGTTACTCTTCTGACTTCTCAGTATCTTAGTGTTTCTACTTATAAAATGGACAGCCCTGGTATCTGGCAGGCTCACTGTGAGCATTTGAGCCATGTGAGAGCCCAGCCACAGGCTCTTATCATTGCTGTTTATGAATAGCTTAATGACCATGCGTTCACAAGCTACATGGGAGAAGTTCCTGCTAGGTCTGGCTCACGACTCACATGCATTCCCAGTAGCATAGCCTACGTGTAATCCAACAATATTTCCCATAGTCCCACCGGAGACTCAGGGGACAGGGAACAACTGCTTCTTGGGGAAAGTTCTTGGGGAGGGTAAGAAGGTGACCTGTCCAAGGGTCTGGGGTGACTGGCAATTTACCCCACAGAATCCACAAGAATTCATGGACAAAGACAAGTACCTAGAGTTATGCCTTTGTAGCTTCAGAAGTGATGTCACGTCCTTATCCCAGTTGGTGGTTCCCTCCTTATTTACTCATCCATGAGAAACCATAGTTATCACTTCCCTAACCCCTCATGAGCTAGGCTTTGCCTCTGCCACCTCTTCTTCCCTCTAAGAATGCCCCCTTGAGAAAGAAGGCAGCTTGAGGAGAGTGAGGCTTAGTTTCTTTCTCCTGATTCTCTCTTCCTCAGCTGCTCCCCCTCCCAGGAAGTCCTGTGAACCAACCTTACTCTCATTGTTGAGAAGTGTGAGCTCTCTCAGCTCACAGCTACTTCAGGACAGTTGTTGGGTTTAAGTGTCTGGAACACAAATTGAGATGACCTCGGAGATTAACAAAAGATAGCAGAAATGGGACACCAATGACTCTTGGGGACTATTTTCAGGATCCAGAGTCTTGAGCACTAGCAGGGTCATCTTTGGCCCCTATAACTCAGCCTCTGAAGTTTTGATTAAACTTCAAGACAGGTGCCTTCCCACAGCTGAGCACAGGCTGCCTACATCACTTAGGCTTGTCGGCTACTTTGTCACTTCAGAGTCTCAAGTTAAGGCTGTCTAGAAAATCTTTACAGGAGTCCTGGAAGACTAGCTCAGGAGAAGGGTTTGCAGGGAGCTCCCAAGAGCCTGCTCCTGGATGTGCACATGGGTGTGTGCATATACAGATTGCTGTGGATGCTTGGGAGTCAGAGAAGTGTGGGTGCTAGAAGTGCTGTGGATGCAAGCCTTGTCACATAGTCAACATTTGCAGTGAGAGATGTCATGAGCTCACTCTGGGTTGGGTCTGAACTTCCCTTTCACCCTGCAGTCTGACAGCATGAATACTTTCAATTTGTTTAGGTGGTAGCAGCCCTGCCACCTGAGACATAGTGGGGACTCGTTTCTTCATTTTTTTTCTGCATATTTATGTGGTTTGGAGTCATGCCAGTATGCAGAGAGACATATGCATCTGTTTTAGTTTGCTTTCTATTGCTGTGATAAAACACCATGACCAAAAGCAACTTGGGAAAAGGTTCAGTTTAGCTTAGAGCTTGTAGTCCACCAATCAAGGAAGTCAGGTTTGAAAGTCAAGCAGAGAAGGAACATGGAGGCAGGAACTGAAATAGAAACCATGGAGGAGTGCTTCTTATTGGCTTACTCCCCCTGTTTACTCAGCCTACTTCTTATAACTACCAGGACGACTAGCCTGTAGTGGCACTGCTCACAGTAAGCTGAACCCTTGCATAGAAATCAAGCTTGGTCCTCCCATATAAACCATCAGTCAAACATGTAGAAGAATGCAAATAGATCCATATCTGTCACCCTGCACAAAACTCAAGTCTAAGTGGATTAAAAACTTTAATGTAAAACTGGATACACTGAACCTTACAGAAGAGAAAGTGGGACATAGCCTTGAACACATTGTCACAGGAGACAATTTCCTGAACAGGACACTAATAGCACAGACACTAAGATCAACACTTAGTAGTAAATGGTACCTCAAGAAACTGAAGATCATCTGTAAGGCAAAGAGCACCATCAATAGATCAAAATAGCAGCCCACGGAATGGGTAAAGATTTTCACTAACTCCACTTCTGAGAGAGGGCTAATAATATCCAAAATATATTAAAAACGCAAGAAATTAGACATCAACAAACTAAATAATACAATTAAAAATGGGGTAATATTCTAAATAGAGAATTCTCAATAGAGTAATCTCAAATGGCCAAGAAACACTTAAAGAAATGTTCATCATCCTTAGCCATCAGGAAAATGCAAATCAAAACACCTCAAAGATACCATCTTACATCTTATATCACATCTTACATTCTTATATTACGTCAGAATGGCTAAAATCAAAAACACAAGTGACAGCTCATGCTGGAGAGTGCAAGGTGAAGAAATAAAAGGCAAAGGAGCATCCTGACACTTTGGAACATATCTAAGCATAGCTAAAGTGTAAAACACCATCTTGCCAGACAGATTCATGACCAACAAGTGTATGTGTGTTATATTTGTAGAAAAAAAATGTAAGACCAGGTAGAATAAAGAGCTTCTGACAGAGACTTCCTCTTGTCCCCCAGGACACAGTGTGTTTAGTGTTAGCTGAAACAAGCTCATTGAAATTCAAAGTCAGTAAACTGAACAGCCATTCTAGGGCAAGAGCTGGCTTGTCTTTTAGGCTTTATTATAGGAAGTTATGTTTCCAACTCCTTGTCATATAATTAGCTGATCTAAGCAATTTCGAGAGCTGTCTTCCTACAGAGCAGGTTATGCTGTGCCGTGTTTCAGATGCCTCTTTTGCTCTTTATCTCCTCTCCCTCTCTTCATTTGTGCTGGGTATCGGTTTTTTTTTTCTTTCTACTTTGAAACAGGGTCGCATTGAGTTGCTCAGACTGACCTTAAACCTGAGATTCGCCTGCCTCAGCATCTCCAGTAGGTATGATTGTAGGCCTGTGAAGTAAGATATTGTGAAATTTCTTGGCTCTATTATTTTTTAAATTTTCATGTTTTATTTTTTTTGTAGGCAAGCCTGTACGGCATTTTCTTTTTTTTATTATTTATTTATTAAAGATTTCTGCCTCTTCCCCATCCACCGCCTCCCCTTTCCCTCCCCCTCCCCCAATCAAGTACCCCTCCCTCATCAGACAAAAGAGCAATCAGGGTTCCCTGCCCTGTGGGAAGTCCAAGGACCACCCACCTCCATCCAGGTCTAGTAAGATGAGCATCCAAACTGCCTAGGCTCCCACAAAACCAATAGGTGCAGTAGGATCAAAAACCCAATGCCATTGTTCTTGAGGTCTCAGTAGTCCTCATTGTCTGCTAAGTTCAGCGAGACAGGTTTTAACCCAGGCTTTTTCAGACCCAGGCCAGCTGGCCGTGGTGAGTTCCCGATAGAACATCCCCATTGTCTCAGTGTGTGGGTGCACCGCTCGCGGTCCTGAGTTCCTTGCTTGTGCTCTCTCTCCTGGTGCTCTTGATTTGGACCTTGAGATTTCAGTCCGGTGCTCCAATGTGGGTCTCTGTCTCTGTCTCCTTTCATTGCCTCAAAGGTCTGATCTCCAAAATATATAAAGAACTTAAGAAACTAGACCGTAAAAGGCTAATCAACCCAATTATAAAATGGGCACTGAGCTGAACAGAGATCTCTCAATAGAAGAAGTTCAAATGGCCAAAAGACACCTAAGGTCATGCTCAACTTCCTTAGCGATCAGGGAAATGTAAATCAAGACAACTTTAAGATACCATCTTACACCTGTCAGAATGGCTAAAATCAAAAACACCAATGATAGCCTTTGCTGGAGAGGTTGTGGAGAAAGGGGTACACTCATCCATTGCTGGTAGGAATGCAAACTTGTGCAACCACTCTGGAAAGCAGTGTGGAGGTTTCTCAGGAAATTCGGGATCAACCTACCCCTGGACGCAGCAATACCACTCTTGGGAATATACCCAAGAGAGGCCTTATCATACAACAAAAGTATATGCTCTACTATGTTCATAGCAGCATTGTTTGTAATAGCCAGAACCTGGAAACAACCTAGATGCCCTTCAAGAATGGATGAAGAAAGTATGGAATATATACATATTAGAGTACTACTCAGCAGTAAAAAACAAGGACTTCTTGAAGTTTGCAGGCAAATGGATGGAAATAGAAAACACCATCCTGAGTGAGGTAAGCCAGACCCAAAAAGAGGAACATGGGATGTACTCACTCATATTTGGTTTCTAGCCATAAATAAAGGACATTGAGCCTATAATTCGGGTTCTTAGAGAAGCTAAATAAGAAGGAGAACCCAAAGAAAAACATATAGGTATCCTCATGTTTTATTTTTAACCATACTTTATTTTATGTATAGCAAGACAATATGTACCTTAAATAACACTGTGGTAGAATAACTTGATATAATTTGAATAGAAAAAAAAAGGAAAACGTTCAGGTTACAACAACCTTCCCTCCAGAAAAAAATAAATAAATAAAATATGCTTTCTCTAAATGGGTCAGTATGACAAATATATTCAGTAAATGGTTATATCTAGTTCCTAATTGATGGAATTAAAAGGAAAGTCCATTTTTTACAGTCAATGTCTCAAAGAAGTAACTTTGAGATTCTTTGCGTATGTATGTTTAAAGTAAGTCATTATCACTTCTTTAACACACAGGAAGTAAATAAATTCACATATCACTATATTTTTATTATTATTATTACTTGCATGTGTATACAGATATGACATGTGTGTGTGTATCACAGAGAACAATGTTGAAAGTCTGTTTTCTCAATCCACATTTGTGTGAGTTCTGTTTATTGGACTCAGGTTCCAAGGCTTCTGGAGCAGGTACCTTTACCCATTGAGCCAACTTGCTGCCTCTCTGGGCAAGATTTCTTAATTGAGTAGCGTTTTGGTGTCCTGTACTCTAAAAATACTGTTCTAAAATGATTTTTGTTTAGCATGCTTTCTCTCATATTGGATATCTAGACTTAAAAAGATAACACTTGAAAACAAAGGAAAGGCAGACTAAGAAGAGGAGGCAGAACGTAAGAGGGGGTTAGCAGTTGGCAGTAGGAGATGAATAAGGTCAAATTACATGCTAGTCAAGCATGAGAAAGCCATATGGAAATTCACCATGTGTCCAATGAATCTATGCTAAATGTCTCTGGGTTTATATTGTCATTTTTCCTTTTTTCCTTTCTTCCATTTCTTTTGTTTTCTCTTAATAACCCTTTCTTGTATTGTATAAAATTCAGGGCTATGACTCCTTGGGCAAGTATAGAGAGCAGGGAGCTGAAGGTTTCCTATCATTTCCTGAGGATGTGACCATGTATGTTGTACATTTTTCTTTGGCCCTTTAGAAGTTGTTCTTTCTTCTCATCTCCTATCTCTAGTTACCAGGATGCCTGACATTTGTGACTGAATTAAAATTAATTGCAGTGGGACTGAAGATATAGGTCAATAGTTAAGAGCGATTATTGCTCTTCCAGAGAACACAAGTTGGGTTCCTGGCACCCATGTCAGGCAGCTCACAGGCACCTATAACTTCAGCTCCAAACTTCACTCTAAGGATTTTAGGAAACTCTGAGCATTTTAGGACCATAGGAAAGTAACCTAGGTATTTACAATTATACTTCCAGAGCCTTGGTGTGTGTAACAGAGACTGTTGAAATGTTCTCAAATGCATTTCTTTGCTTTGTAGGCACAGTAAAATAGATCACCATCTGTCTTGCAAATACATACGAATGTATAGCTACACCTGGACCTTTTGACTATGAGCAAGAAGTAAAGTGACTCATATGCTTATTAATCAGCTTCTCAAACCCAGAATATTATGTTGTTGTTTATATTATTTTATTAATTATATTTGTTTTTTGAAATTTTCATACATGTATAAAATTACTATTTCCTCTTACCTCCCACCCCTGTCAACTTTTCCCCTTAAGTTTCTTTCTCATAAGTGTTATGTCCAAATCTGCTAAGTTCCCTCAAAAGCCAACAAGGAGACTGAGTCCCAAATGTAAAAGCAATGAGCCTTTATTTTAATGAAGTTTGCAAATGCGATCTCTTCGCATGTCTAACGTATTGGAATAAACTGAGAGCCCCGAGCTCAATTAGAATGTGTTTTTATAGGAGTAAAGGTGGGGGTTAGGGGTTTCTGAGGTTCAGAACCCCTGATTAGCTGACATTTGTCTAGGGGTGTCCTGGTGAGTGTGTGCTGGAAGGTGATCCTATCTATAGTGGTTGGAACGTTAGGCATTTCCTTTGGTTGGTCTGTTTTTGGGTGGTATATGAGTAATATCAGTTTGTGGTTCTTCCTGCAACCCAATATTGCTTGAGGGTAAAGTACTGAGACTCAGGCCTCTTATTCAATTTATTGATGGCCAAGTTCTACTCTGGCTATGATAATGGTTGGAAGTAAAGAACTTCCTTTGAGTGATCTGCCCATACTTAGCTTATCATGGCTGGCCCCCACAATAAGCATATGCTTTTGTTTTGTGACCCATTGAGTTTAGCCAAGGGCATTTATGTGATCAGGAATTTGGAACTCTCCAACAGAACTTGGTGAACTCACTGGTAAATACACAATTGAAGATGACTCTCCCTCTCTAAGAATCTTTTACAGCCAATAGCTCAGCGGGAAAGGGATGACCCCCTGAGTCCTCCTCATTTATGACAAATTGATGTGCAGACCCAGAACAGGTAACTCCAGTGACTGTAAATTCAAGATCTCAATAGTTGTCACACCTACAAGATGTCATTCGTTAGCCCTTCTCTCTGTTCTCCACCTCTTAAATTTTTTTTCTAGTCTCTTTTCTACAATGTTTCCTGAACCTTAGAGAGAGTAACATAGAGATCTTGTTTAGGGCTGAGCACTCTGCAGTCACTTCTTTGCAACACTTCTACCAGCTCTGATCTCTGTATTCACCTCCATCCACTATGAAGAAACTTCTTTCATTAAGACCACGAGAAGCATTTGTGTATGTATATAGACACAGATATTTGGAAGGCAGTTTGACACTATGCCAATTTAACTAAATAACAATAGTAAGTTCCCGACTAGGGCCTATGACTGTCTTAACCATATGTTTTTTGGCCAGGTTTGCAGTATCATGCATGGGTTCCCTATTAAGAAGACCTCAAATCCAATTTGAAAGTGGTTGGTTAGCACCATATTGTGCAAGTGGGTACATTTTGGCTAGGTTGGCACATAGTGCTCTTTCTCAACTGTATCAGAGCATTGATAGTTTTTCTTCTTAGCAGTTTCTAGTAGGACAAAAAGCTATGTAGTGTGGGAGGCATTTCCAGCTCAGTTACAGTTGATTTTCTCTATTTTTCGTAGCCAAGGTATATATTGTCTTAAGCAATAAGGACTTTTCATCTACTTCATTGGTAACCAAGAGTAATTACAAGAGCTAATAGGTTTCAAGGGCCCCTGGAGCCTGCTTGACTACCAACTCAAACTCTTGATGGAGAGACCACAGTCTAGGCACCTGGGGCAGAGCAGCAGTTGGAAATGTGAAGGCTGAGGATGCAGAGTCTTTTTATTCCTCAATACATGGAGATGCTAGTCTTTGTTTTATTATATAGTCCATTGCTAAAGTATATGGTAGGCCTAGGTTCAATTCCTAGTATTGAACAATAAAAAGAGAAGGTTTCAGCTGGTAGAGAAATCCCATCAGCATTTTATTGGGGGACACTCTGCATTGCTCCATCTTCTGATTTAAATGTTAACTAAGTTAACATCCCCCATTAAGCTCTTGCACAGAAAAATCAGAATACTATTTGACCAAATGCCTAGGCACATTGTGTCTGAGTAAAGTGTACACAGGAAATTAATCACAAGTCTACTTCTTATGAACTTGGTACCCAAATGGATCAATTACACAAATTATTCATTACACAAAGTCAGTAACAAGAGCACTTTTCCATTTAACATAACATGACACACACATGTCCAAGCATATTATAATAAACAGAAAGTCATGTTCTTTACAAATACTGGCTTGATTTCTATTAACTGGCCCTAAGGACTTTTTTGGTGTGATAACTACCCTCCCTTACTACTTGTTCTCTATTCCCCGGACTAGCTTTTTTTTTTTTTTTTTTTTTTTTTCCTGCTGGAGTAACCCGTACCATTGTTTCTTAAAGGTCCAGGATACCAGTGGTCCTGATTTAACTGTACTATTGTGGTTTTCAATTAACCTTAGTTATGGAGCACCATGACATTAAGAAATGCCCTCAGCAATCTCCTGAGTCCTGAACTCACTTTTCCTTACCTCCACTGTGGAGGAGCAGTCACCCAACCCTTAGCTCTGCTGCATAGCTGTGTCCATCTGTTGATTCAAATGCAAATGGAACGGAAAATACCTGGGAAAGTCTTGGCCTCCAAATCAGGGAGAAATCGGTTTCCTGGGGTACTTGACCCCCCTTTTATTCCTACAGTCTCTAATCTAGAAAAGCATAAAGTTGTAGCAATAAGAAGCAGATCATGTCAGGTGACGAGCAATGGTAGAAGATGGAGGTCCTCACTTCCTTTGCCCCTTGAGTCCTGATTTTTTTTTACTTGAGATAATTTAATATTTATTATTTTTTTTATTTTATTTTTTTTCATTTTTTTATTTTATTGAGAATAAGGAAAAAAAAGTTTC
>NW_026067994.1:5609034-5667592 GCF_014885135.2 Alexandromys fortis
GAAATGGAAGTAATGAAGAAAACACAAACCGAGGGAAGATTGGAGATGGAAAATCTGGGTAAACGAACAGGAACTACAGAGACAAGTACTACCAACAGAATACAAGAGATAGAAGAAAGAATATCAGATACTGAAGATACCATAGAGAAAATAAACACACTGATCAAAGAAAACAGCAAAACCAACAAATTCTCATCACAAAACATTCAGGAAATATGGGACACAATAAAAAGAGTCCTGATTTTAATATGCAACCAAACTGTATTCATGAATGTCTCTTCCTTTCTCTTGCACAGAAAGCTAAACACTACTTTTATGCATTTAAATCCTTAATTGGTATCTAGAACTGGGTCAGCGATGAAACTGACAAACCAGATTGACAGGAGGAAAGAATATACACTTTATTTTCGCACACATGCGGTATAAGCCAAAAGACATGGTCAAAACAAAATGCCTTCATATGTTTTCTGTAAAGGACAATGAATGTGTGAGACGTGAGAAGTCAGCCTGGAGAAGACAAGATGTACAGGAGCTAGTTTACATCTATTAATTGCTGAGCTAGTTTTCAGGCTCTGGAGATGACCATCATTTCCTCATTTGGGGATGGGAAAACCATCTTTCCAAAACCAGTTTTGTGATTATCACAGGGAAAAAGAAAAAAAAGGGGGGGGGAGGAGCAGTTCATTCACATCACCATTTATGTGACTGCTGCTGTTCAAGTGTATCCAGTTTCAAAGGGTGCTAATCTGCCAGGTCAGCACTTTCGGAGACCTGTCTAACTCCTCCATGGTGCTGTCTGTTGAACAGACACCTAGGAGATGTCCCAGGAGGAAATGAACCTCAGTCTAGAAATGAGCATGGTAAAGGTATTCCACCTGCCTCAAAACTCCAAGCTGGTATTTACAAGTGCCATTGGGAGAAACAAAAACTACTCTAAGACATCCTTATCCCAACCCTGGGTACCTGTGACTATTACCCTATATGGTAAATTGGACGTTGACAAAGATACTATTCCCAAGCACGAGGAGAGCTGAAGTGAGCAGGGTATGCAAATGAAGATGAGGAGACATGGACTGGAAGAAGATGATGGCCCAAGAGGCTGAAGTAAGCCTAATTGCTAACTGAAGACAAAGAGGAAGGGTCATGAGCCAAGGAACGCAGGGATCACATGGACTGGAAAAGGCATGATGTCCTTCTAAACTATGATGCTGACTTTGTGGTTTAAATGCATAGGTTTGGCGTTCTTGTTGCTATCACAATAATAAACTGGCTTGGGGATGATGAAAAATTACCATGTGCTCTATAAAACCAGAAAAATACTGGAGACATTTAATAAAATAGTTAGCTTCACCCAAATAAAACACTTACAGACTGAGAAATAAAATCCTTACCTTGGACAGTGACATTCCAACAACTCTTCCGAAAACACAAAGGACTAAAGACTAATGCTTTGAGTTTTGCTCTTGCATCTGACTCACCTAATACCTTTACTCAAAGCTGTCTGTTCGACACCATTGTCTTTTTTTTTTCTTCATGGAAAGAGTGTGGTATGGACCAGCTTGCTGATCCTCAAGTCCTTCCTTCCCTCTTCCTATTGACTGGCTTCTAGAACGATCTGTGAGTGTCTGAGTGGCAGGTCCGCCTTCTCTGGTCCCCAATGCACATATGACCTGACAGACTGTTGGTGGAGCATTTTGGCAGCAATGCCTAACTCAATACTGATCCTGGGAACCAGAAAGCTGTAAGCTGCCAACACCGAGGCTCCCTAATGTTTTAATTGGTACTTATTCTAGACAGTCCATTTAAATGTCCCCAGCTTTTGCCAGATGCACACAGTCAAGCTGACCTGACAAGAACGCCTGACAATGGCAGAGCAATGTGATAATTACAGGGTCTTGCTCTCCCCTGCCTCCGTTCATGTTTTCATGTCATTTAGATTTGCTACAGGAAACCTCTCGCTGTTTGTGCTAATCAGCAGTTCCTTGGCCCAGAATCTAGTAGATGATCAATAAATATGTGTTAAGTGAACAAACAGCAGAGTCAGAGACCTAGTAGAGTCAGGTTTCAGTTGCTGAAGCTCCATTAAGTCTCAAAACTTCCCTCAGAAAACAAGACTGGCAAGTTGCGCAAGCTTCTAGTATACTGCAGTTTTGGGTAAATGTGACTGGAAGAGACCTGTAAAAAGGAGTGAGGAAACATCCAAAACATTCATAATATCCATAACCAAAGGACCAGAAACCCTTGCATGTGTCTATACTGATAGTAATGCCTTCAGGTATCAGAATAGAAGAGGTCTCAAAGCCCATGCTCCCAGGGTAGTGCTGTTTTCTGCAAGAGACGTGAGAGTGGAGGCAACTGCAGTCATCAGAGCCAAGCGGTATGTGAACTCAGCTTCACATGACCACAGCCAACTTATGTATAATTGCTGTTATTTCCCAGAGCAACCCTGAATGGTCTGTCCTGCATGGCTTTCAGCATATAGGAATAAACCAAACCAGTGGAGTGGCATGTGGACCTTCACTAGGAACCCAACCCAAGTGACATGCCTTGCTCTTCATTAATAATTTACCAAGCACATTCTGGTTGGCATGAGATCCCTGTTATACTTCCATCCAAGTTGTGGAATTTGCCTGGCTTTTCTGTCTAGTGGAACCAGCAATAAATTTTACTCTTCGTAGCCCTGGATCTGTTTGCTCTTTCTTCCTCTCGTGGTCTTCAGGAAAGTCCTCATCCTGAGCTGGTTCTTCCTAAACATGAAATCCAGATCCCTCCTTACTATATGCACAGTGCTTGCTAATGCTTAGCTTTTGGGGATTCTGTTTCCTCATGTATACCACAAGGAAGATAACAATGTCTACTTTACTGGATTGCTCTGAGTATTAAATCTAACCCAGTCCTTTAGAATGGAGGTGGCAGCCAGTAATATCTGTCACTCCACCCTCCCTCTTGTCTGATGCATAAATAATAAAAACCCAGGAAGAGATATTGGGATTCAGCCTGAGGATCACAAAAGAAAAGTAGCAAAGCCTCTAGAGAGCTCTTACCTCTATGAAAACTTCAGACTAAAAGATAGTGAGTTCTTGCCTCATCCTGCCTTATAGTCCTCTCTAGTGCTGGGATTAAAGGCATGCATCACCACTGTTTGGCCTCTATTGCTAACTAGTGTGGCTGCTGGGACTAAAGGTGTGTGTCACCACTGCCTGACCTGTATGGCTGACTAGCATGGATGTTTGGCATTCAGGTCTTCAGGCAAGCTTCATTTATTAAAATACAATGAAATATCACTACACTTGTCCCACTTCAGCCTCATCTCACAATAGCCCCATTCCCTTCTAGACAGCTGTGGGTGAGCAGTCAGTGCTGGGAGGATACTGGTTGTCATAGGGCCTGCTCTTTAGGGCTTGTTTGCCACTGGGTAAGTGAATTTCCTGAGGGCCAATGTCCTGCAGATACTAGGTGCATCAGGCATGTGACTTTCCATCCCAGGCAGACTCTGTCTCTTGTAGTGCATATATCCTCATCTGCCAGGGGAACTAGCTCCTCACTTGAGCACAGCATTGGCAGTGATGAGTTTGAGGGGGACACGTACATCTCTGTGAATTCCCTATATCCCACAGACACACAGACACTATCCCTGTTTGTCTTGCTTGCTCTGGCCTACATCCATGTCACTGAATGTCAAACCTAGGGAGCACTGAAGGCTTTGCTCTTCCAGCTATGTGTTACACTCTGAGAATTAATCTCAGGAAAGGAAATGGGGGTTGTAGAGAAGAATATATTTTTCAGTGCATCCCCACCCATTAAACAGGAAGCTAAAGACTGAAAGTGGGTTGCAGTATTCATCAAGTTACCACTTGGTTTCAGCATATGAAATCGTCTGAGCTCTAAGGTAACAATGAGAGGAATCAGGGATTCAAACTCTAAACTCTTTGGCCAGCTCCTTGCCCTTGAGTGAACCTGCACCATGACACACACAGCTTGCAACCATGGTCCTTGGCCAGCCCCTTGCCTTTAAGCAAGCCAGGGCTGTGACACATATGACTTTTGAGCATGGCCCTTGGACAACTTGTCATTGAGCAAACTAGTACTATGACATGCAAGGCTTCTAAGCATGGTCCTTGACCAGTTCCTTGCCCTTGAGCAAGCCTGTGTCATGGCACACATGACTAGTTCTCCAGTAGTTTCCACAGGCAGTCTCTAATAGGATGTGTTTGTTACTGCCCTTTGGCTCTTACCTCTAGCTAGAAGTAGCTGCATTGAAATTAACATGCCCTGCTCACCCCCTTTGCCACATTCCTCATTAATGATAAATTATTCAAAACTCACAATTTAAGAAATACATTTATCATGTGCTGATTTTTCTTTTAGAGTGAAAGAACACCTAAGTATAGAGATAATTAAAGATTTAATTTAAAAATTTGTACAGAACGTTTGAAAGCTGTGTAGGCAGACATTTATTTTATTTTTATTTTTTTTAGCTTTATTCTATACAAAAGAAAGGGACTGTCTGCTCTTTCTTATGTTTAAAGTAGGTGGTACCTAGCTGACCCAGAATTCTTTCTATTCACTCAATCTTTCTGCACCTTCTTGGAGAGGCTGATTTTCAGCAGGCCCTGAGCAAGTTCTAGTCTGAACAGATGAAGAAAACTCTGTGGAGGAGCTAACAGAACAGGCTTGTTTACAAATGACGCAAGTTACAAATATGTGAGGAGATAAGCTCTGCAGCACTAGTCAAAGATGAGAACTAAGGAGGGCAGAAAAGCCATGTATGTAAACCCCTCCTGGGAAATTCTGGATAGGATAGACTTGTAAAAGATATTGTAAGCTGTAGATGTAAGAGGAAAAGAAACCAGAGGATGAGAAGAGACCCTCAGTCTTTGAAGAAAGTCTTCACTAATTTGATCAACATTTACCCAGCTCAACCTTGGGCAAATGCATCCATCATTGCTTGTACTATGTCAAGGGGTGGTCCCCCTCTGGGGAGGTGCTGTGACAGAGGATCCAACTGATGTGGCTATGAATCCAGCAACACAAAAGTTCTGGATTAGAAACAGCTTCACCAGGAGGTCACACCTGGGCTGAATATTAGTAAAAGAACAGTTGACCATGGGCAGGGAAGACAAAATTTCTTTTTTTTTTAATTTTTATTATTTATTTATTAAAGATTTCTGCCTCCTCCCCGCCACTGCCTCCAATTTCTCTCCCCCTCCCCCAGTCAACGCTCCCTCCCTCATCAGCCCCAAGAGCAGTCAGGATTCCCTGCCCTGTGGGAAGTCCAAGGACCTCCCACCTCCTTCCAGGTCTAGTTAGGTGAGTATCCAAACTGCCTAGGCTCCCACAAAGCCAGTACGTGCAGTAGGATCAAAACCCAGTGCAATTGTTCTTGAATTCTCAGTAGTCCTCATTATCTGCTATGTTCAGCGAGTCCAGTTTTATCCCATGCTTTTTCAGACCCAGGCCAGCTGGCCTTGGTGAGTTCCTGATAGAACATCCTTATTGTCTCAGTGTGTGGGTACACCCCTCGCAGTCCTGCGTTCCTTGCTCGTGCTCTCTCTCCTTCTGCTCCTGATTTGGACCTTGGGATTTCAGTCCGGTGCTCCAATGTGGGTCTCTGTCTCTGTCAGAAACAAGCATAATCAATAGAATACAAGAGATAGAAGAAAGAATCTCAGATTCTGGGGACACCATAGAGAAAATAAATGCACTGATCAAAGAAAACAGCAAAGCCAACAAAATCTCATCACAAAACATTTAGGAAATATGGGACACAATAAAAAGACCAAACCTGCCCCACTCCGTTTGACTCCCTTCCCTCTATGACCACATAACATCTCCCAGCCCAGCCTGTTCGGGCTCTAGGACCGAATCCGAATCGGCAGGGCAAAAGGGAGGGTGGTAGCTCCTTTGTTCCCACTAGCCTGCCAGCACCGAGCTAGGTAGGTCCTTTGTTTACGAACCACCCAAGCAGCAAGGAGACCTGAACCGGCACCAGGAGGGACATCACTGGGGTGAGTGAGTTTCTGACCGCGGCAGCAGCCCCGGACAGGGAACTCAGACACCCCTCCTACACTTCCTGGTCATCCTCAGGGGCTACTCTGCCCGATACCTCCTCTCTCTTCCTATCCCACCCAGCTTGCATCCACAAACCCCCCCCTCCGTCTGACTCCCTTCCCTCTTTGACCACATAGCATCTCCCTGCCCAGCCTGTTCGGGCTCTAGGACCGAATCCAAATCAGCAGGGAAAAAGGGAGGGTGGTAGCTCCTTTGTTCCCACTAGCCTGCCAGCACCGAGCTAGGTAGGTCCTTTGATTACAAGTCACCCAAGCAGCAAGGAGATCCGAACCCAGCACCAGGAGAGACATCAGGCTTGCATCCATAACCCACCCAGAGCGGTCCTAAGGAGCTCCATCTGGACGGTAGCCCATGTTTGGGTGCTGAGGAGTTCCAGCTCAACGGGACGGTCCCTGCTTCTACACTGAAAAGATACACCCAGAGACTCATTCACAGCAAAGACTGGACCAAGACACCAGGCCTCTCCTGGCTCCATTTGAAGGAGGAGATGGGAAGGCGCCAATGCAAGACTTCCTCCAACAACCTGAAAGGCAACATGACTTCACCAGAATCAAGGGATCCCGAAATAAGAAGAATTGTACACCCTACTCCAGAAGAATTAGAAGAAATCGACTCAAAAGTGAATTATATGAAAATAATAGAAGACCTTAAGCAGGAGGTGAAAAACTGCCATAAACAATTAGAGATTACAAACAAAAAGGTAGAGGAAATGAATAAATCGCTTAAAGATACCCAAGAAAATCAAGAGAAACATGAAAAAGCAATCAGACAGGTACGGGAAGCAGTTCAAGACTTGAAGAATGAAATGGAAGTAATGAAGAAAACACAAACCGAGGGAAGATTGGAGATGGAAAATCTGGGTAAACGAACAGGAACTACAGAGACAAGTACTACCAACAGAATACAAGAGATAGAAGAAAGAATATCAGATACTGAAGATACCATAGAGAAAATAAACACACTGATCAAAGAAAACAGCAAAACCAACAAATTCTCATCACAAAACATTCAGGAAATATGGGACACAATAAAAAGACCAAACCTAAGAATAATTGGAGTAGAAGAAGGAGAAGAGGTGCAACTCAACGGCCCAGAAAATATATTTAATAAAATTATAGAAGAAAACTTTCCCAACCTAAAGAAAGATGTACCTATGAAGGTTCAAGAAGCATACAGAACACCGAATAGGCTGGATCAAAAAAAAAAAAAACATCCCCTCGCCATATAATAATCAAAACACAAAACATACAGAATAAAGAAAGAATATTAAGAGCCGCAAAGGAAAAAGGCCAAGTTACTTACAAAGGTAAACCTATCAGACTTACACCTGACTTCTCTATGGAAACCATGAAAGCCAGAAGGTCCTGGATAGATGTACTGCAAAAACTAAGAGACCATGGATGCAAGCCCAGACTACTATACCCAGCCAAGCTTTCATTCACCATAAATGGAGAAAACAAAATTTTCCAGGATAAAAACAAATTTAAACAATACGTAGCCACAAACCCAGCCTTACAGAAAGTAATAGAAGGAAAATCTCTAACCAAGGAGTCCAACAATGACCACAATAACTCAGACATCTAGAGACCCGTCACCAGCGCAACTCAAAGAAGGGACGCACACGAACTCTACTACTAAAGAAGTGACCGGAGTTAACATCCCCTGGTCATTAATATCACTTAATGTCAATGGGCTCAACTCACCTATAAAAAGGCACAGGCTAAGAGATTGGATACGAAATCAGGATCCAACATTCTGCTGTTTACAAGAAACACACCTCAAACACAGAGACAGGCACCTACTCAGAGTAAAGGGCTGGGAAAAGGCTTATCAAGCAAATGGACCTAAGAAACAAGCAGGTGTGGCCATACTAATTTCTAACAAACTTGACTTCAAACTTAAATCAATCAGAAGAGATGGAGAGGGACATTTTATACTCATAACAGGATCAATTCATCAAGAGGAAGTCTCAATCCTGAATATCTACGCCCCTAATATAAAAGCACCCACATACGTAAAAGAAACATTACTAAAACTCAAGGCAGCCATCAAACCGCACACACTAATAGTGGGAGACTTCAACACTCCTCTCTCACCAATGGACAGGTCAATCAGACAGAAACCTAACAGAGAACTAAGAGAATTAATGGAGGTAATGAATCAATTGGACTTGACAGACATCTATAGAATATTCCACCCAAATCGGAAAGAATATACCTTCTTCTCTGCAGCTCATGGAACCTTCTCGAAAATTGACCACATACTCGGTAACAAAGCAAACTTCCACAGGTACAAAAACATATTAGTAACCACCTGTATCTTATCAGATCACCATGGATTAAAGTTAGAATTCAACAACAACCCTACCCCCAGAAAGCCTACAAACTCATGGAAACTGAACAGTCAACTACTGAACCACACCTGGATCAAGGAAGAAATAAAGAAAGAAATTAAAGTCTTCCTTGAATTCAATGAAAATAAAGAAACAACCTACTCAAACTTATGGGACACTATGAAAGCAGTCCTGAGAGGAAAGTTCATAGCACTAAGTGCCCACTTAAAGAAAACAGAGAAGGCACACATTGGAGACTTAACAGCCCACCTGAAAGCTCTAGAAAAAAAAGAAGCAGACTCACCTAGGAGGAGTAGAAGACTGGAAATAATCAAACTGAGGGCTGAAATCAACAAAATAGAAACACAGAAAACAATCCAAAGAATCAATGAAACAAAAAGCTGGTTCCTGGAGAAAATCAACAAGATTGATAAACCTCTATCCAAACTAATAAAACGCCAGAGAGTGAATATGCAAATTAATAAGATCAGAAATGAAAAGGGGGACATAACCACAGACACAGAGGAAATTCAAAGAATCATTAGATCTTACTACAAAGGCCTGTATGGCACAAAACTGGAAAATGTAAAAGAAATGGACACGTTTTTAGATAAATACCATATACCAAAGTTAAACCAGGACCAGGTGAACAACCTAAATAGACCTGTTAGTCACGAAGAACTAGAAGCTGTTATCAAAAACCTCCCTACCAAAAAAAGCCCAGGACCTGATGGTTTCAATGCGAAATTCTACCAGAACTTCCAAGAAGACCTAATACCTATACTCCTTAATGTATTTCACAATATAGAAGCAGAAGAGTCATTGCCAAATTCCTTTTATGAAGCTACAGTCACTCTGATACCAAAACCACACAAAGACTCAACCAAGAAAGAGAATTACAGGCCAATCTCACTCATGAACATCGACGCAAAAATCCTCAACAAAATACTGGCAAACCGAATCCAAGAACACATTAGAAAAATTATCCATTATGATCAAGTAGGCTTCATCCCAGAGATGCAGGGCTGGTTCAACATACGAAAATCTATCAATGTAATCCATCATATAAATAAGCTGAAAGAAAAAAACCATATGATCATTTCATTAGATGCTGAAAAAGTATTTGACAAAATTCAACATCCCTTTATGATAAAAGTCTTGGAGAGACTAGGGATACAAGGGTCATACCTAAATATAATAAAAGCTATATACAGCAAGCCGACAGCTAACATCAAATTAAACGGAGAGAAACTCAAAGCCATCCCACTAAACTCAGGAACACTAAACTCAGAAACCCACTCTCGCCATACCTCTTCAACATAGTGCTTGAAGTTCTAGCAATAGCAATAAGACAACATAAGGGGATCAAGGGGATTTGACTTGGAAAGGAAGAAGTTAAACTTTCGTTATTTGCAGATGATATGATAGTGTACATAAGTGACCCTCAAAACTCCACCAAGAAACTTTTACAGCTGATAAATACCTTTAGTAATGTGGCAGGATACAAGATCAACTCCAAAAAATCAGTCGCCCTCTTATACACAAAGGATATGGAAGCAGAGAGGGAAATCAGAGAAGCTTCACCTTTCACAATAGCCACAAACAGCATAAAATATCTCGGGGTAACTCTAACCAAGGAAGTGAAAGATCTATTTGACAAGAACTTTAAAGCATTGAAGAAAGAAATTGATGAGGATACCAGAAAATGGAAGGACCTCCCTTGCTCTTGGATTGGGAGGATCAACATAGTAAAAATGGCAATTCTACCAAAGGCAATTTATAGATTCAATGCAATTCCCATCAAGGTCCCATCAAAATTCTTCACGGATCTTGAGAGGACAATAATCAATTTTATATGGAAAAATAAAAAACCCAGGATAGCCAAAACAATCCTATACAATAAAGGATCTTCTGGAGGCATTACCATCCCTGACTTCAAACTCTATCACAGAGCTACAGTAATGAAAACAGTGTGGTATTGGCATAAAAACAGAGAAGTCGACCAATGGAATCGCATAGAAGACCCGGAATTTAATCCCCAAACCTATGAACACCTCATTTTCGACAAAGGAGCTAAAAGTATACAATGGAAGAAAGAAAGCATCTTCAACAAATGGTGCTGGCACAACTGGATGTCAACCTGTAGAAGATTGAAATTAGACCCATATCTATCACCTTGCACAAAACTCAAGTCCAAATGGATCAAAGACCTCAATATCAGTCCGAACACACTGAACCTGATAGAAGAGAAAGTGGGAAGTACCCTACAACAGATGGGCACAGGAGATCGCTTCTTAAGTATAACCCCAGCAGCACAGACACTAAGGACAACATTGAATAAATGGGACCTACTAAAGCTGAGAAGCTTCTGTAAAGCAAAGGACACTGTCACTAAGACAAAAAGGCAACCTACTGACTGGGAGAAGATCTTCACCAACCCCGCAACAGACAAAGGTCTGATCTCCAAAATATATAGAGAACTCAAGAAACTAGACTCTAAAATGCTAATTAACCCAATTAAAAAATGGGGCACTGAACTGAACAGAGAATTCTCAAAAGAAGAAGTTCAAATGGCCAAAAGACACCTAAGGTCATGCTCAACCTCATTAGCAATCAGGGAAATGCAAATCAAAACAACTTTGAGATATCATCTCACACCTGTCAGAATGGCTAAAATCAAAAGCACCGATGATAGCCTTTGCTGGAGAGGCTGTGGAGGAAGGGGTACCCTCATCCATTGCTGGTGGGAATGCAATCTTGTGCAACCACTTTGGAAATCAGTGTTTCGGTTTCTCAGGAAATTCGGGATCAACCTACCCCTGGACCCAGCAATACCACTCTTGGGAATATACCCAAGAGATGCCCTATCATATGACAAAAGCATTTGTTCAACTATGTTCATAGCAGCATTATTTGTAATAGCCAGAACCTGGAAACAACCTAGATGCCCTTCAATGGAAGAATGGATGAAGAAAGTGTGGAATATATACACATTAGAGTATTATGCTGCGGTAAAAAACAATGACTTCTCGAATTTTGCATGCAAATGGATGGAAATAGAAAACACTATCCTGAGCGAGGTAACCCAGACCCAAAAAGATGAACATGGGATGTATTCACTCATAATTGGTTTCTAGCCATAAATAAAGGTCACGGAGTGTATACCTGGTGAACCTAACGAAGCTAAAGAAGAAGGTGAACCCAAGAAAAAACATATAGTTATCCTCTTGGCTAAGGGAAGTAGATAAAATTGCCGGGGACAAAATTGGGATCTTGGGGGTGGGGTGGGTTGGGGATAAGGGGGGACAGGGAGAGAAAAGTAAGAAGGGGAGGATTGGGGGAACTTGGGGAAACAGGAAGATTGGGATAAAGGAAGGTTGGATAGGGGAGCAGGGAAGCACATATCTTAGTTAAAAGAGCCACCTTAGTGTTGGCAAGAGACTTGAACCTAGAGTGGCTCCCAGGAGCCCAAGGCGATGTCCCCAGTTAGTCCCTTGGGAAGCTGAGGATAGGGAACCTGAACTGACCCTATCCTATAGCATTACTGACGAATATCTTTCATATCACCATAGAACCTTCATCTGGTGATGGATGGAGATAGAGACAGAGACCCACACTGGAGCACTGGACTGAGCTCCCAAGGTCCCAATGAGGAGCAGATGGAGGGAGAACACGAGCAAGGATGTCAGGACCACGGGGGGTGCACCCACCCACTGAGACAGTGGGGCTGATCTATTGGGAGCTCACCAAGGCCAGCTGGACTGTGACTGAAACAGCATGGGATAAAACCGGACTCTCTGATCATGGCGAACAATGAGGACTGATGAGAAGCCAAGGTCAATGGCAAGGGGTTTTGATCCTACTTCATGTTCCGGCTTGGTGGGAGCCTAGCCAGTTTGAATGTTCACCTTCCTAGACATGGACAGAGAGGGGAGGTCCTTGGACTTTCCACAGGGCAGGGAACCATGACTGCTCTTAGGATTGGAGAGGGAGGGGGAGAGGGGTGGGGGGAGGGGGAGGAAAGTGGGGGGAAGGGGGAGAGAAATGGGAGGCTGGGAGGAGGCGGAAACTTTTTTTCCCATTCTCAATAAAATAAAAAGAAAAAAAAAGACCAAACCTAAGAATAATAGGGATAGAACAAAATTTCTTTTAAAGGATCAGGGTACTGGAGGTATAGAATTGCAAAGAGCGGCTGTGAATTCAGACAGATTGAGGGAATCAGAAGGATAGAAAACTAATGCTAGATGTATAGGCAAGGTCCAGAATGGGAGATAAATGGGCCAGACATAAAAAAGAAGGCTTTTTAAATGGTATAATCTGTGATGTATTTTAGCACGTCTCCTGATGATGATGATGATAATGATGACAAGGACAACAATAATGGTGATGTTACCTAAGGATTTTGTTTTCCTTTAGCTCCGAACCTGTCTTCCAGCATCACTCCACAACACAGTGTATAGAAAGGCAGTCTGATGCAGTGGAGGTAGGTAATTAGGAGCTGTTAGCCAGTAAGGGATATTGCACAGGGCTTCAACCCTGCCAGTAGTAAGAAGGCAGGCAGAGTACTAGAGCTAAAGATGTAAGCAATTGGGTAAGTCAGTGTATTAGAGATCATGAGAGGAAGAAACCGTGTGAGAAAGACAAAAGTCTGTAGGATATACTGCCTCTAGGAGGGAGCATTCTAGGACAAGCTTGGGCTATACCAGATTTGCTTCATCCAGGTTTCTGAATGACCCCATGGAAGTTGGACAGAGAATCTAAACTAAGCAATGGGATAGTTGCTTCCTAATCTAAAGAGGTGAAGGTATAGCTTGGCAGGGTAGTGGTAGGGTCATGGTAGTGAAGCTGATCAAAACCCTTGGTTTTGCTGGCCCTCACCTATAAAACTGTCTTCTGGGTTTTGATAAGTGGCTCATTCTTGTGGATGAAGCTCTTATCCTGTTTTCATCTTCCCTGTGTAGGGTGGCCAGGAGCTGTAAGTTCTCTGATAAAGAGAATTCTTGGATTCTAAAAATGAGCACCTAGCAGCCTGGGGAGTTTGTTAAGTGGTTCACTCAGCCCACTTAATGGTGCTGAAACAGAATACCTAAGATTGGATAATTTATAATGCTCTAGAGGCTAGGATGTGATGCTGAATATGACGAGGGCCTCCTTCCTCAGTTATCCCATGGCGGAGACTATTACAGGTGAGATAGGGCAACAAATCCAGCAGCAGAGTGGGTCTCTCCTCTTCTTATGATCAACTCATCCATCGTGAGTGCTCTGCCTTTGACTTCTCTGGCTCTAATCCCTCTCCCCAAAGACCACCCTCTAAGCACCATCATTATATGAATTTGATTTTTAAATTTCCAGCAGAAGACATTTAGGGACAACCTCAAATCATAGTAGAGCTGCCTTCGTCAACTCTATTTGTTAATATAAGGTAAGTCCCAACTACATGATGAATATCTACAAACTGCCGCTTTCCTTTGTAGCAGTCAGCACAAGCCTTTCCCTGTGGTGTGAGCAACCTCATTAGCCCTGTGTTTTGAGCATCTGTCCCTTACTTGTCACACACTGATATGCAGTGCACACTTGTAGAATAAATAAACAGTACAGCCTTCCTTCCCCAGATTGATCTTTCTGAGCCTCTAGGTCTTGGCTCATGTCATTCCTTCTTGCCTAAGTGTTTTATGATGCCTTCTTTGTCTAAAAACCTATTTACTTCCTGACAAGCAGTTCAGATATCAGTTCCTTTTAACCCATAGGAAATGGCCTGGATTCTGAAGCCCTTGTACTCTCCACAATATCTGTTGGGTAATGACTCTATATTTATCTCTGTAAATGTCAGCCTTATTGGCTTTGGTCCATCTCTTTTGAATTATTTTTGATTTCTTATTTGCAATCCAATCTATTAGTGACCTATAACAGGCTATGTCATCCTCAATTAAATAAATGTGTGCTCCACTGATTCATCCTATGTTTATCTGTTTGAAATGGGTTACACAGAACAGGCCTGATAAATGTCATCTGTCACGTGCTTAGGAGAGACAAATGAGACTGACCTGGACAAAATCATGGCTTGCAGATAAATTTGAATCTCTCCCTTTACCTCTTTTCCCTCCCCCTTGTCTTAAATCTGCTCATAATGGTCTCTGTGTCCCTGAGTGAACTACCTACCATACAGCATCAGTTCCACAGCATTGCCTTAATTTCCCAGAACCAAACCTAAGCTTCCTTCTCCTTCAAACAGTGCCATCCTCATTCTGGAGCTCTACACAGAGTATCTTGTCATTTTTTTCAGGCATTTTCCTGGACAATGGTTCACAAAAGATAAGTCAAGCAGGGTTCTGCTTTAGCGCCTATTTGTAGTGATACTTCATTTGTATTTTAATAAATAAAGCTTGCCTGAAGTTCAGAGAGTAAACAGCACCACTGATCATCCTGAAAATCAGGCAGTGGTGACACACAACTTTAATCCCAGTAGCCACACCTGTTTGCCACTAAAACCAGGCAGTAGTGGTGCATGCCTTTAATCCCAGCCCTAGAGAGGAATATGAGACAGGAGACAGCTCTCAGACAGCCTCATTCTGAGATTCCTGGAGGCAGGATCACCACTTCAGACTGAGGTAGAAGTAAGAGCCAGTGTCTGGCTGTTTTGCTTTCCTGACCTGCAGATTGAATCCCAATATCTGTTTCTGGGATTTTATTAACCGTGCTGCAACTCTTGGTTCAGGTAACTACGTTAATTTTTCACTTTATTAGTGTGGTTTTGTAAAATTACACAGAATTCCAAGATTGTTTTGGCTTTGTTTCTGTGGTTGTTGTTTTGGCTTGTGGAAGTAGAAGAAGAATGACCTGTTTGAGCTCTGCGGGTCAGGTGACATCATGAAGTCCCCTGTATGGTGCTAGCTGCATGACGTATGCTCAAACCTTGTTCATTTTCTCCCACTACAGACTACTGTAGTAGAAGATCTTCTGTCTTTCTTTTACTTCTTCCCTGTTGCCTGAAGCCTACTCCTTGACTCTGAACAGATTTTCTTGTTTTCTCTGCTGTGCTAGAGGTGGGAGGCCAGCACTATAGCTGGCTTCTTGCTACCAGGCAACAGCTCAGAGACAACTTAGTGTGATTATTTGAATCTCTCACTGTAGGATGGACAGACACCATGGACAGGTTCTCTGAGTGGCACCTGTAGTTGTTTGAGTGTGTTACAGAGGAAGAGTGTCTCTAAGACACAGGAAGACAATGGAATTCCAGTTCTCTATGAACTACAAGGTCATACATGAGCTTGGAATGTCCCAATGAGATGGTCTTGAGAGCACCTTGTGTTAACTTGGACATCGTCTGCTAAGGATGTGACCCAGGTCGTCTCTTTCTTTCCCTTTTGTGCCTCCTTTCTTCTGTCTATTTTTTCTTCCAATTTTATTTTTATTCCCTCTCTTTTCCTTACTTACACCATCTCTGTGGTATCTTTTTTCCTCCTTAGTTTGGATCTTGGCTCTGCCTTTCCTCCCTTTCCTCCTCTGCTCCAACCCTTGGGCTCAATTAGGTCCAGCAAATACTTCTTTGGCATAAACGTATCTGGCGCTATATACGGCAGCCAAACAAACAAACAAAAGAGGCTCACTCAATGTGGGCAAGCTGACAGGTTTTTCTGGAAATCCCAGCTCCTTTCTCTCCTCAGTCCTTGCCAACCTCTTCATACCCTTCATCCCTGTCCCTCTGGATGGCTCCCTTCCTACCGTCTGCTTTGTCTGACCTTCATTGCGAAGTCTCTTGAAGTATCATTAGAATTTTATAAAGGAACACTACCACATGTCACAAGGCAGCCTCTCCACTGATCTATTTGCATGGATATAAATACATTCAGTGCAAGTGAAGAGCTAGCTGATGAAATAAATCATGAGAAAATTTACAGGAAAGTCTTGAATTTCGTACAAATCATTTAAAATGAATACTAAATCTGTTGCCGGCATACAGCGTGAATACTTTCTCTCCTTGTGTGTGCCTTTTAAAAAAGTTCTTCAAATTAAGAAACTGCAGAATCTTGTGGGTTTATTTTTCTTTTATACTCATAGAATATTCTCCATTTCTGCTATGTCCTTCCAGAAACAAAAGAAAAAAAACTTAGTTTTGTTTAGCCAGCTGATTAATCTGGGAAGGCGAGGCATCAGCTCAGAATATATTAAGTTTCTTACGTTACAGTTCAGTCTGATTCTGAGAAGTCAGGTGAGATGCTTGTTAGTGCTGGCCACAGCAGTCAGTAAGGGCTTTCCTTCTTGGAGCTTCTCTGGTACAAAATGGAGTCTCAACACCCTCCATCCATCTCAGGGGAGTCAGGAAGGAGGAGGAATGAAGTCATGAGAAAATGAGGAAGCTACCTGGGCCTGATAAATGTCCAAGGCTGAGTTAAAACAGTAAAAGTGGAGAAAAGTGGGCTGGGACAGAAGATTTTCATGGGAAACTTCAAGGAGAGTATGATGGCAAGGGCTGATATTCTGCCTTTAAATACCTTCTCCATTGGCTTCCTCCTACCCGCCACACCACATATGTGTGTTGTCTGACTAAACTCAAAAGCCCCCGATCCACATGACTCTATTTCTTTCCCTATGATTTTGTTCTAAAACTCACCATGCAATGATTTAGCCATCATATACTTTCACTGCAGTTTGCACTACTTTCAGGAAGCCATCCCTCTCGGTCACACCTCCCATCTTCCTTCTACCCATGTCGCAGTTACAGTACAATTATAAGACTCTTAGTATTTCATTATCCTGCAGTCCTGCTTCATTACACAAAATTAATCCAACATAGATCATAGATCATCAATCCAAGCATTAAAACTAAACAAGGTAAGATAGAAAACAGTGTGTCTGTGTGTGTGTCTCTGTGTGTATGATACTGTGTTTCAGTCAACAATTAAAATTCCCAACTCAGTCAATTGTTTAATTTTTATGTAGTTGTGAAGGGAATCTCAGAGAGTGGAAAGGCCTTGCAAGGATCTTAGGTGCCTTGTAAGGATCTTAGGGGCCTTGACAGTCTTGTGTCCTGGCTTGTTCCATGCTAACTTGACATATACTTCAGTCAGCTGAAAGGGGGAAACCTTAATTGAGAAAATGCTTCATTATGATCCAGTTGTATGGCATTTTCTTAATTAGTGATGGATGGAAAAGAGCCCAGCACATCTTGAGTGGTGCTTTCCCTGGGCTCCCAATGGTCTTGAGTTATATAAGAAAGAAGGCTGAAGTAGGATCAAAACCCAGTGCCATTGTCCTTGACTTCTCGGCAGCCCTCATTGTCCGCCATATTCAGAGAGTCCGGTTTTATCCCATGCTTTTTCAGTCACAGTCCAGCTGGCCTTGGTGAGCTCCCAATAGATCAGCCCCACTGTCTCCGTGGGTGGGTGCACCCCTTGTGGTCCTGACTTCTTTGCTCATCATATTCTCCCTCCTTCTGCTCCTCATTGGGACATTGGGAGCTCAGTCCGGTGCTCCAGTGTGGGTCTCTGTCTCTATCTCCATCCATCTCCAGATGAAGGTTCTATGGTGATATGCAAGATATTCATCAGTATGGCTACTTCATGTTCTGGCTTTGTGGGAGCCTAGCCAGTTTGGATGTTCACCTTCCTAGGCCAGGATGGAGGGGGGAGGACTTTGGACTTTCCACAGGGCAGGGAACCCTGACTGCTCTTCAGACTGGAGAGGGAGTGGGAGAGGAGTGGGGGGAGGGGGAGAGGAGTGGGAAGAGGCAGAGGGAAATAGGAGGCTGGGAGGAGGCTGAATTTTTTTTCTTTCAATAAAAAAAAAAAAGAAAGAAAGAAGGCTGAACACACCATGATTAGCAAGACAGTAAATAGCATTCATTCATGGCCTCAGCATCAGCTCCTGCCTCAGGTTCCTGCACTGTTTGAGTTCCTGTTCTGGCTTCCTTCAGTGATAAACAATGATTGGGACACAGAAAGTCAAATAAACCTTTTCCTCCCCAAGGTGCTTTGGTCATGGTGTCTCAATACAGTAATGATAACCCTAACGAGGACAGTCTTAGAGCCGCTACTTTCCCTCTACAGGGGGATCCTCCCAGACTTGATCTCAGGACAGTCTCATGTGGGTCATCACAGCTGCTCTGCTTACAGACAGGATGGTCGTGTACACCTTTAAGTAAGCAGGAAGTCAAAAAATTTCATGAGGTTTCTTACATTGGTTCCATAGGATTAAAACAGAGAAGAAAGATACTCATCATCTAGGTAGGTGGCCATTGTAACATCTTAAGATGTACATTATTTATGTCTTTGTAATGTTGTCTTTGTAAGTAAACCTACTGTGCTGCCAACTGCATAGATGGAGCACATGAATATATACGTGTTACATAATTTTTAATGATAAATGACTATGTTGTTGGCTATATATGTGTGTACTGTATAATACTTACTACTCTATTTGGAAGTATATCATTTTCATGTGCTAAAACCAAGTTGCTAGAGAACAGTATGTTTACACATCTAATGTTTATAAAGTTTCTTGTTTGTACTATTTTGTGATTGTTTTAATTTTTTGTTGCTTTCCTCATGGTGTCCATAAGATCAATAGACTATTGCATATACACTGCATATATGTATGCATATGTGTAAATACATACAAGCATAAACACATAGCATATAATCCAGGTGTATAGTAGGCTATACACGTACATTTTATGCTCTTTGCACATGCTTATTTCCTGATGTACTTATATGTTTACATCATGGAACAATTTATGACCATATTAAAATGATCAATTTGACTTGATTAAAATTTAAATATATTTTTGGTTGTAAGCATAGCCTTTAATAGTTCATCTAGCCTTGATATGAAGTTTTGAACCTAGTCTTGTTGCGTCTTGTTTTTCAGTTGCTAACACTGGGAGACCTGGTCTTTTCTGAAGGGAAACAGATGGATCTGGGGGAAAGGGAAGTGGGGATGAAACTGGGAGGATTGGAGGGAAGGAAGGCTCTGGTCAGGATATATTGTATGAGAGAAGAATGAATAGAAATACAAAATATACTTACTGAGGAAACTATTAAGAAACTATATAATAAATGAGAACAAAAAGAGAAAAGTCACAGAACATAAACTTACTAAAGTACTTGATATTTTTTTAAAAAAAATTGATAAGTCAATAATAAAAAGACAAAGAACCAGGTGAAAGTGAGCAAAATATTTAAATAGACACTTCATGGTGTACTGGTTGTTTAAAAAGCACACAAAAATAAGCCCAGAAAAAAGCCCACAAAGCACATGCTTTATAAGGGATGGGCATCAAATTACTCAAGGAATATTTGAAACTGAACAGTAAGTAAACAGAGAATCCAGTTATAAGATGGGTCAATAATCTGAGCAGACGTCTCCAAAGGAAATGCACAGATGAAAAATAAGCATGTGAAAAGTTTCTCAACATCAGACGTTAAATTAAAACAGCAATGATGAACTAGGACCCAGGCTATGGCTAGAATGTGTCCCTTCCAAAGATCAGGTGTTGAAGTACAAGGGCTGGTGTGATAATATTAATAGGTGGCGACTTTAAGAGGTGAATCCAGTAGTAAGAAATTCTCCCCCATAAACAGGACTAAAGTTCTTGTGAAAGCTGTTCTTCAGTGTTATTTCTTAACTTTCTGCCTCCTATTGAATGAAGACCGAGCATGCCCTGTTCAGATTTCAGAGGTTGGAACAGCAAGGACCATTCTTGGACACACAGAGCAGCCCTTGCCATACAAGTCATCCCATGAGCACATTATTTAGGGCTTCTCAGCTTCTTAACTGTCAGCAATACATTCTATTATTCATAAGATGCTTAGTCATGGGTGTTTTATTACACTCTCACAAGGTGGACCAAGACAAAATCCGTTATCTAAAATCTAGCATGTTGACAGCATCAATTACTGTGAGGATGTGGAGCAGTATGAGAAACACTCATTGCTGTGGAAAAAATCGTGTGAAATGGTGCAGACACTTTATAAGAAGCTTTTTAAAAAAAAAAAAGAAAGAAAGAAAAGAAAACACTTAAAACACTCCTTCCACACAGTCTGGCAACCATCATATTCTTGATGGTTACTCAAATGAGTTTAAAACTTATATTTAGACAAAGAACTTCACAAATACACAAGACTTTTACTCATAATGACCAAGAAGAAAAAAGCTCTAACTTGAATGTGTCCCTTTCAATTTGAAAGATGCAAATTTCCTGAGTGAAAAAAAAATCACTCTGTAAATCAAACAATACATTGAGTCATGTGTAGGGACACATGCTCATAGAGCTTTTGGAACACTAAAACAGAAAAATACCATGAATTTGAGGCTATCTTGGGCTACATATTGAGTAAAAGGACAGGTAGGCTACATAGACAGTCCCTGTCCTTAAAACCACACAGATACACCACACACACACACACACACACACACACACACACACCTAAATCCAAGGCATTCAGGGTGTAAAGTTACATGTGAAAAGCAAAATGGAATAGGAAACACAGATAAACTTGTGTGTGTGTGTGTGTGTGTGTTCAATTTTCTTTTACATGATGCTTCTAGTCTACATGGTTGGCCTCATACATTTAGGTTCAACCTGATCCCATGTTTCAGACTCGCAAGTGTCTAGGACTACAGAGTATGTCAGGGTGACCCACTGTGTTGGTAAGACTTTTATGTTGCTGTTGTTGATTAGGTCATCTAGGCAGAAGGAAGGAACCTCAATTGAGAAAACACCTCCATCACACTGGTGTGTAGACAACTATGTGTGGCATCTTTATGATTAATGATGGATGTGTAATGGCCTAGCTCACTGTGAGTGGTGTTACTCCTGAATGGGTGGTCCTGGGTTAGCTCACTGTGGCTGGTATTACACCTGAACAGACAGTCTTGGGTTGTATAAGAAAGAAAGCTGAACAAACAAGAAGGAATTATTTCTCCATGGTTTCCGCTTTAGTTCCCATCTCCAGGTTTCTACACTGCTTTAGTTACTGCCTTGGTTTCCCTCAGTGATGGACTGTGTTCTGGGACATGTTAGCTGAAAAACCATTTTCTCTCCCTAGTTGCTTTATGTCTCTTGTTCTTGTCATTGCAATAGAAACTAAAGCAAGAATCAACTAAAGTCAGTTATTGTTTACTGGAGATAAACATATCCAAGGAGATATGATTGTTTTCAACAAAAAGATGATGAGAAACTGGATAGCCACATGCAAAAGAATTAATGTGGGCCAACCTCTTGTATCATTTACAAAAATGTATCCCAGACCTAAACATAGGAGTCCAATACATAATTTCTTAGAAAAAAATCAGAGAATTGCCTTCATGACCTTGGACATTGTAAATGATTTCTTAGATATGACAGAAAAGCATAATAAATAAAATAGAAATAAATTGGACTTTATCAAAATAATTTTTTTCTACAATCAAAAGACACTATCAAGATTTAAAGCACAGGATGGTGTCAGCAGTTGTTACCTCAGCTTTGGAATCAAAGACTGAGGCTGAGTTTTGGTACAAAGCTGAGAGAGAGTGAGAAGAGTTGAAATGAAGCTCTGATGAAGAGGAAGGTCCTACCATGGGCTGTGGCATCAAGGTACAAGGGCATGGAGCTAAGATGGCATCATCAGGGAAGGGCAACTGAGAACTGTAGGATGAGGAGTAAGTCCTTGCTTCCTCTGTGAAAGGGTCCTTCTGGAAGTAAAGTCTGAGTACAGTGAAGAGAACAGCTGGAGTGACTGAAAGAGAAGACTATCAAGATCTATGATGCTAACTGCTACGTGACCTGATCAGTCTCCTGCAGTTAAAAGGAGAGCTCACTGTGCTAAAGGACAGCACCCTGGAAGGTAAGAGAGCTCTTGCCTGTGACACTGTAGAGGACAGGGTCCTAGGTGGCCTGGGCTAGGAACATGTTGTCAACCTCTGTGAGACAGGTATAGAGGACCAATCTGCCCTGACATTTGTCTAGAGGATATACAAATCTCAGTTAGGGGCCCAGGCCTGAGAGTTAGCCTAATGACAGTTTTCTCTCTGCTTAAAAAAAGTTGTATTGAGCCGGGCAATGGTGGTGCACACCTTTAATTCCAGCACTTGGGAGGCAGAGGCAGGTGGATCTCTGAGTTCAAGACCAGCCTGGTCTAAAAGAGCTAGTGCCAGGACAAACTCTAAAGCTACAATGAGAAACCCTGTCTCGAAAAAAAAAAAAAAGTTTTATCATCCTTTGATTCACACATATCTAAGGGCTGTGCCATCTGGAAGGTTTACTGTGAGATTCAAAGTGCCATTGTAGAAGCTGCTTGTCTTGAGAAAGTCCACATTCTTTTCCAGTGACAGTTAGTGAGCTACTGTATGAGATGGAGAACTGAATTTGCATACTGTGAAGAATGGTCAAAAGACCCAGGAGTACAGTCTGTTGCTACCTAGAATCATACAAATACCAAAGCTATTGGAAAAATATAAATGCCATGAAGACAGTTGCTAGCTGAGGCTCCGAGGCTGACAAAATCCCAACCACACAAATTTTGAAATGAAAATGGGTAGCTTTGCTTGTGCTCAGCTGATCTTTGCGTAAAATGTCTTGGCCCATGCTAAGAGATGACTGACTAGATTGAAAGCTGAAAGCAGAGGATTTGGGTTTCCCTGTGCACAGCTATGTCATTGGTAGAAACTGCTCCTAGACAACAGACCTGTGCATTTGATATCTCTTGTCATTAATGAGACATGAAGCTGATCATCAGATGATTTCTGTGACCTTTGAGAAGGCTCTGGATGCTGACTTCATCCAGGTTGTTGCTCATGGGATTCAGCTGGTGTACTTTGAGTACCTAAAGGTTGATTTCATACAAGACTGTATTAAAGAACTGTTTGAGTTTTGGCCCATCTCCACTCCTGCTCTCTGCAGCATCTGTCTGCTGCAGAAAATTGAATTTTATTTTAAGAGTTGAGCTTCAAGCCTCATGGTCATGCAGGACAAGACAAGGATTGAGACTCAACTGCCCACAATGTCCAGGAAGCTCAGAAACTCCAAGACAGAAACATGTTAAAACACCAAGCATATGCCATCATGTGCCTTGAGTACTATGTCTTGGAAGCGTGCACAGTGAGACACAGCATTGCCAGAGGCTTTGCCCTGGCCTGAGATGTGTTCATCCCAAAGTGCTGCTCAACACGAAGAGAGCAGAGGCAAGTCAGAAGACTGAGGCAAAGCTATTCAGAAAAGTGAAACTTAGCTCCTGTTCATGAGTAGACAGTGAAGGGTGTAAAGAAGGGAGCTCTTGAGCAACAGGAAGAAAAGACCAAGCCAAGAAGTATTGTAGATGGAGCAGTGGGCTGCGTCCCTCCGCCCAACTGGCTTATACCTGGCTGGTGAAATATTATGCCCGAAATAATCACACGGAGATCTGTATTAATTAAATTGCTGTCTGGTCCATTAGTTCTAGCCTCTTATTGGCTAACTCTCACATCTTGATTCAACCCATTTCTATTAAATATGTGTATCACCATGAGCTCGTGACTTACCAGGAAAGATTCAGCATGTCTGACCTGGCAGCTTCATGGCAGGCGGTTCTCTGCCTGCCTTCTTTCTCCCAGCATTCAGTTCTCTTTTTCCCTGTCTAAGTTTTGCCCTATCAAAAAGCCAAGGCAGTTTTCCTTATTCAACCAATGAAAACAACACATAGAAGAAGACCTTCCTACACCAAAGGAGGATGGAAAAAAGAAAGAAGAGACCAGAGGTGCAGCTGAACAGAGCAAATGAGATGGACGAAGCAATGAGAATAGCTCCTTGCCCCTGGTGCAGTCATGGAAGAAGAAACAAGGGTACCTGGGAAATATTCAAATACAGGACCCCCTCCCAAGTATAAGGAGAGAGTGACTTACCTGAATTGGATTATACCCAAGGGGGCCCAACAGGAGCAGAACATTTCCCCTTTTGATATACTGAAGGAATTCTTGATTAGCAAATTTTGTATTTCAAAGGGTTTTGAAGCAATATGGTAAGTTGGTGCTGGAAGAAGAGCCTACTGGTGACACATTAGGGAATACTGGTCTAGGCATGGAGACTGTGGAAGTGGGAGCTCATGTATATTAGAGTGATTGCTCACAGAACACATGATCAGGGTCATTTTTGGTCCCTTTAGTACTCCTGGCAGAACACATAGCTAAATGTCATGCACGCATGAAAACAGTACATGTTCAGCTCGACTAGGACTGGAAGTTTGGCATGGTAATTACAATAGTCTGAGAGTGGAGCAGTGAAATTGATCTTAATTAAAAGGGAGCAATTGCAGTGATAAGCATGAATTTAGTAAAGAAAAGAAATATTAGATGATCTTAAGCAAATGAGAAGGTCCACTGCTAGAAGCTTTGATGAGAGTAAGAATTACTGCAGTCAAATTACATGAGAAAGTGGATTTCTGGTTATGGTTGGAATAAGTTATGTAACTTCATTTTAGGAGCAAAGAAGTCCTTGATAACAGAATAGACTGTGATAAGGGGAGTGGCTGGCCACCAAGGTGCGAAGTGATCTGGGATAGGCAGCTAAGGACTGAGGGGCTGAATGTGCATAGAGAATCCACAGCACAATGATCACACTTGAAGTGGAGAAGATATGGGGGGCAGGTGATGCTCCAATGTGTCTCTCTGTGCGAGGGTCAAGAAGACAACAGTAACACCAATAAAGAGAGACAAAGCACGTGTGTGCAGAGTTTGATGGTAGGAGACCCAGGGTTCACATTTTTTTTTTCCAGAATGGATAAAGGTGGCTGGCCACATGGGCTTCTATTATTTATAATTCTATTATTTACAATCATACTTTTTCTTTCTTAACACTAAGCTTGAAACACAAAGGTCTTTCTATTTACTAGCTGACAGTCTTGTAGATTACCAGCCTGGCCCAGCTTGCCTATGTTGGTCAGAAGCACACACAGCTGACTCCTGCATGGCTAGGGAAGTAGGAAAGAAATGGTCTCCAAGGCAACTAGGAGAGTCCCTCTGCCCCTGGTTAGTTCCTCTGCCTTTGCAGAGGGTTGGCTTTCACTTATCTGTTTTAGTATTTCTAAATTGGTGGTAATTTCAAGAAACACTTTCCATTCATAAAATGTAAATGTATTCAACATGTTCACTCACTAATATAATCTTCCCATTGATGCTTACACTGTCTTCAAATTCTTGCAAGTCTAAAGGAATCTCTTGAACATTCATTTTAATTTCTTCTAAGCAACACTAATGAATTCCCCAAATAGAATAGAGCTTATGGCATTTTAATTGACTGTTTGGAAGTAAACTCCCACTTTCCAAAGGATTAGGATTCTCCTGGCTGATTCTCTGAGAGGAGAAAGGAAAGGGTGTGCTTTTTTGAGGCTCCAGATCTCTTGAAACTAAAATAAGGCTCAGAAATCTTCCCCTGGGAAGACCACTTTCAGAGACCGCTTCCCATGTCTGTGCTGGGCAGGACATGATCTTTCTGGAGGGCTGGGCACTTGACACTGATCATGGTCTATTGTATTCAGGGAGCAAATAAAGAGTCACCGTGGTACAAAGTCCCAGCCTGAGTGCCATTGCTTTGCAGAGCAATAAGCAGAAAGCTCCCGGGGCAGAAATGGTGCTGGCTTTCTGAGGTCCAACATCTAAGATGTAATGACCGACAAATCTAGACATCCTTTTGCAGTTTTTCATTTAGGAACTCGAGTAAGCCCTTAGAGCTCTTCAGGTCTACCACTTAAGTGAAATACTGAACTAAAGTTAAAATTGCCCCATTCTCAAAATGCAGATGCAGAGCCAGGATTTGACCTAAAGACAGGACAGCAGTCGAGGGCTGCCTCAGCTAGTGTCTACACTAGGGAGCTGGGACTTTAGACTCCGTACTTAGTCACTCCTGTCCCCACTGTTGCTGCATTGTTTTTCTAAGTGCACAGTCAGTCCTTTGTCTAACTGAGTGGATGGGGAAGAACACAGAAAAGGGAATCAGCCCAGTGCGCTCTACTCTCTGCTTGTTCCTTGTCACCGTATGTTGTTCCAAGGGTTTCTGAGTAAGCCCTTTCTATGCCTCCAGACATTATTTTTGCTGCACCTTGCTACCAATCCAGTTTTTCCCATGTCCCTCCCATACTTGTGGCTCTCAAGTACCAGAAAGACAAAACTCCCTCCACAAGGCCAAAAAGTATGTTTCCAGACTACAATGAGAAAGGGCGACTCACAGGAATTTTAGCTTAGTAACTACTCCCACTTCCACTTGGCCATAGACAAGAGGTGGGCCCTTATTCTCTAGTGCTACACTTTGAATAAGACTTAAATAAACACACACACACACACACAACATAATGAAGAAGTGGTCATGAATTTAAAATAGAATAACACTACCTAGGAAAAGTTGAAGAGGGGAGAGGGAGAGGTAGAGATGATGTAAATATAGTAATTATGCATAAAATTCTCAAAAGAATAAAGAGATGGGGTCAGTGAGGTGACTGAGGGGGTAAAAGTGTTTGGCCATAAGCCTGATGACCTGTGTTCCATTCCCACATGATGGAAAGAGAAAACTGACAACCAACTTTGTAAGTTGTTCTCTGACCTCCACCTACCTGCCATGGCAAGACACCCCTGACTGTACTCCATGCACACATAAAGAAATGTAGGAAGGAGAATCTCAGTAAAAATAAACGTAGAAATTTTACCCTATATCTATGTTCTCCATGTGATGTAGTTTAGTGAAGGACAGTGATGATTAAGTGTGCTGGTCCATGAAGGGGTTGGACTCACCTGGAGCTGGACTGCAGGTTTGCAGCTGGTGGAGAACTTCCAGCACCATTAGCTAGTCTCAGTGTTGGTGCTCATTCAAAACACAGATGCTCATATTTTTCCCCTTTGTGATTGTTGCTGAGAAATCACGGACATTCAGCTTTCTTATTTCTCATAATGAGCTCGGAGTTTGCTGACAGTGAAGGTGGTAGGCACATATAATAAGATAGTAGCATAAAATGCCATTCCCAGTGCTTTGTGCCCCAGCATTTTCACTTCATATCTCTGATAGTGTATACCTCAGGGACAAAAGAACTGAAGACAAATTCTCACCTGTAGTCAGTAATTGTAATTTTTCCTAGTTGTGCTGTTGTTAATTGAGGACTTCTGTGTAACTGTTTTGTGACTGACTTGACAAAAAAAAAAATAATTGATTGTAGTACTGTCATTGAGAACCTGCATTTCCTGTGTAGGACAAAGTTGAAACAGATGTGTGATTGATGAGGTTAGCCAAAAACCCTGTAATTTATAAATGCATATTTTCTATCTCCATCTACAAGAAGGCTTAGAAACAATGGACAGTTCAGTAGCAGCAGAAACCCTTAACACCCAAATTGTAGTCATTATGTATCATTCATCACGAAAAGGAGCCAAGGCTTCTTGGGGAAATGGCTGATTATAGGTCTGTGCCTGAAAATGTACAATTTGAGCTGGGAACATTTTGTCTCACTAGACAGTTAGGAAGACTCCGAGGCAACATTCATGGAACCCCTGTGACTGAAACAGGACAATTCAAGTATTGATAAGCTTCATAATATTCATGAATGAATTACAGAAAATGTACTTAGAAGCATGATTTCGTAATGAAAATAGTGTTAGAGAAACTGATTGTGACCAGAGGGGGATAATATTTGAACAGTGGTAAGAGTCAAATATTTGAAACTCCTTTTTTACACTGTCCATTTTATAAACTCTATGTAATCTATAAGCCAGAGTACATGACAGGTGCATCACAGTTTAACTTGATAATGAGAAATTCTAGAAGCTTTGGTAAAAGGTTTACAGGTAATTATCAAGAAAGGTGATTTGTTGTGAATAGAGGTTTCCTCGATGAGATAGAGGTTCAGAGAGTTTTCTGGTAATATCAGAACTTAAACCCATAAAGGATATGATGCTTTGGAGAGGATCTTCTTTTGTTTTCACAGAGGATGAGATCTTGTGAATTGTTTCTATCCCAATATGGTATGATAGACCACGCCTTCCTGAAAGGTTGCTGTGAACACCCTCAAAAAATTACTTTGCTCAACTGCCAACTGAGATGAAACTAGCAGAGAGGTTATCCCATAAAAGACCTAAATAACAGTGCCCCCATTTAGCTCGAAGCAGTTTGGAGTTAAAACTGCGCCCATATTCCCAAATATTGCTTATAAATGTTCTTTTACATTTAAAGGGGATGTGATATAGATGTGAATAATTTGCATTGATATGCTTTAGTGATTTAAATTTAAGGTCAATTTTGTTATATATATATATATATATTTCTGATATTGATTAAGGTATTGTGATTGTGTAGTTCATTTAAAAATGTAATAATTAGGAAATATAAGTTGTTAATGGATAATCATCAATAATAGTCAAGCTTGTAGTCATGTTAGATTTTCTAGATGTGCATAGATATATTTCAGTTAGATAGACATTCTTCATATCTTTTGAAGACTGCAGAATATGGCATTTAATGTTTTAATAACTTAGGACTTTTCATGACAATGAGACATGTCTGCTCCTGGCAGCACCAATCTACTTCGAGAAAAAGATGGGCATCGAAGAGGCTCCTTATGAAATTTGATAGCCATTTGGGCAAGAAACTGCTCTTGCCTGGACTCTTGCATAAACTGGGCACAAAGAACCTGCAGAGAGAGGACTGCTGAACTTGCCTAAAGATGAGATGGTCTTTTGGGATGCCTGACTCATGAAAGAGTCTGAGAGACATTCTGCAGGACACAGCAGAAAATGGCTGAACTGTCTTTGGAATTTCCTGCTTCATGGAAATGTCTCTGGATACTATGGGCGTGTAGGCCAAAGATAGATGCCTCAACGGTAGAGAGGATCTTTGGGTGACTGTCCAAGCAGTGAGATGTCTCTGATTTCTAGAGTTTTGTAAGTTGCTTACTTCTCATTTACTTAGGTAATATTATATCCTTCTGCAGACTTTGATGGATTTGAAGAATATATAGATAGTTATAGTTTTCCATTGTTATGACAAAAGATAAAATAGATTTAAATATTGTAACTATAATTCTTGCTTTATAACTGCTTTGCTGTATGTAATTTTGCTATGTTAAAGTGAAAGCCTTTCCTTTTTGTTTAAACAGAAAAAAAGGGAAATGATATGGGAAGGTCATTGGTTAATTAATAAAGAAACTGCTTGGCCTGATAGATCAGAACATAGGTGGGTGGAGTAGACAGAACAGAATGCTTGTAGGCTGAAGATGGATGCCCCAACGGTACAAAAGAACTTTGGGTGACTGTCCAGGCAGCGAGATGTCTCTGTCATTTCTAGAGTTTTGGAAGTTGCTCACCTCTGGTTTACTTAGCTTATATTATATCCTTCTGGAGTCTTTAATGGAGTTGAAGAATGGTTAGTTATAGTTTTCCTTAGTTATGATAAAGAAAATAGATATAAATATTGTAACTGTAATTCTTGCTTTATAACTGTTTTGTTATATGTAATCTTACTATGTTAAAATGAAAGCCTTTCTTGTTTGTTTAAACAGAAAAAGAGGAAATGATATGGGAGAATCTTCTGTTTTGTGTTGATTTCATTGGTTAATAAAAAAACTGCCTTGGCCCTTTAATAGGATAGAAAATTAGGTAGGCAGAGTAAACAGAACAGAATGCTGGGCGAAAAGAAGCCAAGTCAGGCAGTCACCATGATTTTCCATCTGACAGACACAGGTTAAGATCTTTCCTGGTAAGCCAAACCTTGTGGTGCTACACTCATTAGAATATGAGTTAATTATGATGTGAGAATTAGCCAGTAAGAGGCTAGAGCTAATGGGACAAACAGTGTTTAAAGAATACAGTTTCCGTGTAATTATTTCTGGTAAAGCTAGCCGGGTGGTGGGATGCAGCCCACCGCCGCTCCTTCAACAGGAAGTAGCCTTCAATACATGAGCACAGGAGACCATTTCCTAAATATAACACCAGTAGCATAGACACCAAAAGCAACAATAAATAAATGGGACCTCCTGAAATCAAGAAGCTTCTGTAAAGCAAAGTATAGCCAATAAGACAAAAAGGCAGCCTATTGAATGGGAAAAGATCTTTATCAACTCCACATCAGACAGAGGACTGATCTCTAAAATATATAAAGAACTCAAGAAATTAGATATAAAAATTTCAAATAATCCAATTACAAATTGGGTTACATAAATAAACAGAGAATTCTCAGCAGAAGAATCTCAAATGCCCGAAAGACACCCAAGGAAATGATCAACATCCTTAGCCATCAGCGAAATGAAAATCAAAGCAGGTATTCAAATAGGAACCTGGAGGCAGGAACTGAAGCAGAAACCATGGAGGAATGCTGCTTGGCCCACTTTCTTATACAATCCGTGACCACCTCCAGGCATGTTTCTGCCCACAGTGAGTCGGTCAGTTGCACATCAATCATTAGTCAAGGAACTTCCCAATAAATATGCTCAGAGATCACCATGAAGGAGGCAATTCTCAGGTGATGTTCCATATTTCCATGGGATTCTGCTTTTTTTTTTGAGTTGTCAAAAACTACCGAGCACATGTGGAGTTGTAACATGATCAGGGGCCTGCTTGTTGTGGTGGTTTTTATCCCATCCAGTACCCTCCAGCTGTTTAGCCACAAAGAAAATCACACATAGGTCTCCATAAATTATAAGCTGATTGGCCCATTAGCTCTAGCCTTTCACTGGCTAACTCTCAAATCTTGATTAACCCTTTTTTTTCTGATCTTTGTTAGCCTTGTGAGTCAGTACCTTTTTCGTTGGGGCAGATCACATCCTGCTGCTTCGATGGTCTGGGCAGGAGTGAAAGAAATCAACTTCCTCCTTCCAAAAACTCTCCTTTTCCCATTACATCATTTCTACTTCCTGTCTGGTTTTCCCACCTATATTTCCTGCCTGGCAAATCAGCGTTTATTTGAAACATGATTGACAGATTACAGACAATTCTCCCGCACCAGAACAAAGATACACAGAGAACCTGTCTCAAAAAGACAAAAGTTAAAAGTAAAAATAAAAAAAAAAAATAGAGATCAAAATAAAGCCACGTAAAGACGGAAAATACACAGAGAATCTTGATATTGTATGCTATTATGCTCTCTTTGAATTGTTTGCATGCTGATGAAGGAGCAACAGTTGCTAAAGGATATTTGCTTATAAATGCTACAAAATTAATCCAAGATAGGTATTTTGAAAATGCCTTGACTTCACAGTTGAAGTCAAAAGGTATGTTACTTTGGAGAAGAGATTTTGCTTTTGTTTCCACAGAAAATGAGAGGCTGTGGATTTATTCAGAGTTAAGAAAAAAAATCAATTTTATCAAGGAAGACCACCTGAGAAGTCTCCGGCAGGAATAGATGGCCCAGATTTCTGAGTTCTTCATCTAGAACAGGTTCAAGACTACTGCCTGAGATGATCAAGAGCATGTAAGTGAGGGTCTTTCTTTGTTCACCATTTTGAAACACTTGAAGAAACTAAACATGGGTTAAATATGAATACCTGTTTTGTGTTAGGAAATAGATACTGAAGTGTTTTGAGGTGATTCTGGTTTGTATTATTTTGTTTCCAGATGGTACAGAAAAGAATGTAGAGGTGTAAAGTAAGCAATTTTGATAAAAATTGGGAAAGCATCATATTTCAGAGTCATAATAAAACATGATGAAATAAGGTGATATGGAGGCTTGAGAAAAGTCTTGTTGGTCGAATAAGACCATTAGCGGGACTGTGTTTATGTAATTCTGGACCTTCCTATATTATCTCCTTTGCTTAAGTATAGAATCTTCCTAATTAAAAGACTGAAATGCTGAAGGCTTTGTGAGAGCCTGTTAACAGTATGCATATACACCTTGTACAGCACACTGGTACATTTAGCATACATACAGCACTCACAAGAATATGCACATATGGGCTGGAGAGATGGCTCAGAGGTTAAGAGCACTGCCTGCTCTTCCAAAGGTCCTGAGTTCAATTCCCAGCAACCACATGGTGGCTCACAACCATCTGTAATGAGGTCTGGTGCCCTCTTCTGGCCTGCAGGCAGACACACAAACAGAATATTGTATACATAATAAATAAATAAATATTAAAAAAATAATATGCACATACATGCACAATCACATGGACACAAGCATAGGTACACATGATTTTGTCGCTTGAGGGAATGTTGTCAAGAGGACACAGAAATCATTATCATGAAGGATGCCTGTCCCTATGCTAGGAGGCAGAGCTGGCCTCTAAGAGGCTGTATTTCTTCTAAGTAGAAGGGTCACAGTGGCTTTTCTTTAGACAACTCCTATTTGTCTACAGCCTGTTCTCAAGTACTTCTTTGGGGATCTCCATCAGAGGGGTCTCTTCCCCTTCACTCATATATGAAAACAACTCTAAAAGCTCCTTATATATGGGGAGTGACAGAAACTGACCACCCCACAAATGACGTTTGAAGCCTTACTTAGAACATTTCATGCAAGCATGATGGCTCCAGAAAGTTTTAAGAGGCATAGACTGACTGCAGGGCCATGCACCAGGCTAAGAACAGTGGCGCATATCCTGGTACTTAATCTGGAAGTACCTTGGAGTCAAGCTGACCCATCTTGCTGATGTCTCATTATGTACCCAGATGTGTGTGGGCCCTGTGTTCTGACAAGAACTCCTACAAAACATTAGAGCTCTTGAGAAACCCTAGGCCTAGGCTGACTTTTACATCCTTTGGGGAGTTTTAAAACGAGGGTGCCAGAAGTGACTTCTCATTTCCAGGATGTAAGGGCTAAACTATAGACGGCATTATACTCTGTTAATTAAGGAAGAGAGATGGTGGACACCTCACCACTGAGAAATGAGGGCAGCATGCAGGGAGGGTCAAGGGCAAGCAGCTTGGTTCTTCTGGTTTGGGGTAGTGTATAATAGGCAGAGGACTTCTGCAAAGCAGTTCTTTGTTGCCGTGAGTTCTTGCTATGGATTACTAACCTCACTTCAAACCACTGCTGTAGGCCACCCCAAAGTTCAGAACAAATAGAGCACTAGAAGGGCAGTGCTTCAGATCTGGGCAACTGTAGTGAGGGAGAACTTGGTGAGCCTGGAGCCTGAAGTAGTTTGCATTGCAGGGTGAGTCACAAGAGTGGTGACAGATTTTCTTAGGGTTACCATCTCAGGTGGTCCTGATTGAGCCAAAGTCAAGGGCAGAGGTCCCTAATTCTCAGTTTTTAAAAAAATTATTATTAGTTCTTTAAGACTTTCACATAATGAGTTTTGAACATATTTGTCCACTTCCCCAAGTCCTCCCTGATCCACCCTGTCTTCCTTACCCAACCTGACTTGCGTCCCCCCCACTCATCGAGTCTGAATTGTGTTTTCCCTATATTAACTGATGTGTTGTTGTAATATGAGTGGTGGGGCTGCGTCCCCAGCACCCTGGCTGCCTGGCTAGCTTATGCCCTGAAATAACAACACACAAATTGTATTCTTTTAAACACTGCTTGGCCCATTATATCTAGCCTCTTCTCGGCTAACTCTCGCACCTGGACTAGCCCATTTCTAATAAGGTGTGTAGCATCCCAAGGTGCGCTTACCAGGAAGATTCTAGCCTATGTCCATCCTGGGTCGGAGCTTCATCGTGTGTGCCTCAGAGAGCAGAGCTATTGCGTCTATCTGGGAAAGGGGAGCATGGCGTCTCTGAGCTCACTTCCTCTTTCTCCCAGCATTCTGTCCTTTTTACTCCTCCCACTTATGTTTTAACCTATCAGGGCCAAGCAGTTTCTTTATTGCTTAACCAATGAAATCAACAGATTGATATATGACACTCCCACATCAATGTGTGGTCTTCTACTAGAGTCTGAAGGATCAGTCAGTGGTAACACCTAAAGAAAACTGACTCTCTTGCCTAGCAGCTGTCAATCATCAATAGCTCCACAACCAGGATGCGGCTTCAAAGCACTTAAGACATTAACAGTACACTGTGCTCTGTAAAGTGTGACCATTCTAAAACATTACTTTAAAATTTTGTGTTCTATATAATTCAAATAAATATACAAAAAAAGACAGAAAAAAAGCACCTGGAATCAATGACCAAATTTCAGTATTTATAGACATATTTGCCAATCCTGTGGAAATGACACCTCCCCCATTTTTCTTCTGGTATTATAATTCCCAGACATATTTACTTTGTGAATGCATCAGAAGGTATCTCTAACTAATAAGAGTATTTTTCCTGTGAGGTCTTTATTCTACAAATTTTCATTTTATTTTATACAGAACATTTAATACCTAGCATAGATTCAAGTTTTATGCACTTTCCTGCAGTTGGATTTTTTGAGTTAGGTTCCAAAGGACATGTTGTGCCTCCTGCAATTCTCCCTTTCTGTCACCTCCCAGGTTCTTTCTCTCTTAGCTCCTGCTGACTCAGAAAGCCGTCATCCTCTATTGAGAAGGTCACACATACTAAATTGTAGGATTTCTTGGCCTGTTAGGACTTTGTGGATTAGAATCAACTTACATTTAAAAAATATTAGTTAGAGTTTATTAATTCTTTACAGTAATGCGTTTCATATTTGAGTTTTAAAATTAAAGTTGCTTATAAAAAACTTGGGAATAAATAAAAGCATCACAGACCAAAATTAATCATATCCAATGTCTATGCAGTTTAATGAAGTTAAACTGTAAGAATTGGCATTTGAAATGGAAGCTGTGAAGTTTCACAGTAAGTTTTACACTTTCAGTATTGAATATGTTTTCTGCACGTATCTGCCACCACCAAAACCAACCAATCAAAAAAGAGACAGAAATAGAAGAAGAAAAACAATTAGCAACATAGAATTTTTTTAACGCCTGCATTAAGTCCTTTCTCACCCACATAAATTCCTTGTTCTCTTTTTTCCCCATGTTATTGTTACCCACATATCCAAAATTTACATATGCTTATATTATTGTATAGATTTGGCATATGAGAGAGAACATGTAGTTTCTTTCTTTCTGAATATGACCTCACTTAATATCATGCATTCTAAGTCCATCCATTTTTCTGCAATTTTTTACCTTCATTTTTCTTTAGATCTGAGTAGCCAGGTGTCCACTATCCCTAGGCATTATGGGAAGACACACTAAAGCCACATTGAGACACTACCTCATCCCAACCAGAATGACTTTCATCATCATATATCTGATAACAAATGTTGGAGGGATTAAGGAGAGAAAGGAACATTTATTTACTGATGATGGGAGGCAAATTAACGTGGTCATTCTGGAAATAAGTTTGAATAGTTCTCAAAAAATTAAAACTAGCACTACTTACAACCAACGTATGTCACTCCTGATCATCTAGCAAGAGAACACTATGCCTTACCATAGAGATATGTGCTCTTTATGCTTACGGATGCTTTATTCACTATAGCAAAGGACTGGAATCAGCCTCATCGTCCATCAACCAATGAATAGATAATGAAAAATATATATACAGAATAGTTCTTGTAGTGTTTTGATGTGTGTGTGTGTGTGTGTGTGTGTGTGATGTATTTGATCAAACTCAGCCCTTGCTGACCTCTCCTGTACTTCTCTCATCCCTGCTGATCCCTCTCCTCTCCAAATCTAGTACCCTTTCCACTCTCATGTCTTTTTCTCTGTGTATCTAATAGGTTTGCTTACACTATAAAGAACGAAAATAGCACACAGGCACTGCAAACATCTGTATCTCATTGTCATGCACAAAGCTGTAGGCTTCTATAGTTTCTGGAGACTGAGAAATTGACCAGTAAAAAAGAAAGCAGAAAGAAGGGGAAACAGTGAAGAAATCAATCAGTGTATAACACTTGCATCCTTCTCAGTCCTTGGATATAAAATCCTTACCCCTTTTCCCACAAGTGGTTTCACATCCATCAACAGACACTCTTGGAACCGTTGACTGAATGTCCCAGGGCATTGATCTTCCCAATTCTTATTTTGGGAGGGTATTCAAAAGTTGCAATTCACCAGCCAGGAGACATTTCTTGTTATCATTTCAACTCTCGATACTTTGGAATACACATGTCTAGTTAGGGTGCAGTAAATTGTATTATATTCTACTTCCTTAATTTTACATTGTGTTGATTTTTATAACAACCGTGCTAAATCTTTTAAAAACTAATAATTCATGGACTTAATATATGTGAAAATTTGGTGTGTTTTTGATATTTATTGACCACATTAATTTCATGGTCAATTCATTGCACTTTGTGCCAGTGTAAGTTTTTTCAGCAAGTGACTATCAGTGTCTTATTTTATCAAATTTTTTATTTTGAAAAATGTTAACATATTCTAAATCTTTCTTATGTGAGCCTGCAATCTTATTCATACTCTTTCTGTGACAATAAATACTAATTGTAAGTAATAAAAGGAACAAAGAAATACATAAAATAGCATGGATGAATAAAAAAAAGGGTGGGCCAGAACTTATGAAGTTTATAATTCATACTGTTTGATTTGTTATTGGGGAATTCCAGAAATGAAAAAACTTAATCAATAATGGCAGGACAAAAGCCACATCAAATGATTCCCAGAGGGTGCTGGAGAGATGGCTCAGAGGTTAAGAGCATTGCCTGCTTTTCCAAAGGTCCTGAGTTCAATTCCCAGCAACCACATGGTGACTCACAACCATCTGTAATGGGGTCTGGTGCCCTCTTCTGGCACACAGGCATACACACAGACAAAATATTGTATACATACATACATACATACATACATACATACATACATAAAATGATTCCTGGAGACAGACATGGAGGAGAGGGAAAAGCAGAGATGGGCTGCAAAGGACAGGAAGAAACTTTTTAGGGTGATGAAAATATTTCATTTTCAATAATAGTTATGCAGGTGAAGTAGTCATCCAGCCCCACCAAGCAGTACCACTAAAATGAAGGTGTTTAACTGGGGTAAGTTATTGACTAACTGAAGTCTGTTTTATGAAGACAATCAAAGCATTCTCTAAAAACATCTGCTCTGGACAGTGATGTGTTCTCTACACAGTCCCTCAGAATTCATTATTGAAAGGGACGAGTCAGAGACATTTGTACATGAGTTGTTGTCCTATAGCTCCTGTTCATGTTGTGTTTTCTGTCCCTTTGAGCTGACTCTGCTTGTTATCACTATCAAGGTAATGAACTTTTGATTTATCACTGAGAGTTTCCTCATGCCCAATCCAGCTAATAGGTGGAGTGTGTGACAATTAGTAATGATAATAGCAGCAGCTGTATTTACTACTGTTCTCCACTCTTCCTGGAGAAGGCACAGTGTAGAACTGTCAGATGAAGTTCCTATTCTCAAACTCATGTGTCAGATTTCTGTTTTTGCTTATCTTTTCAATAACTTGGATGAAATTTCTACATTTTCTAGAGTGCAATCAAGTAAAATAATTATTTCAATATATATTATTGATACCCAATAAAAATTATGGTTATGCTCTTGAGGTAGAATATCTGAATTATGAATATTTTAGGAATACTTTTTAACTTTATCTAGCTGAAATAATCAAATAATCAGTTAATTTGTGTTAATGAATATTCCTAGTGTTGATGACTGTTCTAACTCTATGTCCTGAGTATTTTGAACACTGAATTGAAAGTGAGAGGCCAGATAGCCCCTCAGAAAACTCTGTTTCTTTTGGATGCTCACATGGCTGCTACATAGCACAAGACTACTCTTTCTAGTTTTAGAAAAAGTTTCTTTTTAATTAAGTGTGTATGAGTGTGTCTGTGTAGCAGCATGCACACATGAGCAATGCACTTGCCGAAAGCCAGAGGGGTCAGATCCTCTGGAGCTGGAGTTATAGGCAGTTATGAGCTGCCTGACCTGGGTACTGAGAATTGAGCTCTGGTTCTATGGAAGAACAGTGTGCTCACTATCAATCACTCTGCCATCTCTGAGTCATTTTTTTTTCTTTTGAGGACCCTTCATGACATTATCTGTTATACCTATACTAATTTATAGTTCTGCCAGTATTTGACAATAGTTCCCTTTTTAAAAAATTCCTTACTCACATTTGTTATTGTTTATCATTAAAAAAGATATAACAGACATGAGGTTATATCTCATTGTGGCTTTAATTTGTATTTCCATAATGGTTTGTGATGTTGAAAACTTTTAGAAATCAGTTCACATGGATGAACTAACAAAATACAGTGTGACTGAAAAATAGGGCACTCTCCTTATTGAGATGTTTTTTTTTTAGAATTTGGAATCAAGGTAATACATGCTTCATGTAAGGAATTTGCAGTGATCTTTCCCTTCCTGTTTTATTTATTTTGTTCATCACTGTTTCAATCTCACTGATGATTGTGGAATTCTTTATGTTCTCTTACCTTTTGACTTCAATTTGCAAAGGTTTCCATGTCTTAGAATTTTTTTTCCTTTTTTTTTCTAGATTGTCTAGTATTTTGCAATAAGCCATATCCAAATAGCCCCTAATAATTTTCTGGCTTTTACAGAAACTGGCAATAGCATATTTCATCACTAATTTTATTAATTTGGTGTCATCCGTATTTATTTTGGTAGATTGATTAAGGGTTTTCAAGCTTGTCATTTTTTGAAGGAGTAATCCTATAACTGATTTTATATTCTTTCACTTTCTACTTTATTAATTTTTGCCCCTTTATTATTTCTAGTCATCTATCATTTTAGGCTTTAGATTGTTAATTTTTAGTAGAACTTTTTGGTGCATTATGTGGCTGTTTGAGATATTTCTGTCATTTTAATGCAGTCACTCCTAGCTATAAAGTTTTCTCTTACAAAAAAAAAGGTTCCGGGGGCTGGAGAGGTGGCTCAGAGGTTAAGAGCATTGCCTGCTTTTCCAAAGGTCCTGAGTTCAATTCCTAGCAACCACATGGTGGCTCACAACCATCTGTAATGGGATCTGGTGCCCTCTTCTGGCCTGCAGGCATACACACAGACAGAATATTGTATACTTAATAAATAAATAAATATTTAAAAAAAGGTTCCGGGAAGTTGTACTTTCATTGTTATTTGATGCAAGCGATTTTAGAAATGTCCCTCCCTGATTTTATCCGTGGCTTCCCAGTTATTTAAGAATATACAATTTAATCTCCATGTATTTGTGTAGTTTCTGTAATTTCTGTTTTTATTCTATTGTCTTTCTCCTTCAGGACCTCTAGAACATTAACAATTGTGCTGATTTGAATTCGAATTTGGCCTCCATATACTCATATGCTTGAATACTTAGTCACCAGTGAGTGGAACTGTCTGAGAAGGACTAGGAGACACAGCCTTGCTGGAGGAGGTACTCCAGAGATGGGCGTTTGGATTTCAAAATCCTACCCCAGGATCAGTCTCACTCTCTGTGCCTGAAACTTGATCAGATGTAAATCTTTCCAGCAATCTGCCCATCTGCCTTCTACCACATTCCCTGCCATGCTGAAAATGAACTAGGTATCTGAAACTGTAGGTGAGCCCCAAATAAATGTCTTCCTTTGTAAGTTGTCTTGGCCATGGTATCTCTTCCCAGCAACACAACACTAATTAAGACAATCATCCTCCTGGAGAAATCCAGCTATGGATATCAAATATACTGCTGGAACTTGAGAATTCTTGAATGCTGCAGCAGTGAACAGCAGGCAGGTGGCTCCGGAGTTTAATTCACCTGTCCAACTCCTTTTTAAAGATACCAAATACATGGTTCGCTTTAGTTGAGGAGATTTACTCCCAGCTGCTGAGGATGGAGATCTTATTTCCTATGTATCCCAGCCTAGGCTGAGCTTCCTCCACATTTACCCTCCAGTTTAAGAGTGCCTGGATCTTCTGCTAACTACAGGGGCTTTCTTTGGCATTTTATTATGCTTCATGATCCAAGGTTGCCCTGGTTCCAGGCCCCCAGGGCATCTTAAAACAGAAGGTCATCTCTCTAGACGGTGCCCAGCTGCTGTCCTCTGAGTTGCATAGAGGCATGACGTGTTGTGTCGCCAGCACAGACTCATCTAGAGACAGAGCACTGTTTTTCACAAGCTCACAACTAGGTGTGAGGCTTCCATGTGCTGTGGGCTTGCTTACCCTAAGGCTGTGATTTCCCTCTGCCCTCCAACTTGCCTTACAGAAGCCACATTTGCCCCGTGCCCAACCAAGGAACTATTGACTAAAGCTGTTTGGCTACTTCTAACTGGAAAGTTGCTCATCTTGGTTCTGTGGAATCCAGAAGTACTTCTTTCTTTGTTTTATTCCAACTCTTTCATTCAGCAGGTCATAGAGAGGCAGGTTCTAACTCATCGCTTTTCAGTCTCCCCAGTGGACTGAAGAAAATGTGACATTTTGTTTTTGTTTCTTTTGTGAAAGTTTTGTGATTCCTTTTCCTGATGATGGCCCTGTATTGCCCAGGATTTCTCTCCTCTGCTTTTGGGGAAATTGTCCACAGCCTACTGCGTGTCTTCATCACCAGTTCCTCTCAGCTTCAGGAGCAGGGTGAGGCATCTCCATACAACCATCAGACACTACATTTCCAATCTCACACTTTACCTCCTGAGTTCTCTCTAGTGCCTTTCACTTTCATTTACCCTCCAAATGCAAGTGACCTTGAGTGTTCGCAGCCTCAAGCATCTGATTGTGCCACTTATAAAACACAGGCCTGGAATAGATGATTAAGGTCACCTTCACCCCTCATGGGGTGTGGAACACAGTGCTCTGATGGTCATAGGAAGTGTTTACATTTTTTGACTTATCACTTTGCTCAATTATGGGGTTTGATTGAGGCTCTCAGGATGGTTTCCAATACACAGTTGAGTTATAATATAATTCAGGTTTCACAAGCATCCTCTTTATGTGTGCTTATGTGTGGAGTACAATGGATGCTTTTCAAGGACCATCCTGAGTACACACACAGGATAACTATCTAGTTCTTCCTAGTCTGCTCACTGGGTATATATTTTATAGTCTATTTTTATAAAATATATTGTAGGTCATATGTGATTGCCTTATGGAAGTGGAAATGAGTTTTAAATTATTTATTTTAAGCTATGTCACACCTCGTCCTTAAATCCAAGGCAGTTAGGACCCAGTATGAGGGCTGGCTAGATTGGGAATTGACCCATGCGAGCAGGGACTGGGGGTTACATTGTGTTGCTACATAAAGAAAACTTGTATATAGGTCTGCTATGCCAGAGGAGGATGGAACCAGCCAAGCACTGATGCTGTTCATCTCTGGACTGGGAGGAACCCCTGCATTATTAAGATAGATGGTGCGGGAGAATTGTCTGTATTCTGTCAATCATGTTTTAAATAAACGCTGATTGGCCAGGCAGGAAGTATAGGCCAGAAAACCCAACAGGAAGTAGAAATGATGCAGTGAGAACAGGAGAATCCTGGGAAGGAGGAAGTTGATTCCTTCCACTCCTGCCCAGACCACCGAAGCAGCAGGATGTGATCTGCCCCACTGAAAAAGGCACTGAACCACATGGCTAACATAGATCAGAATAATGGGTTAATATATGCTACAAGAGCTAATAAGTAGCCTGACCTAATGGGCCAATCAGCTTTATAACTTATAGAGATATCTGTGTGATTTTCTATGGGGCTTGCCAGCTGTGGGGTACTAGGCAGGACAGAAACCTCAACAAGCAGGCCCCATTCGTGTTACAGATAAACAGCTAAACTGCATTTTCCTCTTATTCTAAATTTGCTAATCTGGTTCTATATAATCTAGACTCTGGTGCTAGCAACCCTTTCATCCATTGATCACAGAGTCTGGGAACTAGGCTTCTCACTTTGACTTACTCTTGTTCTGAGAAGTCCAAGAATAAGAATATAGAAATGTAGGTTCCAAAAATAAAAATGTAGAAATAAAGAAATATAAAGCTATAAGCCTAGGAAAATTGGAGTAGACCGTCAGCAGCTTTTTCAAAAGTTTAAGTATTAACTATTAACAGTGGATAAGTTTGCTTTACAATCCATAGCTCCATCTGCAAGACTGAAGTGGCCCTCTGTAAAACTGAGGGTCCCTCTGCAAACTGAGGGTCAGCTTTCAGATAACCCTCAGCAACTCATGGCCATCAACTGATGAGAGCGGAGTTAACTTTTAAATGATGGGGTGTACCTGACTTTTTGGTTGTGTATTATCTCATACACTTCCCTGCTACATGAAATTGGCAGTATCAGGGGAGTGCAAAGCTTTGGTAAACACCATCAGAAAGAGCCAGAAAGAAACATGGGCTAAATACAAATGCTGGTTTAAGTGAAAAATCCTGTTAATGAAAATTATATAAAAAAAAAAGCAATTTGTGAGTTTTACTTTGAGATTGTAAAAATTCTTTTGTTCATGCCTCTTGCTTCTTGCTATAAAAAGGGGAGTTCGGAATCAGCCCATTGCCACAGCCTTACAAGTCCATCTCTGGCTGTGGTCTCAGCTAGTTGTCAAGCTTTTTGTGCCCCATTGAGATTTATTTTTTGAATTTTTAATTTTTTTTCCTGGAATAAAGTTTGCTTCTGATTTAAAAGATTTTGGTGGTCTGTCCCTATCTTTGTGCGACCCCGTGGACCCAACATTTTATTTCAGCATCTCAGAAACCTAAGTCAGGATGGAATTAGCATGATTTAGATCATTATGTATCTGACCAGATGTTTTATTTTTATCACTCAACTTTTCACGAGGAAACTTAGTTTACACAGAGCATCAGGCAATTTTTTTCCTGTCTGGCGAGATTTGCAGTCTTAAGGACTGGGAGCAGCTCTTGACTTTTCAGAGAGGTAAGGTTTGCCTCTGTCTTTGGCTTTCCTTTAGATTCTCCACGGGCTACTAGAATGTGTGTGCCTACAGTCAATTCATTAGAAGGAATAATATCTTATCAAAAATTAAAACAGTTTCAAAGGTGGGAATGAGGTTTGAAGAGTGGCTTTTGGTGGCCCTGTGAGGTAGGGAAACTCACCCAGGTCTTCTCTGCAAATGACCTGCAGAAGCACAGGTGCTCAGGATGAATCGGCTGATGCCACCAGCCTCCGGTTCTTGTAGGTGCTTGGGCAGTGATTCGGGAAGCACCGTCAGATTAGAAGGACCTCATCCCAGCAGAACAGTTGCTGGATGCCAGCTTTTCATAGCAGAGATGTAACATAACTGGCAGATCTAAGGGGGAAAACCTCTAACCCAAGCAAATAGAATGCAACTGCTTAAATAGAGAGGAATCCAAGGGCTGTGTACTTTTACCATTAATAAGGCCTTTGGATATCCCCCATGCTACAGATATTTTCCTGAGACCTGAGTTGGCTCCAGTGTTTCACATGTACCATGTTTCACATGTATGGTACAATATGGAAGGCAAAACAGCAGTATATTTTTTGTTGCAAAAGTTATCCTACCTCTCATTGATGACAATTTTTTTCTGAAATTGTCATCATTAGACTTTAAGTAACACTAACATGTGCTTTACATTGTTAGGACATTCCATGTTTTGCCATTGCTGGTCCTGGGGACAAGGCAACTGACTTCTGCCCACAAATCTTTATCCTTAGAGTACTGTGCACTTGTTGCTTTCTCTGTGTGCCTGGCGAGGCTGCAGAGGACACAGGTCAGTGTAGAGGACACGTGGCTTCTGGAGAGTAATTGACAAATGTGTGCACCTGTGGTGTGTGTGTGTGTGTGTGTGTGTGTGATTTGTATATGTATGAACACTTCTCTTTGTGCATGTGTGTGAGAGTGAGTGAGTACGTGTGTGTGTGAGAGAATGTAAAGGACAGAGGTCAGGTATTTTTTGTTGATTCTCTCCACTATTTTTCTTTTCTTTTTTGAGACAAGGTCTTTAATTTTACCTGGAGTTCACCAGTTTGCCTAAGCTAGCTGAATAGTGAGCCTCCTGGGCCCACTAGTGTCTGCTCCACCTAGTGCTAGGATGATCACCACATACTGACATGTCCAGCTCTTTCCATAGGTGCCGAGAATCCAGGCTCAGATCCTCATTCTTCTGTGGCAATCACTTCGCTTACTATTCATTCTCTCCATCCCCCCATGTCTGCCTCTGAAGCCTGCAGCCACCTCTGCAGAACACATGGATGACTGTTAACCTTTGTCGGGTAGAGGCAACGATTGTTGGCCTGTTTGTCCCTGCAGAGACAGAGCACTTTAGAGGCAATTCTGACCTCTGCAGCTGCCCTGTCTCATCTCCCTGCCCTGCCTGATCCCTTGCTTGATCATATGAGCATTGCCTCTCATCCTTCCCAGCTGCCTCCTGTCTTTTGGCATTAACCTCCTTTCCAGTGTCTGAACATAATTTAGAGAATTATTATCCTCTGAATAGAGTATGAAAGACACAGCCTATTTGTCTGAGTACTGTTACCGTTTTCCTGAAGATCTAATACAAGTACCTACAAGCGGCATCATGGAGGGTGTGGCCTGCTTTTTATCAGGTGACCTTAAGGCTTCTAATTTGACAGCCACATCTCTGTGGCCTGGGTAAAACAGAAGGAGCACCAGGTCAGGGTCCTTTGTAATAAGTCCTACGAGAAGCTACAGGGTGGGATGCTGTGATCTCCAGGGTGCTCCTCATTAATGCAGATCCTCCCTTGACATAGTTTCTGTTGGCACTGTCATCATGGCATCCTGTCTCAAAGACGTAACAAGGTATACGACTCTTTTCCTTCTGCCCACTGTTGTCATTTGAATGTGAAATATCTCCCATGGGCTCATGGGCTTCAACAGTTGTCCATCCAGGTAGGTGATACTGCTGGGGAAGGCAGAGGGACATTGAACACAGAGGGTAGTAGGTCAATGGGAAATGTGGGTCTTGGGTGGGGTGGGCAAGATTTGAGTCTTTTTAACCTACTCCTTACTCCTGTTCTCCCTCTCTTCTTCTTGACTATGGATACTGTTGATATATATNTAGCTTCCTTACACCCAGTGGTTCTCAACCTGTGGGGTTGAGAGTTTGCTTTGAGAGTTTCATATTGGATATCCAACTTTGTGGCTATAAGTGTTATATTATCTACAGTGGCTGCCCCTTAAGCCATGGCAAGGGCCTCAGCCTAAGGGGATTCTGTTCCCTCAGGCACCAACTCTTTCAAAGCTATTAAGGGAAACTTTACCTAAATCTAAAGAACGCACAGTTCAAGGTTTCAAGTGGAATTCTGCTCGCTCTGAGAGGCTGAATAGCAATTAGATAACTTCCATCAAACTAGCTCAGCATCCTTCTCTCTGTTCCACTTAGAAACCCATGCTCACTGGTTCCTTCTTACCACTTCCTGTCAGCTACTTGCCGACTCAGCCTACTGCTCATGGGCTAATTTTGTTTTATCAAACACGACTTTGAATTGTTAACAAAAGCAGTATGAAAAAAATTCAACACACTTTAAAATAATATTCCCCAACAGGGTACAATATGTCCATCTTGTTTCTTACCCCTGCCTCCATGCCCTCCCTGGCGCAATGGGATATGTCCCCTCCTCTAATCTAGGACAAACTCTCCCTTCAGTTGCTTCTTGTCAGAGATTTTTGTCTCAGCAACAAGAAAGGAAACTAACTCAACTACCGTTCCTTCTAGTGAGCTTTATAAACCATAGCTTCTTAGCCCATGAGTCACATAATTGAATGTGTGAAGGTCACAAAAATCTTGGCAGTAGTAAAAGTTTCAGAGTGTGTAATTTCAAAACAAAACAAAGCAAACAAATAAAACTCCTCAAAATCAAATCTAATGAGTTTGAGGTGTTTCTGTGTCTGCTTGTTTGTGCTGCGTCATGTGACTTCACTACAGCCTTGGTTCTGAGCACACAACACGTATACTTGGCACTGTGAATGCATGCCATCATGGTAGGCAATGCCAACAGATGCTTCATAAAATGTCTCAGTTCAAATTGAAGATTATTGTATGTTATGAACTGGAGTGCTTCTATTGTATATACAAGGTTTCCACTCATAAAAATGTAACTTTAAAACATGACTTAATTATGGGAACCAAAGATTTTTAATGTATTCTGTCTTTTCCAGGCATGTATCAAGTTAATACTTTCATTGAATTGAATTGTGTTAGATTGTTTCATGTTAAATTTTTCTTACTGAGTTGCTGACTTGGGATTCATTAAAATATGTTAGGTGAATTTTGGCTTAAGATTAGAATAAAATTTATAACAATTTCTGAACTGATTCTAAACATACTTCTGCCATTTCATACTACTGATTTATGCGAACCAGAATTTACAGTTGTGGTGATTATAAATCAAAAATATCACTCAATTATAAAAAACATCAAAGATGCCATCTATCCTACATCATCTAATATTTTGCCAAGATATAACACTTCACATAAAGATAAACAAGCTCATCCAGCTAACTCACACCCAAATTTGCCTTAATCTTTAATTGATAGTAAAATTATCCATATATCAAATATGCTACAATTGTTATACATATTATTTATATACTAGGACAGTGTAAACATTTCTTGGGCAAAGCGGGGTGAGGAATGAAAAGTCTTTCAGAAACCAACACTAAAGATACCCATGTGCTGACGACCTCCAGATTTGCTTACTCGTCTCATGTAAGGATGTGATCTCTTTCAAAACTCTAAGCTTTGATCACTACCAGACAGACTCACCGCTTTTGTATTTCCTATTTGGAAATGTATCTTACTTTCTTTGAAAATAAGCCCAAGATCTCACTCTCTGAAATCCTTGTGATCTTTGTCCAAAGGATTCAGGTGATCCACACAGAGGATAACGTAGAACATAGAGTTTATCATTAAGTGAACACATTTTCATGGGATAAGAATGGACAAAGAGAACATTGACAATCTGCATTTTAGGCCAGCTTTATACTATTTCTAATGTCTCTAGGACAGTTTAACTTTACCAAGGAAACTTAATTTCTCTCCAGGTAATTGATAGGACATTTGGATTGCTTTTTCAGGGGAGGGCAATGGTGTACCCTTGTTCAGTATCAGCAAGCCTCACCTAGGACCCAGTTTATAGTAATTACCAATTAACGACCTTCTGAGACAATTAGGATGTCATGTCTTCCTAGGGCCAAAGATAACTCAAGTTTTTCCCTCTGGCCAGACATTAAAATACTGCAGCTTCAGGCCCTGCTTTTATAATCTGCTGATTATGTGGGAAGGGCCCAGCCCTAATGGCTTCAATTTCTAATACTTGACTAGCTATGATTCTAGTTTCATAATCAGAGAGTTATAGGATAGTTTAGGGATCATTAAGAGCAGAGCAAAACATTGGTTGCACATCAGAACCCTCTCAGAACAAAATGAAAACATTGGTGCCTGGTTAGAAACTGCAGGCAAATCATAGACTCAGGAAGTCTGCTTCAGTAGCCTGGGTATAGCTCTAGACCTCAGGTGATTCTGCTTTTACCAAACTTGAGAACCTTTGAGACAACTAAAGTCTCTACAACTCAGAGAAAACATCTCATGGGACTATGTAGTGATGAAGAATGTTGTGGTTGAATCTGGTGCTATTTCCACAAAAGATCCATTGGTTTGGGAAAACCTTTAAAAGAAAATTCAGTGATCTTACACAATGTATCACAAAGTTTCAAAATAAGTTGGCTATTGTGTGAAAGATGCAAAGACCATGAACTTTTTTACTTGAAGGGAGAGGGCATGGAACCAGCAGTTACAAGAAGGAGAGAGGGACTGGCCAGATACACAGCCTGCAGGAAGGAGTCCTGTAGTTCTGTTTGATGTAGAGTCAAGTGGCTTGAGTCACTCCAGTTTTTCTCTTTTGAAATTAAAATAAGTTCTGTGCACTAATTGGTGTTTATCATTTGCTATGCATGTATCCAAAATGCACGAGTTAGAAAAGCAATTAGGTCTATTTAGAACATGTTTCAGCAGTGCCTGTCTATGATAAAAACAGCAATCACAAAGACTGACAAACCACCAAAAAAGCAAGTATCTTATGTGGCAGAGTTGCAAAGTGCTAATGATTTCAAAATTAGGTCCCTTTCATTCTGTGGCACAGAAGGCTATCCTCGAAGGATATAAGGAGTGAGCTGACTAAGGAACGACATGAGATGATGTATGTGGTCTACAGACAGGGTGAAGGGAGCAGAAGAGAGCTGGAGGATAGGGAAGTGAAACCTTTTGTCCTGCTCTGCCCAGTTCCATAAGGTTATGGGAAGAACTCAGCTGTGGCAAGAGACTGATGTGAAGCCAGTCAGCCCACTATACATGCCAAGCCTAAACTGCAGCCATAAATAATGATGACTTTATTTTCCTCCATTCCTAATTAGAAACAACAATATACAAGGAAACAGAAGATACTTAATGTGTAATTATTCAGTCAGCAATTTTAAAATCATAAATATGGATTTCTCAGAGTTAGCTCACATACTCAAGTCATCTGAAATAGAGAACCATATGCAAATGTGATTAACACATCCATACACCAAACTGCTCTGAGATTTCTCTTAACATAAGATGATTGTTGCAGGCAGGTGTAGGTCATTAGTGGTGATAAGTGAAGGCCTGATTCTAGCCCTGCTTCTGGATTCTGAGATCTTAGACAGAGTTAGTCAGCAGCATCTATCTGAGAACTCCCAAAGCATGGCCCTGAATAAATGGCACTCCACTTGGGGACAGAGAGGTCAAACCAGCTTGCCAAAGAGAAGATGACACAGAAGCACACCCCGTAGCAGTGTGGAGGTCGTTCTGGGCCAGCCAGACCCAGGTCATCCTGGCAAACTCTTATCTCTTCCAGCCTGGATGCTCTGTGTCTTGCTCTCCCAAGAAAGCTCACTGGCACACTGGCATCCCAAAGTTGAAGTGTACAAACAGGAACCGTGATTTTTGTGGCCTCATTCTCTCGTGAGCCTGTTCCTACATCAGCATTTATTACCTCGGGAAATAACACCAAAGCAGACACTTGTACAAGCTTAAGCCAAAATCCGTGCCGTAGAAACGTGAGTCATTTTGACACTTTCTTTTCCTTTTCCTTCCCCCTTACTTAAATAATTCCTGTCATTTACATCTACAAGCTTCGTCCGAGTCTCCTGGGTCCCCTCTCGTTAGAGCTACTGTCAGCATCTACACATTCTAATTGTCCCTTTGCCTCTCTCTGGTTCTCTCCTGTATCCTTCTAACTCATTCTGTCTATAAAATCCAGAGTGACCTTTAAGTATATGTATGATTTGAGTATCCCACTATATACATTATGTAATATGTGCTGCCGTTTCATTTTCTGCTTAAGACTTGTGAGTAGCTCCCCATTGCATTCTGTGGGAAACATCAAATCCTACATCACACCCTGTAAATGGGATTCAGTGTGGCATAGTTCTTCTTGTCCCTGCCACTTTCTCATCTCTGCTGGCTGCTTCCAGTTTCGGTGGCCTCTCTGAGCTTAAAAAAAAATGCTGATTTGTTTTGTTCCCGAGTAAACTTGAAACTTACTGTCCTCCTCACCAGAAATGTGCCTTCCCCATCCCCTCCCCTCGCCTTTCCTTCATGCCCAGAGCTTTCATTGCAAGCCACTCTGCAGACTGCTCCTATAGACCAGCTAAATCAGGCTAGTTCTGGTCCTTCATGTCACCTTCCACAGATGACAGCTATTTGTCGTCATTTGTTTCCACTTCTTTGGGTCTCATCATGATGACTCTTGATGAGAGAAGTGAAACAGCTATGTCTGTGGATCTAAATTTCATAATACTGAAAAAGGGCTTATTTCTGTAAGCGGTTGATGCCAGCACTGGATATGCCTAAGCCTACAGAACTGCAACAGTGACCATTACCAGACAAGGGACTTTGCAGATCAAGGTTTTCATGACAAGACACATCCAGACCCAAACTTCTCCTCATAGCTGGTTGTTAGTCTTGGTGAAGGACTAAATACAGCAATAGCTCTAGAGCTAATGTCTGTGGGACCTTGGTATGAATTCCTTTTTATTTTTCACAAGAATGTGTGAAGGGAGCAGGCGAAAGCACCTTGACTTGAGTATTGCCATTTTGACTTCAGACACCATTTTACCTGTAGGGTGAAACAAAGTACAGGTTCCCAAGCCCCAGAAGAGCTGGAACCTTCCAATAACTCTTCCCTAAACTATAGAAATAGTCATTTTGTACCCTTACTTCTCTAGAAACATTATGGCTGTTTGTAATAACAGAAAGAACAAATGAATCTGATTGGTTGGATAGAAAAGCTTACTTTGTATTCAATTAAAAATGATGAAACATTCAAGAAAGCCCCAATCTCTAAGTTCTAATTGGTGAAAAATTGTAACTGTAACTTGGCAACAAATGTTTGTGATTTTTTTTTTTGCTTTAAATACTAGCTTCAGCTGACGTTCACGGTCACAGTTCAGCTCCCAAATTCATTTTATGGCCCTGATAGATTATTCCTTCCCCATCCTTCCTTCTTTTGTGCTGCCCTACATTAAATCTTGCTTTCACCTCTTGTGTCTGCTTGAGTTGATTTGGAATCTCAGACCATGACATGTGTGTGTTATTCATGGAACCCCCATGGAGTTGGAGTCTTCTTCCAGACCCCTCTCCCAGCTCAGGTGCAGGCACAAGGAGGAATGCCGACCCTCTGCCCACGGCTATTCCCTGGACCTGAAAACCAGATGAAGCAAGAATATGATAAATGAAGGCATTAAACATATTTATTTCCTGAAGGAGTAACTGAGGATCAGTGTCAAATTGGAAGCTGCTAGGCCCTTCAGCAGCATTACCCAACCCAGTGTGGCCTGTGACACAATTTATTATTGAAAATGCAGATATGTTACTCATTGTATCATTGTATGATACTTTTGTGACATTTATTTTTATTTTTGCTTTTATTTATTCTTGGGTGACTTTATATATAATAGAATGTCTACCTTTAACTCTCCTCAGTGCCTTTCAGGGACCACTAACCCTGTTCCCAACTACTTCATGACTCTTCCTCCTCCTTTTCCTGCTCCTCCTTTTTTCTGATACATTGTGTACAATGAGTGTTGCCCTCTGTGCATGACTATAGAAAACTATCCACTGGTGCTTAAACAACTTTTCTAAAGTCACACCACTGAGGGATACTGACTCTCCACCAGTGACCACCAACTGCCATAGCTTCTCAGCTAGGAGTGGGGACTCATGTAAGCTCCTTATCTCTCCATGGTATTTTTGGGTCCTCTCATCTCCATGCAATTTTCTGACAGTATGAAAGACATTCAGTGGAGAGGATACTTCCAGTTCAGTACAGTTTCTCCAAGTTTTGTGATCAACTTGTGTAGATGGAGCTGTGGGCTGCATTCCTGTCACCCAGCTCCCAGCTGCCTGGCTAGCTTATGCCCCAAAATAACAACACACAAACTACATTCATATAAACACTGCTTGGCCCATTTCTATTAATGTGTGTAGCACCACGAGGTGGTGACTTACCAGGGAGATTCTAGCCTACGTCCATCTTGGGTCGGAGCTTCATCACATCTGTCCCAGAGAGCAGTGGCTATGGCGTCTTAGCTCACTTCCCTTCTTCCCAGCATTCTGTTCTGTTTACTCCACCCACCCAAAGGCTGGCCTATCAAATGGGCCAAGGCAGTTTCTTTATTAGCCAATGACCTTCACCCATCAAACTTGTGTGGTATTTTAAGCAGTAAGCTCTTACTGCCATGTTCAGGTGGGTAACTAAGGAAAACAGAATATGTTGTTCTGAGGGTCTCCGGGATTCCCCAACTAACAACTTGCCAGTTTATGCTTGGTAGATTATGGCTTCTCAGAGGACTATTACTTGTGCATTTGCTAACCTGGAGATTTCTAGAATGTCTTTATAAAAGCCACACTTGACTGGGTTTTCTTTCTAACCTTTGCATAGATTTGAGACTTTTTAACGTGTCCTAGTTCTTCTCTAACATTATGGTTGCAAACTTTAAAAGAGAGACATATAAGAGAGCCATGGCTCTCTCTACTAATGACCAGGCAGAAGGAGGTTCAAATAGGGGAATGCAGGCACTCGGTAAGCAAAGAGATAGAAAGAGAGGGATAAAGAGAAGGTGGGATTCATAAAGAGAGGCAAGAAAGGAGGACGAGGAAAAAAAGAGGTGGAAATGAAGGTTGGGTTGAGGAGGAGTCAGGAAGCAGGGAGAGAGTGAAACTTCCCTCCAGGGTACTTGATGTGTCTTCCTTTAAGAGCTGAAGCACATAAACTCAGTTACAGTATATCTATCTGATCTTGAGAAATTCACACTCTGCCTACACATATAAGGGCAAATTTAGGAATTCGTTAGCACTCTAGAAACACACAGAGAAGACTAGATGTTGGAATAGCTCTGTGTTCTCTCTGTGCCCACTTCTATACCCCACGGTTCTTAGTTTCTTTATACCCCAAGCAACATGGTTTCTGGTCAAAAGGTATTTGTTTTTTGGATTGATTGATTTTCCCTTGGATCCTAGTGTTTATTTGTAGCTTTAGTTTCAGCAAAGATTGCAATGTTCCTGTTCCTTCCTTTCCTGAGTTATTAAACCCCAGGAGCAGGACCTCTCAATTACAGAGCTCTGGCACATCTCACAGTTCCTTGACTCCACCAGCCTGTGGAGTTGCTGTGCAGGGTCCCTATAGTTCCCTATGCAGAGGTTGCACCATAGGCCATTCCTCTGAAGGTCCAGACCCATGAAAATGATAATCTCCTAGTGTCTGGGACATAGTATTCATTCCTCACTAAAACCTGCTGTGAGACTGTTAGTGCCTAGAGTTCATCACATGTCCCTTTCTTTACAAGCTGTTCCATAAGAATTGTGATGACATGAAAGAGAAATTTCCCACAGAATCTTGGGCATATGAATGCCTGCTCCCCAGCTGGTAGAAGCTTAGGAGGTGTGGCCTTTCTGAAGGAAATGGAAGCAGCTTTGAGAGTTTAAGCACTCTGCCATTTCTTATTTGCTCTCTGCATCGCATCATGGTTGTCGTTCAAGATGTAGTTCGTTAGTCTCCTGTTTCAGCAACCTGCCTGCTGTTACTTCAGCAACCATGCCTGCCTGCTTGCTGCCATGCTTTTTCACCTAAGCGAATAGAGAATCTGCTGTGAGATTGTGTCTCCCAGAAAAGTTAGACACTCCCCATATGAAGTCTCCCTATAGGGCTCCCTAAACATGAGCCAAACAGGGACAACACCAATGACCATGCTAAAGTAGGAGACAAGCTCATGAGGCCTTACCCCTGGACAAAGAACTATAGGCAACTAAGCGATGCTGAGAGCAAGAAAATAGTCTTTTCCAGGGGACAACATAAGCCTATGGAAACAGCAGGCCAAATAAAGTTCCTATGTTTATCTTTATCATCCTGTTTTAGCACAGCAATAGAAAAGTAACCCACTCAAGCCTGAATTACAGCACTGAGTAATGGAAACCTCTTTGAGTGAGGCAGACTAACTCCTTGCATCAACAGTAGCTTCATTTAGAATCATGAAATAACATACTTCATGGAAAATCATTATTGATATTTTTCAAATGATTTTCATGTCAAGAAAAGTGACAAAATCAATAAATACCCATTTGATACACTTTTCAAAGTTTATATATTATGTAACTATATAACGTATCAGAACCAGGATATTGAAACTATACCAATCTGCGCATATAGTTCCTTGTGAGTCTTTCCCTCTATGACCACCTCAGTCCATGTTCTGACATCATAAAGGATTTGTTTAATTCCATTAAAATTACCTTCCAGGCCCTAATCTGGAATTTTCCATCAACGTTTGTGATGGTTAGTTTTAATTGTCAGTCTGGCACAATCTACAGTAACCTGGGAGGTGACTCTGGATCCAGTTGGTCTGTATGCATTTCTGTTGGAGGTTGTCTTGATTACATTACTTGAGGTAGGAAAACCCACCCACTCTGGGTGGCACCATTCCCTAGGCAGGAGATTCTGAACTCTATAATTGGAGAAGGTGAATTTAGCATAAATGTCCATGTATTAACTTACTGCCCTGTGCTCTTAAATATGGATAGAATGTGACTGGTTGCTTTATTTGCTTCTTTATTGCTATCTTTACTTCTTTCACTGATGATCAAGAATCTGGAATTGTGAGACAAATAAACCTCTTCTCCCCTGCGTGGCTTTTCTCAGGGTGTAATATCAGAATCATGTGTTTGATTTTGTAATCACAGGGCTGTTACAGAAATGGAATCATAGTGTGTGCCCTTGAAAGACCAACTTCTAGACCCTGAGCAGTGTCTGTGAGTGGTATCGATGTGATTGTACTCTGTTCTTTTCACTAATCAGCAGAATTTCATGATATAAATGTACCATAAACATAATTTATTTAACCACTTATGTATTGTACAGACAGATTGTCTTCTGTAATGTAAGTGATCATGAGCGAGCTTTGTGTATATGTAATTTCATTTTTATAACTTACAAACTATTTCCCCAAACACTATGCCATTTTCCCACCAGAAACATAAGAAATTCAGCTTGGTCACACCCACAGCAACCCTTGTTTAGCTTATCTAACAGGTTAGTAGTCTTAATTGTTAACGCTCTTCTGATGCCTAGTTTCAGTTAACATTGTGCTTTTAGTCTTAGCTTTTCAATGACCTCTTTCTTCATATCTATTCCTCAATTAGAAAATTAAGTGGTTTCTACTTTTTTGGTTGATATTTTTTGTTTTTATTTATTTTACCAGTTTTTACACAGTACTGTGAATGGATATTGTCCAAAAAAATCTACACCCGAGCTACAGCCCCAGATCCACTGTTGTGTTTTGAGAACTCTTTTGCTATTTTAAAATATTACTGCTATTACTGCTGCTATTATTACTACTGTTACTATGTATGCATGTGTCTGTGAATGTCTACATGCATGCCATGTGTGAGCTTGTATGCCACTATGTACCTGTGGTGCTCAGCCTTTATACATTTGGAAAGTTTGTTCTCCCACCTCCATCCAGGCTTAGGAGGTTGAAATCACATCACTAGGCTTAGAAAGGCTTCTGCTCTTTTCCAGTTTTAGAATTTAATGCATTCTTGTGTATTGGGGTGTGGAGGTCAGAGGTTGATGTTGAGTGTCTTCTGTCACTCTGCATTTCATACTGAGGTATGGTCTTTCAGTGAAGCTGTAGCTTTGCCAATGGCTAGACTGGCAGGCTAATCAGTTCCAGAGACATCTGTGTCCCTCCCTCGGCCCCCATCAATGCTGTGGATACAATTTCAGTGCCCAGATTTTGTGTTGGATCTGAGGATCCAGTCTTAGCCCTCATGCTGTGTGCTTTCTCACTGGATTTAAGGCCTACTCCACATGGGTCTATTTCACATTTTTGATGTAATCCTGGTCAAACATCTGTTGCTGGGAAGGTCCTAGGCCCTGGGGCAGAATCTGCTATTGCTTTATTGATAAGTGACCACATTATCAAATTGCCTTTCAAATGTCTGTCCTTATACTCATTAGACATTGGCTGCTTTCAGCCTCCGTTAGAGAAGCTTCTTTGCCATGGGAAGTAGTTAATGGAGAAATGCATAGCTGATTTAAGTGTTGAGAATAAGAGTCTGAGTGCTTGGCTCTGAATGGGAGAGGAGGAAGAGGAGAGAGCAAGAGTGTAGGAGCATGGGGAGAGGTGCTGGGAGGGTCTGTGTGGACATGCCATCGCTACTGTGAACTCTCACAGATGTTATTGTCACAACAATAGCATTAAATTAAATGAAACAAAACCCTAAGATCTGGGGTAGATGATTTCCAGGCCCCAAACTTACGGAAAAACTATTGGCAGTTGATAGTTGCTAGGGGAGGAAGAATCATTCTTTTCTTAGGATGTGGCTATTGGTAGGTTCCCTCTATTCCAGTGATATCCCCATACCCATGCCTATATGGATAGCACTACCAGAACGACCTAAAAGTTATTCAAAAATGTAATTGATCAAAATTTTCTTTAAAAATTAAAAATACCTGAAATTAGCTTTATGAGGGCGTTATAGGGAAAAATTAGTGATAGAAACATGTTTGATTGCATTTAATGTATAAAACTCTCAAAAATAAATAAAACTTAAGAATGAAAGCAACTGGCCACACAAGTCATAAGAAAAGAAACCCCCTGCTGTGGCAAAGCCCAAGCTAGCTGCCAGAAGGCCAGATCCTAACTTGGATAGAGATTCTCTACTAGACTAGAAGTCATGCCTGCTCCCAGAACGCCAGGACACAAACACCAGAAGACCAAAGAGGAAACAGAAACCAAGGAGTAAAACACTCATCCAACAAAGACAAGCTTAGAAATTAGGACCTAGACTTTTAATCATTCCAAACCCATATGCCTAAACATCAATGTAAGAATATAAATACCAACAGCCAGGGCACTAGGGTACCACCACAGCCCAACTATTGTATAGCAATGAAACCTGAATATTTTAACATAGCTGAAGCACACAAAAATGAGCCTAAAATCAACTTTATGAAGATTATATAGGTCCTTAAAGAAGAAATGAAAACTCCCCTAAAGAAATTGAAGAAACACTTGGGAGGCAAAGGCAGGCAGATCTCAGTGAGTTTGAGGCCAAACTGGTCTACAAAGTGAGTTCCAGGACAGCCAGGACTGTAATATAGAGAAACCCTGCTTCAAACCCCCACCCATCAAAGAAAGTAATTGAGAAAAAGACAAATCAAAAAATTAGAGAAAAATCAATAAATCCCTTAAGATTGCCAAGAAAGTCAAGAAAAAGCAATCAAACAGGTGAAGGAAAATGTACAAGACCTGAAAATAAAAATAGAAGCAGTAAAGAAAATCAAACTGAGGGATTTATGGAAATGGAATATCTGAGTAAGTGAACAGGAACTGCAGACACAAGCATCACTAACAGAATAGAAGAGATGGGAGACAGAATCTCAGGAGTTGGATATATGATTGAGGAAATAAATTCATCAGTCAAAGAAAATGTGAAATTTGCAGAATTCCTAACACAAAACATCTAGGAAATCCGAGACACTATGAAAAGACTAAACCTCAGAATAATAGGAATAGAAGAAGGAAAAAATCCCAGCTCAAAGTCCCAGAAAATACACTTAACAAAATCATAAAAGAAAATTTTACTAACCTGAAGAAGAACATACCTGTAAAGATATAAGAAGCTTACAAAACACCAAATAGACTAGACTGGAAAAGAAAGTCTTCATTCCAGATAATAATGAAAACACTAAATATACAGAACAAAGAAAGAATATTAAAAGTTTCAAGAGAAAAAGGCCAAGTAACATAAACTGCAGACGTATTAACAATTGTACCCGAATACTCAACTGAGACTCTAAAAGCTAGGATGGCATGGCTTGGACAAATGTCTTGCAGACAGTGGTTTCAAACCCAGGTTATTGTAACCAGAAAAACTTTCAATCACCATAGACAGAGAAAACAAGATATTTCATACAAAGTCAAATTTAAACAATATCCATTCACAAATCCAACCTCATAGAAGGTAATAGAAGGGAAACTCCAACCTTAGAAAGTTAACTACACCCATAAAAACACAGGTAATAGATAATCTAACATGAAAAATGAAAACCAACACCCCAAAGAAGAAACACACACACACACACAACCATCAACACCAACAATAAAATAACAAATGTTAATGATCCTTGGTTATTAATATCTCTCAATATCAATGGACTCAGTGCATCAATAATATGACACAGCCAAACAGAATGGATATGAAAACAGGATCCATCCCTCTGTTGCATACAAGAAACAGACCTCAATATTAAAGCATCAAAAATAAACATTACCTCAGAGACAAAGGTTGGAGAAAAGATTTTTCTAAGCAAATGAACTTAAGAAGCATTCTGGTGTAGTTATTATAAAATCTACTGTTGAAATAGGAGCGGCAGGGTTGCGTCCCCCGGCACCCGGCTGCCCGCATGGCTAGCTTATGCCCCGAAATAATTACATGGAAACTGTATTCTATTAAACACTGTCTGGTCCGGCTAGTTCCAGCTTCTTATTGGCTAGCTCTTACATATTATTCTAACCCATTTCTAATATTCTCTGTAGCCCACGAGCTGGCTTACCAGGGAGGATCTTAACCTGCGTCTGTCTGGAGCGGGAGAATCATGGTGACTCCCTCGACTCAGCTTCTTTCTCCCAGCATTCTCTTCTGTATACTCCGCCTACTTAATTTTCTATCCAATAAAATGGGCCAAGGCAGTTTCTTTATTATAATTAACCAATGTCCTTCCTCCATCATTTCCCCTTTTTCTGTTTAAACAAAAAAAGAAGGCTTTAACTTAACATAGTGAAATTACATATAACAAAACAGTTATCAAGTAAGAATTACAGTTACAATAT
>NW_026067994.1:5667933-5669787 GCF_014885135.2 Alexandromys fortis
CAGTCTTTGAAAGATATGAAGAATGCCTATCTAACTGAAAGATATCTCTATATATCTAGAAAATCTAACTAACATGACTACAAGCTTGACTATTATCCATTAACAACCTATATTTCCTAATTATACAGTACATTTTTAAATGAACTACACAATCACAATACCTTAATCAAGATCAAAAATACATATACATATAACAAAATTGACCATAAAATCCATACCAATGCAAATTATTCATATCTATATCATATCCCCCTTTAAATGTAAAAGAACATTTATAAACCATATTTGGGAACATGGGCGTAGTTTTTTCTCTCCAAACTGCTTCCTGCTGAATAGGGGCGTCGTTAATTAGGTCTTTCATGGTATAACCTGTGTGCTAGTTTCATCTCAGTTGGCAGTTGAGCGAAAAGCAATTTTTTGAGGGTGTTCATAGCAACCGTTCAGGAGGGCGTGGTCTATCATACCAAATTGGAATAGATGCAATCCACAGGGTCACGTCCTCTGTGAAAACAAAAGAAGACCTTTTCCAAAGCATCATAACCTTAGATCCAAATTCTGAAGTCAAGATACCTTTAGAACATATGTGCAGGTTCAGCTTAGCAGCCCATATAATGAAATGTCTCTCTGTACTTAGCTCCTTCACAGTCAAAAATTTTAAAGAAAACACAATATACATGATCCAGACTCTCTGTGAATTTTCCATTTTTACGTGGCTTATTTTTCTTTATTTCTCTTAATCTATAACTATCTGTACTTCTGTACTCTGTCTCTTTAAAGACTTTATCCTTTTTCTTTTTAAGATATTAACTTTATTCTTTATATTCTTTTTCTTCTCTCTCACAAGCCTACGTACATTCATCCAACAGTGTCGGAATCTGTTTTATTGTGAATTTGTAATTTTTTTTACTATCCAGGAGCATTTTTAAAAATGTTAAGCATTTCTTAAAAACTTATGTTGCACCATGTACAGGTAATACGGTACTGCTTGTGTCCTGCCCAGTCTAAACCTTAACTGCACGGTTATTATGGCAATTATGGTAGTTCCTGTCTGAGGTCAGCACAGTTCAGCATGGAGCAGCCGCTCCTGCTTCAGAGCCAGTTGGTGCCCCTGAACCATTCACAGTTCCAGGCACACAGCAGTCCACATTGGAGCTGCAATCAGCAGTTTAATTCTGAGACTGAATGTGCAGCACAGAAACTCTTTTCATCTAAGTGACAGCCAAATCTGACACGCAGAGCACTGCGCAGTCTGAAAACAGTCTCTTTATGGCAGCAGGAATCCACCATGCTCTTCCGCCTGCCTAAGCCTGATTCGGCCTTCTGCCCAGGTGCAGGTGGGGAGCGCTGAACCATCTGCACCGTCTCAGAGCACTCTCCTTTCAATCCCAAGTGGGAACAGAAACATCCAGTCCCATAAAAGCCTTGAAATGCTTTAAAGCCAGAATTCACACAGGCAGCACAGCCCCAGGAAGTGCGCTTTAAAATGACGCAGCTTTTTTTTCTGCTACTGTTGCTGAATCAGGAAATCTCTCTACGGCACGCCACCAACAAAGAGCAAAACTCTGCATTAAACTCTGTTTTTCCTGTTTTAAATTAAGCTCTCCCAGGTTTTTAAGTGGATTTAGCCATCACGTCTGGGCGCCATCTGTCTAAGCCCTCCCCTTGGAGGCGGGCTGCCCTCGGGCATATGTTTACTGATAAATAGGGCGCACAGATGCTGCGTGCCCCTTCCTGTCTCCGCCGGCTACTCCGCTGGAACCTTGGTTTCGTGAGTCTGGTTTTGTTATTAAACTTGTTCAAATACCTAGTATCATTGGTGCTTATTAATCCAACCGCTGCATTTGGCGCGCCAAC
>NW_026067994.1:5677443-5700099 GCF_014885135.2 Alexandromys fortis
CCTTGGGGGCGGGCTGCCCTCGGGCGTATGTTTACTGATAAATAGGGCGCGCAGATGCTGCGCGCCCCTTCCTGTCTCCGCCGGCTACTCCGCTGGAACCTTGGTTTCGTGAGTCTGGTTTTGTTATTAAACTTGTTCAAATACCTAGTATCATTGGTGCTTATTAATCCAACCGCTGCAATCTACCAAAATAGACTTCAAACAAAAATTAGTCAAAAGTGATGGAGAAAGGCATTTCATACTCATCAAAGGAAAATTTCATCAAGATGACATTTCACTTCTTAACATATTTGCTCCAAATGCAGGGGAAAGAAACATTACTAAAGCTTAAATCACACATTGAACTTCACACATTACTTTTGGGAAACTTCAATACACCACTCTCACCAATGGACAAGTCACCCATACAAATACTAAACTAAGAAATAATGGAGCTAATAGACATTATAGATCAAATGAACCTAACAGATGTCTACAGAACATGTCACCCTAACACAAAAGAATATACATTTTTCTCAGCACCCCAGGGAACTTTCTCCAAAACTGAACACCTACTCAGTCACAAAGTAAGTTTCAACAAATAAAGAAAAATTGGGATAAAAACAGCAACCACCCTGTATTATCAGACCACCACATCAGAAACAACAGAAAGCCTATGAATTCATGGAAACTGAACAACTCTTTACTGAATTATCACTGTACTAAGGCGGAAATAAGAAAGAAATTAAATACTTCCTAGCATTCAATAAAAATGAATGCACTTACCTGAGCTAATGGGAGCTCACTCACTCTGGACAGTGGGGGAACTAGTATAGGACCAAACTAGGCCCTCTGAATGTGGGTGATATTTGTATGGCTGGGACAGTTTGAGGGGTCACTAACAGTGAAACCAGAATTTATCCCTACCACTTGAACTGGCTTTTTGCAGCCCATTCCCTTTGGAAGGATACCTTGCTAAGCCTAGATATAGTCGGGAGGGACTTGGTCCTGCCTCAAAGTAATGTGTTAGATTTTGTTGAGTCACTATGGGAAATTTTACTCATTCTGAGAGTGGATGAGAGATAGAGTAAGGGGAAGGTGGAGGGAGCAAAAAGAGGGCAAGGAGTGGTAACTTGGATTTGTATGCAAAATTTCAATTACATAATAATAATAATAAATGAATTAACAACATATCCAACTTCTTAGGGCACAATGAAAGCGGTGTTAAGAGAAAATGTTCTAGTACTAAGTCCCTTCATAAAGAAATAAGAGATTTCTAGCAACTTAACATCACACCTGAAAGTTCTAGAACAAAAATAAGCAAAGGCAGGAAATAGTCAAACTAAGGACTAAAATCAATAAAATAGAAACAAAGAGAACAATACAAAGAATCAATGAAACAAAGAATTGTTTATTTGAGAAAATCAATAAAATAGACAAACCCTTATCCAAACTAACCATAAGACATAGAGAATATCCAATTAAAAAATCAGAAACTAAAAGAGTAATGTAACAATAGATACTTAAGAATCTGAAGAATTACTAGGACATACTTCAAAAATCTGTACTCCATAAAATTTGAAAATAGTAAAAATGGCCATCTTATCAAAAGCAAGCTACAGATTCATAGCAATCCCCATAAAAATTACAATACAATTCTACAGACTTTGAAAGAACAATACTCAACTTTATATGGAAAAACAAACAAACAAACAAAAAACCAGGATAGCTAAAACAATCTTATACAGGAAAACAACTTCTAGAGGCACCGCCACTCTTGATTTTAAGCTTCACTACAGACTTGTAGTAATAAAAACCATGGTATCGGAATAATAACAGACATGTAGATCAATGGAATTTAATTTTGATTCAATTCAAGTCCTAGGCATAAATTCACACACCTATGGACACTTGATTTTTTAAAAACAATACAGTGAAATAAAGAAAGCATCTTTAGCAAATGGTGCTGTTATAACTGGATGTCAGCATGCAAATAGATCCATGTCTATTATCTCTCACAAAACTGTAGTACAAATGGCTCAAAGACCACACAAAACCAGATACACTGACCCTGGTAGAAAAGAAAGTGAGGAATAGCCTTGAAAGCATTGGCACAGGAGAAAAATGCCTTAACAGAACACCAATAGTGTAGGCATTATGATCAATAATAAAATAGACCTCATAAAACTTAAAATATTTTATAAGGTAAAGGATGCCATCAGTATGACAGAAAGGAAGCCTACAGAATGGGAAAACTTCTCATCTGACAGGTGGCTAATATCCAAAATATTTAAAGAACTCAAGAAACTAGGTAACAGAACCCAAATAATCCAATTTAAAAATGGAGTACAAACCTTGGTGGAAGACAATTTTGTGTTCTATCAATTACATTTTAAATAAATGCTGATTGGCCAGTAGCCAGGCAGGAAGTAGAGGTGGGGAAATGAGAACAGGAGTATTCTGGGAAGAAGGAAATTCTCTCACAGTCCTGCCCAGACCACTGAAGAAGCAGGATGTAACCTGCCCCACTGAAAAAGGTACTGAGCCATGTGGCTAACATAGATAAGAATAATGGGCTATATAATTATAAGAGCTAATACAAAGCCTGAGCTAATGGGCCAATCAGTTTATAATTAATGCAGACTCTCTGTGATTTTTCTTTGGGATTTACTGTCTATGGGAACTGGGCAGAACAGAAACCCCAACAAGCAGGCCCTCATGTTACAAAACCTAAGCAGAGAATTCTCAACAGAAGAATCTCAAGTGACCAAGAAACACTTAAATAAGTATTCAACGTCCTTGTCCACCAGGGAAATGCAAATCAAAATGACTTCGAAATTCCATCTTACTCATGTCAGAATGACTAAAATCAAAAACACAACTGATAGCTCATGCTGGAGAGGATGTGGAAAAAGGGGAACACTCCTCTTCTGCTTGTGGGAGGGCAAATTTGTACAGCCACTTTGGAAATTAATATGGCAGTTTCTCAGAAAACTGGGAATCAATCTACTCCAAGACCCAGCTATACCATTCCTTGGCATATACCCAAGGTACTCTCCATCCTATCACAAAGATATTTGTTCAACTATGTTCATAGTAGCTTTATTCATAGTAGTGAGAAATTGAAAATAACCTAGATCTCCCTCAACTGAAGAATGGAAAAGAAAGTGTGGTACATTTACACAGTGGAATATTACACCATTGTTAAAAAAAACAATGATATCATGAAATTTGCAGGGTAGGAACTTGATATAATAATCCTGAGTGAGGTAACCCAGACACAGAAAAACAAATGCTGTGGGACAATGCTTTTGTACACTGTATCACTTCTGTTGTTTTAATAAAATGCTTATTGGTCAGTAGCCAGGCAGAGGTATAGGCAGGGCAACCAGACTAAGAGATTATTGGGAAGAGGAAAGGCAGAGTGAGCCACCAGTCAGATGCAGAGGAAGCAATATGAGAATGCTTCACTGATAAAAGGTTCCAAGCCATGTGGCTAAACATAAACAGGAACTATGGGTTAATTTAAGTTGTAAGAGTTAGCTAATAATATGCCTGAGCTAATAGGTCAAACAGTGTATAATTATATAATCCTCTGTGTTTCTTTGGGACTGAATGGCTGTGGAACCAGGCAGGACAGAAACTTCTGCCTACAGATAAGCATTGTATGTGCTCACTTATAAATGGATATTAGCTGTAAAATAAAAGATAATCATGCTGTTTGTTCCACTAGGCTCTGGTACCAGAATACTCTGAATGTAGGACAAACTGTAGGAGAAAGTTCTGTGGCTGCTTTGGTGTCCCAGTCCCTCCACTCAAGGCCTTGCCTGGTAATAGAAGACCAGTTCAGGACCCTGTCCTCTGAACTAGGAGTCTTTGCTGTGAGTACTCTTATAGATTTCAAGGAGTTTCCTTTGCACTAGGTTTCTGCCTTACCCCAAATGCACCCCTAGAGACATTAGAGACATTCCTCCCAGTATTTACAGCCCTTTCCGTTCCTAGCCCCACCTGCCCCAAGTTCACCCATAAAATCTATTCTATTTCCCCTCTCCAGGGAGATCCTTCTGTCCCCCATTAAGCCCTCCAGGCATTCAGTCTCAGGTCCCAACACCTGCGTGCCTGTTACATACAATAAGATTGTAAGGGACAACAGGGTGTGTGTGAAAGTGAGGGGTGGGGCGTAGGAGTTTTTCTTCAGAAACACGTCCGTCTTGCTGGAGTTTCAGTGGGTTAAGAAAGAAGAGTAGGACCCTAGCTAATAACACCTCCTGGTCCAGCTGGGCTTTAGAATAGGAATAGCTTCACAGGGCCCATTTCATTTCCTACCAGGGCTACAGTATAACATCACGACTGCAAGTATGTGGATTGCCGACTCATATTGCTTGTAGAGAGGGGATCCTTTCATGATAGAAATCCAAGAACATGAAAAGGCTAGGGCCCACAATTCGTTTCCAAGTCGCATCTTAATAGTACCATCCGGGGGACCAAATATTTTATGCAAGTTACTCTGGATATTCAGTATCCAAAGTATGTCATGTTTCTTCCACTAGCTTTTATTTGAATTTTTTTGACATGGGCATTTGCAGTGCAAATATTTTAAATGTGGAAAGTTTATCTTTCCTCCACTGAATTGTTTTCTCAGCTTTGTTGAAAAAAATGGGGGAGCATATTTGTGTGATTTCATTTCCGTGTCGTTTACCTTTCCACTGACCTGTGCGTTTACCCTCTGCCAATACAATGCTGTCTTGATTACTGTAGATGCATAGATATTAATATTAGGTGAGATTAGTCTTTTCAATTCATTCTTCTACTTCAAACATGGTTCACCTCTTTTAATATCTCTGTATTTCCATTTAAATTTCAGAATAATATTGTTTCTATCCATAAACAATCTTCCTGAGATTTTTATACAAAAGCCATTAAGCCTGTACAACAACTTGGATAAAATTGACATTTCTACTCTGCTGATTTGTCTAATCAGAGAATAAGGCATGTTTGTATTTGTTTAAATTTTTTTAACCTCTCCATGATTATTCTACAATTCTGAGCCTACAATTTGTGTACATGTGTTTAAATATTAACACCTAAGTATTCTACGCTCTAAAGAATATATTATATCATTTCATTAACAACTTGCTTCTATATATTTGATAGTACACTGAAATATAATTAATTTTGATATGTTGGTCTTTGACCTTGAAAACCTGTTTGACTTAGTTCTGATGAATGATTTTGGTTTGGGTTTTAGATTCTTTGGGATTTCCCCTTGAGGTAACCATGTCATTTGCATATAAACCACTATGTTTTATTTCTTTCTCATCTGTATGCTTTTTCTTTTCATTTTTTTTAAAATAACATTTAAAATCTAGTTTACATACTGACTGGTTTTCCCTCCCTCCTCTCCTCCTAAGCGCCCTCTACCACCCACTCCTTCTTCCTATCTACCTCTTCCCCACCCACTCCTTTCCGCTCTGAGATTCAGAAAGGGTGGGCCTCCCAGGGACTTGAACAAAGCAAGGCATGTCAATTTGAGACAGGACTGAACTCCTCCCCTTGTGTCAAGGCTGAGAGAGGTTTTTTTTTTCATGCTTTTTTCTTTACTTTTCTTGTCTTATTGTACTAATACCTACAGTATACACCTGGGAATTTGTTAAATGGTAATTCTTCTTGTTTCTGTAAGGTGGAAGGGATGTATTCATGGCTGACCGTGAGAGCTGTGTTTTGTATCAACACATAAAGGAGGTTTCATACTGTCATTGAAAGAACGTGAGTATTTCCATATAGACTTCAAAACAATATTCTTTCTATCCATAAACAATCTTTTTAAGGTTTTTATCCGAACTTGAAAGTGTACTGGACTTATTGATTCCATGTTTAATTAATATCATATGCATTTGTAAGCCGAAATTTCCAGGGACTTAGAAGAAACACTAATCTTGAATTTTACCAGGCTGAGTGACTGACTAGAACTTCATTATCATGAAGAGCTATAATGTCACAGAATCAGAGGCAAATTAATTTTAGTTCCCTAAATATCCATTAATTGCATACTTGTGTGTGTGACAGAAAATCTTTTCTCCTGTCAAGCAAAACTTTTAGAATTTCTTAACAGACCATAATGTGATCTTCCACCAGCCCAAAGCTAAGTTATGTCAGAGAGGAACCAAGAGTGAATGTAATTCCTATCTTCTTTACTATGATCCTAACCAATGCACTTGGTGAGTTCCTTGATTGATCATGTTCTTTGTCCTATAACTAACAAAAGCTCCAGGAAGCACTTCTGTGACTGAACACGTTGTTCAAGAACTCATGTCTTGAATCATTGTTATTTATATTTAGACAAGAATAAACTTAACTCTTACATTCTTTGAACTGAGAACTGTGCTTTTAAAGAACATATTAAGGCACTGAAAGGACATAAAGTAAACATGCAAAGAGCCAGTTCACACAGTACCTAAGTGGATACAGTGTCACACAGTACCTAAATGAAGGTGTGGATACAGGCTCACACAGTACCTAAATGAAGGCGTGGATACAGGGTCCTCTGGAGATGGCAGAATTATCTAGCTTTGCAATTATGACAACACACCCAGTACAGGTTTACTTAGATCCCAGTTTCAGCGTTGCACAAGCATGACTCTGGGGGGCGGGCATAGTGCTAAGTTACAACACATTGATTGAAGCAGTTTGAGGGATGGCCCAGTAGCTCTTCATTGTTCTACAAAAGCATGGTCTTCTAAAACCTGAGAAGTACTTAGCTCCACCCTGGCAGTTCCTTTTTTTTTTTTTGTGGTTTGTTTTTGGATAAACATTAAACATATCCTGGAACTACAGACAGCAAGCTGCTCCCCAGGGTGAACCAGTTTTAGATGAGTGAACTGCAAGGCAACCTGTTCCAGAATGATCTTTTGGGGGCAATCCTGACTACACCCTGACAGTATGTCTACATTACACTTTTGAGATTAAGTAATAATATTCTTTTCTACTTTGCTATGTGTGTGTATTTTTTTCAAATCTTTGAACAAGACACTAAGAACTCGTCCACAAAATGTCCAGAGAGTGACCCTTGATGACTTGCCAGACAAATTTAGCTCAGAGGCCAGACTCCAACTGAATATCTTTCCTTGACTATTTTTGCTTACCTATTTTATAAACTTTCTTTATCTATGTTTTAAACTTTCTTGTCTCCTTTTAAAACTTCCATGGTCTGTCATCAATCAGCAGGCACAGGATGGACAGTTAAAATCAATTAAGGTGTCCACCTCTTACCCTTGCAAGGATAGCTGCATCATGGAACTAAGCATAGTAAACCCATTCCAAAGTAAGAGAAATCTTTTCATTAGGTAGTCTGTGTTCTCATTTTCTTGAGTTGATTTCTTTAAACATTTCACTACTACATTCTAGGGACCTTATCTCTGAAAACAAAGACAGTAGGGTAAAATGGCCAGTCAAAGAAACCCACCCTGACCCTCAAACCAGAGCCAGAGAAAAAAACCACCCTGGCACTAAAACCAGAACCCGTAAAAGAAACACACCCTGGCCCTGAAACTAGAGCCCAAAGGCTAAAAAGCATCAATAAAAGAAATACACCCTGGTCCTGAAACTACAACCAAATCTGCCTTTGACATACTGAGCATGAAACCAACCAATCCCTGAGCAGAAAAACCCACCAAACTGAGCACGAAATCCAGCCAAACTGAGCTTGTCCAAGCTCAGGGGGATTGAAAGCTGACCAATTCCCACCCTGAAAATCTTGTCCCTGGAAAAACCCTGCCCCTCAGAAGCCCCACATAAACCCTGTGCCTGTTCAGTTGGCAGCTGCCCTTTTCCACCCTGGTAGAGACAGCCATCCTCCTGGATTCCTCCTTACCCAAATAAATCTCTTGAAAGAGTTTTGAGTGAAGACTTTTGTTTGGTGAATCAGAGTAGAATCTCTGCTGGGAAACTCTTTTTGCAGAATGGAACAGAGAAGCAACAGATACCTCCGCTGGGAAACTCCTTAGGGGAGCAGAGCAGAAGTAACAACTTTTCGCTGGAGCCTGAGCAATTCTCTGCATTTCTGCAGGGGTTTCTTCCTTAACAGAGTGAAGCAGAAAGAGTAATAACTTGGGCTGGAGCTGAGAAGAAATGGATCTTTCTTCTGGGAAACTACCCTAGGAGAGTGGAGCAGACTTTTGCTGTAGCAGCTCTCTCTTGGAAAAAAGCAGGATTGCCACATCCTGTGGGGAGAGCATACCCATCTGGAACCCAGCTTCAGGTATAGCCTGACTTCCTGACAAGTCAGAATATCTTTCCCTCCAGAGCTGTAACACTTGCAGGTATAGCCTGTCTTCCAACAGTCAGGATACCCTTCCCTCCAGAGCCTTAACACTGGCAAAGACAATCCTTAGATTCAAGGCACAAGGGCACTGTCTGTTTTGCAGTTTAATCTAACATAATTAGGGGAATGATTCTTTTCTATTTGGGAAAAACCTTTTATAAAATTGATAAAGCTTATAAAACATCTTATAAATTATGCTTTTCTCATTTTCTACACAGACGCTGAGGAGGAAGATGCCATTAGGGTCATAGAATTTCCTCTGTTTACTTAATTGGGCCTATGGCCATTCAGGGTTATCTTTTGGGGTTTTTATTAATTAAACTTATCTATTTTACATACTATACACAGTTTCCACTCCCATTCCTCCCCCTCCTCCTTGATCCCCCTCCATCTACTCTATCTCTGTTTCTGTTCAGAAAAGTGCAGGTCTCCCATGTATATCCACAAAGCAGGACATACCAAATTCCAATAAGACTAAGCAACTCCTCTTGTATTAAGGCTGGGCAATATAACGCAATATGAGCAATAGGGTACTAAAAGCATGCAAAAGAGTCAAAGACTACCCTAGCTCCTACTGTTAGAAGTCATAAAGGAAGAACTCACATCTGCAGAGGGCTTAGGTTAGTCCCATTCAGGCTCCCTGTTTGTAAGTTCAGTCTCTGTGGGCTACTATAAGCCCAAGTTAGCTGATTTTGTGGGTTGTTTATTTTGTGATGTCCTTAATTGATGTGGGAAGTCCTTCTTTATATGTGTGTTATTTTTATTGGTTAATGAATAAAGCTGTTTCAGCCAGTGGCTTGGCAAATAGAGCTAGGCGGGAAAACTAAACTGAATGCTAGGCAAAAGAAGGCAGAGTCAGGGAGACACCATGTACCCTCCAGAGGAGACAAATGCCAGCCACTAGCTGGAGCCTTGCTGGTAGGCCACAAGCCTTGTGGTAAAATATAAAATTATGGAAATGGGTTAATTTAAGATGTAAGAGCTAGCTAGAAATGTGTGTAAGCTATTGGCCAAAGAGTATTGCAAATAATATAGTTGCTGAGTTTATTTCGGGTCTGGGAAGCCTGGAATGAATGAACAGCCTCTGCCAACACTTGAACCCTCTGGCTCCTACAATCCTTCCTCTTTCTCTTTAGTAGGATTCATAAGGTTGGCCTAATGTCTTATTGTGGGTCTGAATCTGTTTCCTTCAGTTGCTAAATGAAGTCTCTCTCCAATAAAAATTGGACTAGTCACTAATTTGATTATACCAGAATATTGTTAGGAATCATTAGATTGACAAATTTTTTTTCTTCAGTAAAGTTTAGTTCTATCCCAGTCTCTGGGCCATTCAGATAGTGTCAGTGGTAGGTTCACTCTCATGATATGGGCCTGAGATTGATATGTGCGGTTGACCACACCCACAATCTCTGCATCACCCTCACCCTGCACTTCCAAGCACATCCCTGAGGCAGGACAGATTATAGGACAAATGTTGTATGGCTGGGTTGGTATCACAATATCCACACTTGATGTCTTGCCTGGACCCAGGAGATGGCCACTTCGGACTAAGTATCCACTATTGCTAGGAGTTTTAGCTGGTGTCATCCTTGTAGGCTTCTGGGAGTTTTCCAAGTGCTAGGTTTCTATATGACCCTGAAATGCCCCTCACTTCTAATCCTCTCTTTTAGTGCTCTTTCCTTCCACCCATTCCAAACCTGATCCCTCATGTCCCCATCTCCATCCATCCTCAGTCAACCAATGAGATCTCTTTTATTTCCCCTTCCCCAGAAGATCCAAATATCTCCCCTTGGCCCTCCCCGCTTGTTACCTTACCTCACTCATCTGTGGATTATAGCATGGTTATCCTTTACAACTAACATCTGCTTATTAGTGAGTATGTAACATATTTGTCTTTCTGGGTCTGGGTTATCTTACTCAGGATGTTGGATTTTGTTGAATGCTTTTTCAGCATCTAATGAGATGATCATGTGTTTTTTTCTTTTCAGTTTGTTTACTTGGTAGATTATATCAACAGATTGTCATATGTTAAACCATCCCTTAATCTCTGGAATGAAGCCTACTTGATCACGGTAGATGATATTTTTGATGTGTTATTGGATTTGGTTTGTGAATATTTAACTGAGTATCTTTGCAAATATTCATGACAGAAATTGGTCTGTAATTGTCTTTCTTTTTTGAATCATTGTGTGCTTTGGCTATCATGATGACTATGGCTTCAGAAAATAAATTTGGCAACATTCCTTCTGTTTCTACTGTGTGGAATAATTTGAGGAATATTGGTAGTAAGTCCTCTTTTTAAAGTCTGATAGAATTCTTCACAAAAATTGACTGGCCCTGGACATTATTTTTGCTGGGACACTTTTAATAACATTATATATCCTTCGGGGTTATAGGTTAGTTTATACAGTTTGTCTTATCTTGATTTAATTTTGGCAATTAGTATTTATCAAGAAATTTGTCCTTTTTTATATTTTCAAATTTTGTGGACTACAGGTTTTGAAATTATGACCTAATGATTCTCTAGATAGCCTTGGAATCTGATATTATATTCCCCTTTTTGTTTCTGATTTTGTTGATTTGGGTATTCTGTCTGTGTCTTTTACTTAGTTTGGATAAGGGTTGGTCTATCTTATTTATTTTCTCAAAGAATTAACTCTTTGTTTTATTGATTATTTTATTGTTCTCTTTGTTTCTATTTTTTTTTAATTTGGCCCTCAGTTTGATTATTTTCAGAGTTGTACTCCTCTTTAATGTGTTTGTTTCTTTTTGTTCTACAGCTTTCAGGTGTGCTGTTAAGTAGCTAGCATGAGATTTCTCCAAGTTCTTTATGCAGGCAATTAGAGCTATGAACTCTCCACCTGGTACTGCTTTGATAGTGTCCCATAAGTTTGGGTATATATTAGGCATTCATTTTCCCTAAATTCTAGGAAGTCTAATTTCTTTCTTTCTTCCTTGGCCCATTGGTAATTATGAAAGTTGTTTAGTTCCAATGTGCTTGTAAACTTTCTGTAGTTTTTGTTGTTGTTGAATTCCACTTTTAGTCTATAGTGATCTGATAAGGTACAGGGAGTCATTCCAGTTATTTATTTTTTGTCTGTTGAGGTTTGCTTTGTGAACAAATATGTGGTCAGTTTTTGAGAAGTTTCCATGGGATGCTGAGAAGAAGGTATATCCTTTTGTATTTTGGTGAAATTTTCTGCAGATAATTGTTAGGACTATTTGGGTCACAATATAATGATGAGAAACATTATTTAACCTGTTTAGTTTCTGTCTGGATGACCTGTCCATTAAAAAGAGTGGGCTGTTGAAGTCTTCCACTATTAATGTGTGTTATTTGATGTGTGATTTAAGCCTTAATAACATTTCTTTTATAAATGTGTGTGCCCTTGTATTTGAGGAATAGATGTTTAGAAATGAGCCATCAGATAATGAATTTTTACTTTGATGAATATGAAATGTCCTTCGACATCTCTTTTGATTAGTTTTAGTTTCATGTCTATTTTATTAGATATTAGAATACCTACACCAGCTTGATTCTTAGGTCCATTAGGTCAGAAAATCTTTTTCCGACATGTCTGCCTTTGATGTTGAGGTGTTCTTCTTGTATGCAGCAGAAGGATGGATCCTGTTTTATATCCATTCTGTTAGTCTACACCTTTTTATTGAGGAGTTGGGTCCATTGATATTGAGAGATATTAATGACCATGGACAGTTAATCCCTGTTAGTTTTTGCTGTTGTTGGTAGTGGTGGTAGTGTGTGTGTGTGTGTTTCCTTTATTTGGGTTTTACTGCATTATTTTCTAGATGTAGCTAACTTCCCTGAGTTACCTTCTAGTACCTCCTTTAGGTTTGGATTTGTGGATAGATAATCTTTAAATTTGACTTCGTCGTGAAATATCTTGTTTCTCTGTCTATGGTGATTGAAAGTTTTTCTGCGCATAGTAGTATGGGCTGGCAGCGGTGGTCTCTCAGAGTCTGTAAGACATCTGTCCAGGCCTTTCTGGCCCTTAGAATCTCTATTGAGAAGTTGGTTGTAATTCTGATTGGTCTACCTTTGTATGTTATTTGGTCTTTTTCCTCTGCAACCATTATTATTCTTTATTTATTCTGTATATTTAGTGTTTTGATTATGTGGTGTGAAGACTATTTTCTAGTCTAGTATATTTAGTGTTCTGTAAGCTTCTTGTACCTTTATAAGGATATTCTTTATGTTGCAACATTTTTTTTCTATGATTATGTGATTATGTTGAATATATTTTCTGGGCCTTAAAATCTGGGATTCTTTTCGTTTTTCTTTCCTGTTATTCTTAGGTTTGGACTTTTTATAATTTCTCAGATTTCCTGGATGTTTTGTGTTAGGAATCTTTAAGATTTAACATTTTTATTTTTATTGATGAATCTATTTCCTCTATCATATCTTCAATACCTGAGATTTTCTCTTCCATTCTGTTGATGATGCTTACTTACATCTGTAGTTTCCATTTACTTACCCAGATTTTTCATTTCCAAAATTCCTTTTGTATGTTTTCTTTATTGCTTCTATTTCTATTTTTAGGGCTTGAACAGTTTCCTTTACTTGTTTGTTTTTTTCTTGGCATTCTTTAAGGGATATATTGATTTCCTCCAATTTTTTTTTGTTTGTGTTTTCATCAATTTCTTTAAGGATTTCTTTTAATTTCCTCTTTAAGAATTTCTATTATCTTCATACAGTTATTTTTAAGGTTGTTTTCTTGGCCTTCAGCTGCATTGGAATGTTAGTTTTTGCTGTAGTAGGACCATTGAGATCTGGCAATACCTAATTGCCCTTTCTGTTGCTGAGTGTGTTCTTCTTACACTGGCATTTAGATGTCTGGATTTGTGATGAATATAGGTGTAGGTGTTGATTCCAGCATTTGTTTTTGTTGGTTGGATTTTTTCCCACTTGTTTTCTGTTTCCTTTCTGGTCTTCTGACTTAAGTGGTCAAGGGTTCTGGTGACTGGCAAGTTTTCAGGTCCAGTATGGTGCCTCAGTTGGGGTTTCTGGGGCCTTTGGTCTCCAGATCTAGTCTGGCATCTGGTAAAACTTCTGGGGATATGGGCAAGGGGTAATGCAAAGACATCTGTCTTGAGGATCAGATTCTGAGGAGTGGGGCCACTTAGCTGTGAGTCTGGTCACTTACCTGTTCTTTAGACTGGTGTAGACTGTACCTAGTCCTATGAAGTCTGCTGGGGTTTGAGGGGGAGGATAATAAGGTGGGAGGAATTGGGTGATGGAGTGGGTCTCCTGGGAACAGATTCTGGGTGATGGTGGCAACAGGACTATCTTTATAATTTGCCGTAACTTTTAGCCATAAACAAAGCCTCTCACCTAACTCTCCCTCAGGCATTCACTCAACGCTTGAGCTAACACCTCTCGAAGATGTTCATAGGAGGAGAAAAATTCTCCAAGCGAAAGGAGACTAAAAGCTGCTGCTCACAGCCAGGAGTATCTCAGCCAAAGAAAGGACATAAATTATGTAGACAACCCCTTTAAAAGAGGCGTTAGTGTTTACTTTACACTGGAGACTCCTGGCATCCCATCTAATGTTTGCTGAGATTCTGCAAATTAACTCTGTTATTCTTTCTCAGTGGAACACTGTTCAGGAAAGGCCAAGTTAATATTTTGTTTTGCTTTTCCTTTCCTCTGTATGTCATCAAAGTGAAATTTGTGTCCACTCCACCAGGCTTCTTTCTCCAATGAAGACTTTGCAACTAGAAAAAATTCACCTAGACAAACATAGCAATAAGTGTGTCATGTTTTACTGTAACATAGTCTGACTTCAATACAAACCAGGGAACAAAGAGGTAGCCTCAAAACAGTAGTTCAAATATAATTCCATTTTCCAGTTAAATATTTTCTGTAAGAGAAATGATAGGAAATGCTTTATGGTCAGGTTTTCATGGCCCTCCACAAAGACACTTCTCTTCACAAGTGAATTGAAGTAACAAAGGAAGTTAAGAGACATCTTGGGTTTCTCCACTCTGGAGGCCTCTTGTCTCTGAGAGGATCAGTATCCCTCTTCTTACTTGGCACCCCCTAATGTGTCTACAGAATCTCAAGAGCAAGAGCTTCTGTCCTCTCTTGAGCCTCTAGTACACTCTGAGTGGAACCTCATACTTCTAGGTAGAAAAAAAATATTCCTTCTTCTAAGAGAGGCAGGCAGACAGAGGCTGTTAGGGGACAAGTACCTTAGTGGAAGATATTTAATCATGTGTGTTTAATAGTTTTATGTCAATTTCACACAAGCGAAAGGCATCTGAGAGGTAGGGACCTCAATTAGAAAATGTCCCCATAAGGCCAAGTCACAGGCAAGCCTATAGAGCACTTTCTTAACTAGTGGCTAATGAGGAGAGCCAACCCTATTGTAGGTAGTCACATCCTGGGGTTGGTAGTCCTGAGGTCTATAAGAAAGCAGGGTGAGTAAGCCATGAAGAGCAATCCATTAAACAGCACTCCTCCATGGCTTCTGGATCAGCTCCTGTATTCAAGTTCCAGCCCTGATTGAGTTCCTGCCCTGACTTCCTTCAGTGATGTGTTAGGATATGGAAGTGTAAGCCAAATAAACCCATTCCTCCTCAGGTTGTTTTGGTTAAAGTTTTTCATCACAGAATAGTAACCCTAACTAAGAGAGTGCAAATGAAAATGGGGTAACTTTTCTGAGTAGCCTGATACATTTTAAAGTAGAATCCAGACTTTGCTTAGCCTTCAGCCTTTCCTAGAGGGACACTCAGTTGATTCTTGCTATCTCTTGCATTTCTATAAAGAATAAAACAAAATAACAGCTGGGATTGAGGCAGATGAGGCATTTGAAGCACAGACAGCATCCATCTAGAATATTAAGCAATCCCCCTTTCACTGCTCAATGAGGATTAGAATACTAAAGGGGGAAATGAACAAATCTATTGAAAGAATAAAAAAATGAAGAATTGTGCCAGTCAATTATAAAATCAGAGAGCTCACCCAAGGAAAAGGAGAAAACTCTCCTATGTTTTATAGTGGATTTGATGGATCTCTGTAAATACATCAATACTGGTCCCATATCTCCTGAGGGAAAACATCCTTGGTGAGACAGCATTTCATTACCCAGTTGGTCCTCAATACAAGGAAAATTCTCCAAAAGCTTTAAATAAAACCCCAAACCATAGTCAATAAATGGGTAGCTATGGCCTTTGCTGCCTTTAACAATAAAGATTCAGAAAGAAGGAAACATAGAGAAGAGGCAAGCCAAAATTATGATTGCTTTGACTAGGAGTGTCCCTAATAAAACCAAAAAAAAATCTGGAGAATGCCAAAGGAGGGAATTTTCTTTAAATGGAAGAAATTAGAGCATTGGGCAAAGGACTAAGTTCCTAGTGGGCCCTCCATTGTCTTTGCAAATGAACTGACCCTGTTCCCTGGCACTAGAAGATGGACTACTCTTGCTCTCACAGACGAGTTTAGATAAACAAAGCCCTGGTAACACAAAGGGAAACAGATTGTGACTGAAGCAGGCCAGCAAGACTCTGATTATCACCATCCAGAGACACACTCATCTCTGAGGAACCTGCATAGCTCTGATGTAATGGGCTATCAAAGTCAGTCCTTTAATAGAGATGATTTATTCTGTTCCAGCCATGTGTGTGAGACAACTCTTATCTCAATTTGAGATTATTAGCAGAATGAATGGAATCCTATAATATTATCTGACCACTTCTACAGGTATAAGAAGATTACTAAGATCTGGAGAAATGTCTTGAAGGTTAAGAGTATTGGCTCTTCATGAATGGGACCCAGGTTCTGTTCCTAGTACCCATGTAGATTATAACTTTCTGTAACTCCAGGTCCATGGAATCTTTACCCCCTTCTGACCTTTATGAGTATCAGGCACAAATTAGGTATACATACATACAGACAGATAAAACACTCATATACCTAAAAAAAATAAATCAATTAAAAATACAGAGGTAGTTAATTGATATCACCTCCGTAATGTCAAGTCAGTTACTCACAGAACTCACACATTCCAAAAAACTTCAGGCAAAAGTCTCAGGAAAAATATTCATGTGAATCAGTGGAAGACCTGAAGCGTCTTTATAATCAAAAGGTTAAACAGATATTTGTAGGCGGAGACTGTTTGTTCATTTCCTGACCTCCCAGACCCAAAATAATCACATAGAAACTATATTAATTATAATACTGTTTGGCCAGTAGCTTAGGCATATTTCTAGCTAGCTCTTATATCTTAAATTAACCCATTTCTATTATTTTTTATACTTTATCACAAGGATTGTGGTTAACTGTAAGGTTCCTGGGTGTCTGTCTCCTATGACAGCTGCATGGAATTTCTCTGACTCTATTTTCTCTCTCTCTATATATATATCTCTTCCAGCCTGGCTATATTCTGCCCTGCTATAGGCTGAAGCTTTTATTTTTATTTTTTTATTGAACAACGGTCGTTAAACCGTTGTATTCACAACATACAGAGGGGAATCCCACATCCGATGTCTGTGCTATTTCCTGGTATTATATCCCCATCTTTCTTTACTCTTTCCATTCACTTTTTTCTTACAGTTAGTGAAAGAAATGGTCTGGCTTTCTATTAAAATTTATCGAACAAAACCTTCAGCTTATGTGCTCTGACATGGTACTCTGTGTGATTAGCATTGGTCTAAGATTTGGCCCGAGGAGGTGCCTACTTACAAGGAAGTGCCATGGACCAATACATCTGTGCTTCCAGTCCTTAAGGTTACCAGATCTTAAAAAGATGCAAGAAATGCACTTAGATCAATGTCCCACTCTTGAACTAACCCCAACAGCAATATTTTCCTTCCCAGTGGGCCATTATTCACACTCTTAACTTGGAACTCACCCACAGAATTCCCTTTCTACTTACAAAAATAAAGGGGATTCGGATTCCTGGATGGGAAATCTTACTAGTGTTTCTTATAAGCCTATCTCTTTGGTGGAAAACCTTAATTAAGTTGATTAATCATTCAACTAGAATTGATTTCAAAGACATTTACGAACAGTCTGTCAAAACTACTCACTTTATTTTTCTTCTTATTCTTGTGACCCTCTTCTTACTTGTCCAATATTTGGTGGAACACTCTTTCTGGGGCAAGGCCAGCCCAGAACCACCCAATGTTAGTTATATCTTACTCCAAAAGTCTACTAAGGACAGTTGTTTCCCCCTCACTACTACTGTAGCTCTTCCTAGCTCCTATGGGATGCTAAAGGAGATACTCTCTATACGTACAGAGAGTGGACAATCAGACTTTATGAAAGAACCAATAACCTTCTCCTTAATTTGAGATTTCTTAGCAGCACAAAGGTCTAGAAAAGGATAGAGTTTCCTGCCAGCTTTGGAGATACCATCCTGTCAATTTTTGCCTTGGGTCCCCAAATTATTGCTACATCTTTACCAAAACAGTTGGACTTACACCAACTCTCAGGCAACTGCACTTTACATTTCCCTCTTGCAAGCCAAGTTATTTGATTTACTACAAAACCTGTACTGGATTTGTGAACAAAAGACGTATCTAATACTGCTCCCTTTGGGAGGATGTACCAGCTGTCTAGCACCGGGTATTTCTAATGATTTAGAAAATACCTTTTTAACTTTTCCAAGACAAAAAAAAAAAAAAGGATCCACCATGATTAAGTGAGCAGTTCCCTTCATTACACTGGGAAGAGCGTTAGCTGTGCTGCTTGGGGCAGTTGACTTGGCAGTAGGAGGGTAGTATTGAACATGCAACAGAAACTGTCATTAGAGACAGACAAAACTCTCAGGAAGTCTTGCTCAGATCCAATTGCACCCCTTATGGGAATGACTCTCCCATATAGGAAAACTTTATATCTACTTTCTAAAGGATATCAAGAAAAACAGATGAATGTTGTTATATTGAACAAATCTGAAAAGGTCCAACAAAATGTAAACATATCCTCCAGAGAAGAAATCTAGGTGAAACCTGGGAAATAGCTTTTAGTTCTGGGCTGGAAAGATGAGATGCTCTCAGAAATCCTTCTCTTGGGAGTAACCAGTCTCTCTCATTCTCTTATATATTCTTGGTCCTTCCCTCAACAAACGTACGTGCTGTGCATCTGTTCTATAAGTCTAAAATACAGTTGCTTCTCCACCAACAAATGCAACTTGGAACAATAAAACAAGCAAAAGGGGACAATGGTTGGGCCCTTGTTCAGCAGGCTGAGTAATTTCCCAGATTCTCTACAGCAGGGTCTTGGGAAACAATCCAACTTTAGGGAGATGATAGAGCAGATCGTCTCTGTTCTGCCCTGCTCTATGCCATAAATCTATATAAAGCAGCAGCAGCAGCAGCAGCAGCAGCAGCAGCAGCAGCAGCAGCAGCAGCTACTGTCAATTCCCTAACAAATTGGGGAGTAAAAGTCTCTCGGGATAAGGCAAACAGTTTTCAGGAATAGTTTCAGCATCTCAGGTAACCACATATAAACCCACTCCAAACCAAGCAACATCAGTTCTACACCAGGCAGCTCCCCCTATGTGGTTAGTTTGAGTTAATCTCACTCTGGAATAAGAGGCTGTGAGCCAATTCAGACTGAATCAATGTAAGGTTCATGAGCAATAAGGAAAACTGTGTCTCCAGAATAAACTTTTAGAGAGAATCCCCTATTAATTATCCTATGCCTATGCGTGACTGGGCAGGTGTATATCAAATGCATCATGCTACAGGACATGGAGAATGAACAAAGACTTACTTGTACAACATAAACTTAAAAACCAAAACAAGAAACCATCCATACTCTACCCCCAGCAACCAACTGCTCACCCCCAGGACCCATAAAAAAAAAACTCTGGTCTCTAGAGCAGTCTCTCTCAAGCCCACAAGTCCCCTGTTGTATACCTACCCTGTCCTTCTGCCTTTAACTAAATCCCTGGGGCTAGAAAGATAGATCTATGGTTGAGATCACTTGCTACTCAGTCATAAAGAGACGGTTGGAATCTCAGCACCTACAACAGTCTGCTAACAAACACCTGTAATTCCAGCTCAAAAAGACCTGAAGCCCTCTCTGACCTCCATGGGCAACCCTACTAGAGACATACAGAAAATCACACACACACACACACACACACACACACACACATTAATAAAATATAAATTTTAAAAAATGAAAAAAGAAAGACCCTAATATTATGCCACTTGTGTGTGCTTCTTTACTCTTTGAATAACCCAAGCTTCTGGACCCAGTCAGTTCAGATAAGGACTGTGGTTATAGCATCATGAAAGAGAGAGCCAAGCTGGAAGTGTGTAAGAGCATGTGATTGTATTTCAAACCAGAAGAGAGGGAGCTCTATTGACATCAAAGTCAGATTTTATACCTACTTTCTTCATAGCTTCGTGGTGTATGCCTATAATGCTATAACTTGGAAGGATCAGTTGAAGGAATTGATGCTATACTGGGATATATAGGTAATTCCAGACCAGCCTGAGCTACAATGTGAGTCTTTGTCTCAAAGACAAAAAAAATAAAATAAAATAAAACAAAACAAAAGAGAACTTAACTGGTAAAGGCACTATTCCCAAGCCTGTAGATTTCTGAGGTCCACATGGTAGAAGATAAATTGATTCTTGAAAGTTGACCTACACATTAAATACAGAAGTTATATTTATACACTCGCATTCTCCCTCCCTCCCTTCCCCCTCTCTCTGTCTCTCTGTCTCTCTCTCTCTCACACACACACACACACAGACAAACACACAGGAGAGAGAGGGAAAGAGAGAGAGAGAAGAGAGAAGAGAGAGAGAGAGAGAGAGAGAGAGAAGAGAGAAGAGAGAGAGAGAGAGAGAGAGAGAGAGAGAGAGAGAGAGAGAGAGAGAGAGAGAGAGAGAGAAGCACATGTAATAATAATACAACGGGAAAACCCACAACATACCTTTTGCAAGAACTAGTAAGGAGTCTGACAATAACTATTTTGGAATTATTGATTTAATTGTTGGTTTGTTTAAAAGGGTCTCACCATGAAGCTCAGTCTGTCCTTGAACTTGCCATGAAGTAATCCTGCTACATCCTTCAGAGTCCAGGGACTACTGGCATGTGATAATTTACCAGGCTTTAGAGTACATTACTTAAGGCTCTTCCCAATACTATCACTCTACACTAAAAGTAACAGTGAACCCCAGGGCTTCTCAAATCAAATCTCATCAAAGCAGTGACTCTTAGTGATGTTGCCTACACAGGTAAATCTAGTGATCAGTAACCCTTGCTCCCTGCCAACCTGACCACATAACTGTACTGTGCGAACTACGTACTTCAGCTCAGAATGCCTGGTGCTATGAGTGAAGTCACACCTCCTTCATTCCTCCCGAGTGAAAGAGGATCTCAGTAGATACAATTGTGCGAGAATCTTCTAGTTTCTCTCCCTTGTGGTAGTTTGAGTGTAATTGGCCCTCATAAGCTCATAGGAAGTGGCACTATTAAGAGGCATGGCTTTGTTGGAGTCTGCCTGCATGCCACCATGTTCTGCCATGATGATAATGAACTAAACTTCTGAACTCTAAGCCACCCCAATTAAATTATTTCCTTTATAAGAGTTAGTGTGATTATGGTGTCTTTACAGCAATAGAAACCCTAATAAACCATCCCTGAAACCTGATTTCTACCCTCTTCATCCCCTCATTCTCTCTCCTCTGTCTAAAGAGAACCTAGTTCCAGGACATCAAATAATACTGAATGCTGTGAGCATCAAGACGTACACTGAGGAGTATGGTTTGCATAGGAGCTGTCCAGTCCAGCTAACACCATTTTCCTACTAAAACAACCCGGCCTGAGCATAGGGATGGTGAAGGGATGAGAGAGAGAGAGAGAGAGAGAGAGAGAGAGAGAGAGAGAGAGAGAGAGAGAGAGAGATCTTTTCCCTTTTTCTTATTACCCTTCTCACTATTCAAGGTCTTGGGACATACAGAGTGCATCCAACAGCATGTATGCTTCTTATTACACACATTGAAAAGAATGGAAATTGAGGGAGACAAAGAGGGAAAGATGGGGAGAGGGGAAATTAAGGGGGAAAGAGGCGAGAAGGAAAGGTATGCCAGAGGGAGGAAAGGGGTGGTGGTGATAAACAAGAGTTTTGTTTTATTTCATTAGTTCTGATAACTAGAATCCAACCATTGTTACAGTCTGGTTTCTGGTGCCATGATAAACTCTGTGACCAAATGCAACTTGCAACTTGAGATATAAACAGTTTATTTGGTTTACGGATTAAGGTCTGTCATCAATGGAAGCCAAGGCAGGTCTGCAAGGCAAGAGCTTGAGGCAGAAATCACAGAAGATCCCTGCCTATTGGCTTGCTTCCAGGCTACCTTTCTTACTCAGTTCAGTCTTACAAGTCTATAGATGAAACCATGCAGAATGAAATGGGGCCTCCTACATCAATTAAGAATCAATAAAATGCCCCACAGGCATGTCCAAAGGCCAAATTGAACAAGGCAAGTCCTCAGTTGTAATTTTCCCAGAAGTATCAAGTTGACAAACAAGAGTAGTCACTACCCCTCTGGCTAAAGGTCAAGGATATCATAAGAAAACCTACAGAAACAGCTAACCTGGCACATAGAAACTCACGGAGTCTATACCAATAACAAGGAGTCCACATGTGATGTACCTAAGTCCTCTCTGTCTGTCTGTCTGTCTGTCTGTCTGTCTGTCTCTCTCTCTATATATATATATATATACATATATATATATGTATATATATATATATATAGAGAGAGAGAGAGAGAGAGAGAGAGAGCAGGGGATTTCCCTAATGCTTTGGCTGGCTCTTGAAAACCTTTTCCTCATACTGGGTTGTCTTGCCCAGCCTAAATGCAAAGGGAGGTGCTTAGTCTTACCACAACTTGATATGTCATGCTTTTTGTTGATATCCGTGGGAGACCTGTCCTTTCCTGAACAAAACCAGAGGTGAATGGGATTTGGAGATACAAAGGAGAGGGTGGGAGGACAGAATAGCAGAAGGAAGGGAAAACTTCAATCAGAATGTAAAATAAATAATTTTTAAAAAGAACTTACATATTATGTATTTTTTATTGAGAATAGGAAAAAAAAAGTTTCTGCCTCCTCCCAGCCTCCCATTTCCCTCCCTCTACCCCCACTCTTCTCCCCCTCCCCCCACTCCTCTCCCCCTCCCTCTCCAATCCAAAGAGCAGTCATGGTTCCCTGCCCTGTGGAAAGTCCAAGGACCTCCCCCCTCCGTCCATGTCTAGGAAGGTGAACATTCAAACTGGCTAGGCTCCCACCAAGCCGGATCATGAAGTAGGATCAAAACCCCTTGCCATTGACCTTGGCTTCTCATCAGTCCTTATTGTTCGCCATGATCAGAGAG